>NC_137282.1:70902500-70972500 GCF_054371585.1 Giraffa tippelskirchi
AGGAGGGTGGCTCGAAACGACCCGGGGGAAGCGAGTCGGCCACCGGGGCGCACCGCGGGATCTCACCGCCGGAGGCCTCCCAGCACAGGGGCGGTCCCGCGGCACACCCGGGGCGGCGGACTGGCCTCTCCGGCCCCCCCCACACCCCCAAGCGGAGGGTGGGGGAGGCTCCCCTCACGGGGGCTCGCGCCCACCGCCACCTACACACACCCACCCAGAGCCGCGGCCGGCCCGGGAGAACGCTCTCCCGCCTGCCTACCGGCGTGCCCGCCACGGCCCTCACTCGCGCGACCCCGCCGCGCCAGGTCCCTCCCCTCACTTCTCTCAGGGACTCCGAGGGCACTGCTCCGCCCGGGGACGACACCCACAGGAGGCGAAGCCGACTCGGTCCCAGACAGGGGGGAAGGGCACGCGGGCGGTCGCACGCGCGGGCCGAGGAGGAAGGCCGGCAGCGGCGGGGAGGGGCCGGCAAGCGCGCACAGCGACGGCCACGGGACAGGGGCCGCGGGCGCCGCCCGGGGACCAGAAAAGACCACCGGGAACACGGCCGGGCCGCCAGGAAAACCAGCGCGGGATCCCACCGCCACCCACACACGAGGGCGGTCCCGCGACGCCTGGGACGCCGGCCGGCCCCGGCCGGCCCCGGAGCGGAGTCCCACGCCCCGGCCCCGCCGCCAGGGCCGGCGGCGCCGTCCACCCTCGACGGATCCGTCTCTCCATCTAGTCTGACCCCGAGGCGCCACATCCCGGGGACACGCTCTCGAGCGAGGCGGCCCAGACCGTGCCCGCGCGCCGCCACCGGCTCGGGGACGAGGGCGGGCGCGACGGACTCCTCCTCGCCACGGCCGCGGGGCTGGGGAAGCCGGGGCCGACCGGGCGTCGCCCCCCCGGCCCTTCTCCTCCTGCACTCACACCGCGGGGCCGGCCGCACGCACGCGGCGCACGCGCGGTCCCCCCCCACGTGCCGGACACCCGGCGGGGCCCGGCGGGACCCTCCCCCGACTCGGCGGGGGGAGGCGCGGGCCGCGGTAGGCAACGAACGGCACACGGCCCCACCGCGGGGCCGGCGCACCCATCCCCCCTCACAGAGGAGAGGTGGGGGGATTCTGCCCACGTGCTCTGGCAGTCGCCACGGCGGCTACACTGCGCACTCAGGAGGGGCAGCGGCCGGGGGCTCCGGTACCCCAGAGGCTCCCTCTCGGATCGCTAGAGAAGGCTTTCTCACCGAGGGCGCGCCGTCCCTCACCCCATCGTCTCTCCTTCGGGCCCACGGAGGCGCTCCACGAGCCGCCGAGCCTCGACTGGGCGGGAGGGGTCTGCGGTACAGGTAAGCGGACGACCACACGGGAGCGTGTGCACGGTCGGGGCCGGAGCACGGCCCGTGCCTCCACGACGAGGCAGCACCTGCCCCCAACGGAAGACGCGAGGGAAACAGGCACGCCTCTCTTCCCGTCTCGACCCCTCCCCCAACGAGAGCCACTCGCGGGACACACACACACACACCACCGCGGTGGGGGACCCGAGGGGGACGCCGGGTTAAGGGAAACGACACCACCGCTCGGCCTCAGGCACCTGAGGGGCGACCTGGAGCGCTCCAGGGGCACCACCGAGGGTTAAACGAGGCACGCTCACCCACCCACGCGGGGCGCGCGGCGCAGCAGCGGGCACAGCCCCCCCCACCGCGGGGAGGGCCGCTCGCGGGACACGCGCCGAGAAGGCGAAGCGAGAGCGTCCGCTGTGTCCGAAGACCGACGGCCTCCCTGACGCCCCGTGGAGGGGGGCGGGCAGGAGACCGAGAGTCAGGGCCGGAGGCCGCACCCACCCTCCCGCCTTCCTCACCCTCCCCGACGGGCAGGGGGAAAGGCAGGCGAGGGGCCCCGTGGACAGACCGAGAAGACCGCACACGTTCACCAGGAACGCCCGTCCCTCGTCCGGCACGGCTTAGGCCCGGCCCGGGAGAGCACGACCACACCACATCGATCCGTTGAGCCGAGGGGGAGGGGGGGAAGGCACGGTGAGGACAGTCGCCGGAGGGGCCCGCTTTAAGCCTCGCCGGCCGCCTCCCCCCGCCACACCTCACCTCGCCTCGCCTCAGGCGACAGCCGCCGACGACGACCCCAGGAGGAGGAGCTGCCTGACACGGGGCACGGAGCCTACAAGAGCGGGCGTCGTCCCGGCCACCACCGGGCGCCCGCGGCGGGGGTCACACAGGGTAGAAGACCCACGGCGCCTCGCCCCGCCGCCCTCGGGTCACCCAGAGACCGGAGGTGGCGCCACGGGTCGGGTCTGCCAGACACGCCACGCGGGAGCCGGCGCACAGGCCCAGGCCGGCGGCCCAGAGGCCCAGAGCCCCGCGTGCGTCCAGAGGCCCAAAGTCCTCGGCGGCAGACGCCGAGAGAGACCGTGTCGGCACTTACCTGGTGGCAGAAAAGGCCCATTTCGGGCGACAAAATGACAGCGCCCGACAGCGGGGCCCACCCACGACTGGCAGAGAGGGACCTTGGCACCTTGGCACCGCCACCTGTCCCCAGCACTACCCCAGAAACACCAGGCCCGGAGCTGTCGGGGGTCATCTGGTCGACTGGGGGGGGGGGAGGGGGGCGAAGGGGGCGCCCGGTGGGCGAGGTGGGGGCGCAGACGCCAAGGGGGAGGGAGCTGGCCGGGGACGCCCTCCCCCTTCGCCCGCACGGGTAGGTGTACCCGTCCGTCCGAGTCTCCGAGCGGGGGTTTGGCTTCGAGTTGCCAGAGAGAAAAACGAAGAGAGACCCGCCGGCGAGGCGCCTCCCACGAGACGAGCGGGCCCCCACGAGGGACCACGCCCGGGGCCCCAGACCGTCCTGTCCGTGGCACCCAGGACGGCTCGAGCCGGTCCCTGACCTCCTGGCCGTGATTCAGGGAGTTGGGGAGGGGTGAGAAAGCAAACCCTCCGGGGTGGCGAACCCTCCTGAAAGGGCGGGAAAGCAAGAACCTCCTGAAGGGAGACGCAAACCCTTCTGAAAAGGCGAACAGCAAATCCTTTGGAGGGCGGGAGCCAACCCTCCTGAAGGAAGAAAGCAAACCCTCCTGAGGGAGGCCCGGGAGGAGGCCAGACCGCCGAGTCCCAGGCGCTCCAGGGAGGGACGACCCTCTCCCTCCCTGCCCACCGCGGCGGCCCGGCCCAGGTAGGGTCCGGCCGGTCCGTCTCCGCGGCCGGAGGGGCACGGGGAGACGCTGGTCGACCCGGTCAGGCCACCCCAGAGCCCGGCTCTGGAGCGCCGCCGCCGCCGCGACGGCCACCCTCCTCAGAAACCTAGAGAACCAATCTCCGGCGACAGCAGGACGTCCCTAGGCCTCGGCGCCACCGCCACTGTCGCCGCCAGCAGAGCTGGTCTCTGAGAGCTGTGCCTCGGGCCCGGCGGCTGAGTCACAACCCTCCTGAAGGTCGCCGAAGCTCCAGAGGGGAGGGACACTATAAAAGCGGCCGCCAGGTGGCTCCTGACAACCGGCTCCAATGTCCCGAGGACGGGTCGCTGTCGCCGGCCGCCCAAACGCCCGAGCTCGGCCCGGAGCCGCCGCCTCCGAGAGACGCGACGCGACGCGACCCCGGCCGCAGAGGAAGGGAGAGGAGCTGGGAAATAGCTCCCCAGGAGGCTGCCACGAAGGAGACGCGCTCCCCCCCCCCACCCACGCGATGCCAGGCTGGTGGGGGGACATTCCACGGAGACGCCGGCGGGCGGCGGGGCTCGGGGCGGGGACGGCCGAGAGAGGGGCACCAGTGACATCCCGGGCTCCCCCGGGCCCCCTCCCCCGAAGGAGGGAGGGAGGGAGAGAGAGAAGGGAGGGAGGCAGGGAGGGAGGGACCGACCGGCAAAGCGAAACCAGGCAAGCGCTGCTCGGAGAACAAAGCAGGACTTCTCGAAAGCAGACACAGACACAGACACGCAAGCCCAGGAGCAAGAAAGGAAAAGAAGGAGACACTCGGACCCCCAACAAGAGAAAACGAAAGTCAACCTGTGTCGAGACCGTGATCAAGTCCAACGACAACAAACACAAGCATGCGCCGCTGGGTGGGGAAAGTGCACGTGAGGACAGGAGAACATGGATTTCAAAACAACTGGCCACAAACACCGGAAAGGAAAGGCGGCCGGGCGGCCGGGCCGGGCGGTCTGGTCTGGGGTGGGGTGGCAGGGCTGCTGGGGGCGGGGGTCGGTGGCGGGGGGTGGGGGTGGGGGGTGGGGGGTGGAGGAAACGGGAGCACCTAGAAAGAGGAGGAGACTGTCGGCCGTGCTGAGACACGGAAACATCGCACGGCTGGGGACCCGTTCCTCTCGTTTTCCCCGGGGTGTGAAAGAGACTTACTTTGCCTCCCGTCTCCTGGGATTTCATCTCCCCAGCAACAACGGTCAGGCAAGCTGTCGGGTGTGTGTGTGTTGCGGGGGGTTGGGGGGGGTTGGGGAGAAAAAAAGAAGACACCTTTCAAGTGAAAGGAGGGAGCGTGAAGGTCTCTGAACCCTCGGACAGCGGCCTTCCATTTTCCAGACCAGTGACACGTTCTCCCAAGTCGCCCGGTTCCAGAAAACGCTTTTCGGAAACAGAATCCTCGAGGCCCGCGAACTCCTTAGGAATCCTCGGATGAGCTTCCGGGCCAGGCTATACCGTAGGCAGCGCGCTTCCCCTGAAGCCAAAGCCACGGGCTCCAGAGGGCCACGTCCAAGAAGCTGATCTCGTACGGAACCCGGTGTCTTCTTCTCTAGGACACTTCTAGAAGCAGCAAGAGTGCCCGTTTGTGAGAATCGAAGGTGAAGCCGGCACGATGTAAACCCAGCGATGTGTGCGGTCAGAGGCCCATCTAGATTCGAACTCCAGTTCTGGAGGGAGGGGAGCAGTGGGGACAGGAGGGTGGCCTGCGAGTCCGCCGTCCCGTCCCCACTCCTCCTGTGAACATCCGCCCCGCGGAAGGTGTCGAGGAACCTCATGACCTGACCTACGGGGTGAACCGTCGCCAAAGACAAAGAATTCCTCCAGCCAGGCGTTGTCCGCAGCCACGAACCCCTTCCCTCCGTCGCCCGGCCTTTCAGAATGCCACGTGGAACCCTCTCAAGACGAGTGTGGGGCTTGGAGGTATGGGCCCCCGAATTCTCCTCGCCCGGCCCTGCAAGAAACCATTCCGGGCGGGCCTGCCCCACATGAAGACTTTTCGGGCTTTTCGGTGGACCGGGCCTCCCGGGGTGCCCCTGCACCCGGCACCCTGCGACATCCCGAGAGATCCCACGGAGAAACGTCTCCGGCCACTCGCGCGGCATCTGCCTCGCTGGCGAGCGCCCCTCCCAACCTCCCCAGAGATACGTGAGCACGGACGCTTCTTCCCCATCTGGGTCCCCTCACAGGATCTGTGAGTTCCTGCGGTTCCGCACGCCCTCGACTTGGCTGTGGTTCGGGGCTCTGTTCTGTTCCGTGTTTGCTCTCCGGCCCACGTGATCTCTCTGGCTAGGGCACCCAGGAAAAGCGAAAAGAAATCGAGTCCGCGTGAGTACTATTCAGGCATCAAGTGGGGATACCTACCAACGACCTCTAACGTGGATCCACCAAGATGGCGGCCGTGCGGGGTTCAGGAGGATCATTTTGCGCTTTCTGGGGGCGCTATTTGCTCTCAATGATTTCACGTGCCTTTTGGGCATGGCTCACGGAGATGGACGTGAAGCAGCAGGGCAGCCACATCTGGCGTCTCGGCCTAGCTAGGGCGGCTCCACGAGTGACCTCTCGGAACCGGGGCCGAGACCGCCATCCCTCCCCGGGCCCCCCCCCCCCTCGGTGGCTGGGTATGGGGGGGAGGAGGGGGAGGTTTCGGAGGGGAGACGGGAGATCTGGGCTTGTGGTTGGGGGCGCGCGGGGCCACACGTGTCATGTCGTGATATTCCTGTAACGCTCCAACAAGATACATATTATTCTCTCTTCTGCAGATTTCTATCTGTGTCTGAATGGAAATGTATTAGACTCTTGAAATCTGAGCCTTGACGAGGGGTGCGCCCTGTACGTCTCGGGCTACAGGCAGCATACGGAAACTGAAGATATCAGGAATCACGTATAAAGGTTAAAGTCAAAGAAACGGACCTAGTTCAGTGGCAGACTTAGTCTTCCTCGCTGCAGCCTCAAGGTAAATGCTGGGGGTACCCAGTCTATTCTTGGGAAGATACAGTGTTTCTTTTAACTGTTGCCAGCAACGCAGCTTCTCCTCTACCGGAGTTGAAACTGAGATTTAGTTCTTGCAGCTAGTAGTTCTTTTTCAGAACATCTATCAGGAAGGATCTGAATAGCTTGTCATGTCCCTGAAAATATACTAGAGAACATTTGGTTCAGTTCTCGTACCCAGAGACTGGGGAAATTAAGGTGGCACTAGAAATCGCACCTTTTGGTTATATAGTATCTTTCCTGGAAAACAGGCTGCTCTTAAACTCTAATTGTATCAAACAGTAGCAGGGATGAGAAGTGCATGATCCACAAGTTTCAGTAAAGCTGGCTCTCCCGCTCCTTAACATTATATACATTGTTAACAAAAGTGTAGAATTGGACACTTGATGGCAACAAAGAGGCATCCTGTTTGGCGTTTCTTTGGACTGCAGCCGGGAGAGGAGCAGAGCCGACTTGTTCAGTCCCCGGTCCTGCTACTCCTAGGCCTTTCCTCACACTTGATCTTGGACGCTCTGGGGCAGGTTGTGTCTGCAACAAGCACTCGATTTGTCCGGAAGCACTGAATCCTCTGTTCATCGCCTTTGTTCCCAGGACTGTCTCAGGAGGTGACGACGATTTCCCATGGGGGAATCTGTGTCAGAGGCTTGCCAACCATACTTTTCACGTGGTTCATGCAAAGCTCACCCGTCACCGGTCACCTGTCAACTCACCATCCGTACGAGAGTCAGCACCAACACGCCCGGCAGAGCTGAGCGTCAAGAAGGGGTTGCGTGGAAAGAGATGTGTATGCTTGGTCCTGGTCCTGGTTATAGACAGAAAGTATCAAGGGGGAATAACTCCCAGAATAAGTAGGCCTGCCTGGAATGCGAAATAGTGAGAAGAGGCCTCGCGCTTGGAGGACGGGTCAGAGCTTTAGCCACGGGAGAGTGAAAAGGAAAGGCCCGGGAAAGGGCCGTGGGGCAGGGGACGGTCTGAGCCCAGCACCAGCGGTGAAGGACGAGGAGGCACCTTGAAAGAACGTGCTGTTTCGGAGGTTTGTGGTAAGAGCACACCGGTGCTGCTAAAGATGAGGCTGGTGGAACCCAGATAGTAGAGAGGCGCCAGAAACCGGCCAGGAAGGATGAGAATCCTGTGTGCTGAGGACCGGCACTTCACCAAGCCCACAGCAAAGGGTGCTGTCTAGATTCAAACCCAGTCACTCGCGCAAACGCCACTCAGCCACCTCCTCATCTACAAGGCCGACAGATACTCGGTGCGTGAGGTGCGTGTACAGTCTAGGTGGGCGGCACTCACGTTATCGGGCAACCACACAGCTAATACGTGCTTTGAAAGAACCAACAGTGAGCTGATAGCTTTTTCTGGATCTGCCTATAACCAAAGATACCGCTCGCTGCATACTGTGGATCTCGACTCCTGTCTCACGTCTCCATGAGGCCGTCAGAAAAGTACTGTTCGTGCTACCTCTCAGGCCAGGAATGACACTTAAAGTGTAACGTGCTCACCAAGTCCTCAGAGATTCATGGGTTTGAATCGAGAAATTCCACCTGGTCCTTTCGCTCCCGATCCACTCCTGCTCTCACCACTACTACCACACGGGTCAGACACGAGCGAGTTCAGCTGAATTAGCTTGCACACGTGGGGACGGAGTTAGCTTTCGGCACACGGATATTTAGGAATTCCATGGCAGTATGCCAGGTATTCACAGTATGTATCGGATATTCGCCTAATTTGATAACAAGAGAGCTCAGGCCTCAGGCATAACTTCAGGCAGATTTTCCCTCCAACAGAAACAGCTCAGATGGGCTGGCAGCCCGGGAAAATGAGCAACTGCCACTGACAGACTGAGACACCTATGGGCTCCCTCCGTGGGGAGACCTTCTGCCAAGGCTTCTCCCTCAAGGGCCGTTACCCAGCCTGCGGGCATCAGCTGAGGAGAAGGGGAGGTGGGTGCCCCGGAAAGCAGCCGCGCTCGAGTCAGTCTCCCGGGAGCTCTCGTTCCAGCTCTGGACGCTCACTCCCGGGCCTGGGTTCCCACTCCAGCTTTCAGATGGATCCCGGGCCCTTCTTCAGAGAAGTTCCTCCAGATGAGTCCCCAGCCACCAGTGGGCCTCATTCGACCTTGCGGGACCTCCCTCCCCTTCTGAAGCTAGGTTCCGTCTCTCTCTTCACAAAACTTTAAGTCCAACATAGATTGTTAACAATGACTTGCCATTTCCTTTTGTTCTCACCATTATTCTGACTACTTGCAGTTAATTCCGCTCACCTTTGGATTGCTTACGACACTCCAGGCCACTGAAAAAAAGGGAGTTTCCGTTCTGAGCTCAAAGATCCTCAGGCGGCATTTGGGCCTTACTTTACCTCTGCTGGAGACAGGAAGGTGGCAGGTGACCGGGACCTGCCAAGAGCAGAGCAGAAGCTGTGCCCCCTGAGCAGTGGTGCCTGGCTCTCTCTCATTGGTCGCAGAGGGTCTGCAAGATTCGAGGGGGTTCTTGACGGCCCCACCATGCTGGTGAGCCGTGTCGTCTCATCTCATCGGGAATCTGACCCCTCATCAGCAAGCGTAGCCATGTGCCCTCACCCTGAGTCTCTAAACCCTTCCCAGACCATCACTCGGCCCGCCTTCTCCTCTCAGGCAGAATGAACCTGGGCTTCTCTCCTGGGACAGGTCATTCTGTGTCATGGGATGTCCTCTTTACTCCTGTTGCCGGCAATAGGAGTATTGATGTGCCGCTCATAGGTCAGAGACTCCTCATTCTTATTACCCAGAGGCTTTTCTTCAGTCAGTAAATTTTGTTCCTTTGAAGTTAAAGGGATTGCCTTTGAAGACTATCATTTCTGACCTAGTCGCAAACCGTCTCTTTTGAGGAACTTCCTTAGGGTTCCAGGGATTAAGACAGTTTGCTTCCATTGCAAAGGGCACAGATTCATTCCTCGATTGCAGGATCTAGATCTCCTGTGCCTCACACTCTAGCCAAAAAGGTATATTTTAAATATAAGAGGGCCAAGCATAAACCTACTACTTTCCCTTTCCATTATTATGATAATAATCTAATTCTCTTCAAGGCAACACAAATGCTTCTTACTAACTAGAAGGATCATGTCGCGGAAATTATAAACAGAAAAACAGGGAATTACTTCATGATATCTCACTACATCCGTCTCCGATCCAACGTCCGAAACATCAAGGAAGTCCACGTAAAGTATCATCTTTAAATAGAGCGCTCCACTTTGAGACAATAGAACTAAACTCATTAAAACTAAGTTTTCCAGCATGTGGCTGCTTTGAAATCTTGCATCCAACCGACAATTCTGGAGCATATGATAATTCGGAATTGAGTAATCGATGACACAAACACTCTCCTCGGCAGGGGGACGTTTTGGATCGCCTGAGTTCTAGGTTCTCAATGTTATCAAGCCAGACACAATCTTCACGGTTTTTCATAGATCTTGTAATATCTTTTTTAAAATTTCAACTTTTTTGAGGTACAATTGACATACAAAATTGCAAGAAATTGAAATATAACTGTGGTGATTTCACGTGTTTACGATGTGAAAGGATTCCTCATCCAGTTAATTAATATCACCTCACATATTTCACTTTCTGTTTTTTTTTCTTCCCTCCATCTTTCCTACTTAGATTTTTATCTTCATAAGATTTCATTTATACAAAACATGTCAAAAAGAGTGCCATGTTTTACATTAGATCCTCAGACTCTATTCATCTTATAGCTGAACATTTGTTCCCTTTTACCAACCTCTCCCCATAGCCCTAGTAACCACTTTTCTACTCTCTGGATGAGTTTTACTTTTTCATGGATGCACTATCAGAGCCAGTCCTGAAATTTCCTCCAATTACAATTCTTCTCTCAGAGTCATCAGTCCATTTTGTGTTATCTTTCATGTTTTACAAAATTACTCCTAACCAGCAATGGAGCGGGTGTGGCAGGCAATGAGCCAAGAAGATTTACAGGGTGGCATCCACTTACTGTGGGAACTAACCATGGCATTGATCAGTCTATCAACCTAGAAAGAGATCACTGGACATTGCACAAAAATTTGCTTATTTCTTTGTAGAAGTTTGGCATTAAACTAAACCCTTAGTTTGGGATGGGATGGGGTGGGGTGGGGTGGGGTGGGGTGGGGTGGGGGGTGGGGGGTGGAGGAAACGGGAGCACCTAGAAAGAGGAGGAGACTGTCGGCCGTGCTGAGACACGGAAACATCGCACGGCTGGGGACCCGTTCCTCTCGTTTTCCCCGGGGTGTGAAAGAGACTTACTTTGCCTCCCGTCTCCTGGGATTTCATCTCCCCAGCAACAACGGTCAGGCAAGCTGTCGGGTGTGTGTGTGTTGCGGGGGGTTGGGGGGGGTTGGGGAGAAAAAAAGAAGACACCTTTCAAGTGAAAGGAGGGAGCGTGAAGGTCTCTGAACCCTCGGACAGCGGCCTTCCATTTTCCAGACCAGTGACACGTTCTCCCAAGTCGCCCGGTTCCAGAAAACGCTTTTCGGAAACAGAATCCTCGAGGCCCGCGAACTCCTTAGGAATCCTCGGATGAGCTTCCGGGCCAGGCTATACCGTAGGCAGCGCGCTTCCCCTGAAGCCAAAGCCACGGGCTCCAGAGGGCCACGTCCAAGAAGCTGATCTCGTACGGAACCCGGTGTCTTCTTCTCTAGGACACTTCTAGAAGCAGCAAGAGTGCCCGTTTGTGAGAATCGAAGGTGAAGCCGGCACGATGTAAACCCAGCGATGTGTGCGGTCAGAGGCCCATCTAGATTCGAACTCCAGTTCTGGAGGAAGGGGAGCAGTGGGGACAGGAGGGTGGCCTGCGAGTCCGCCGTCCCGTCCCCACTCCTCCTGTGAACATCCGCCCCGCGGAAGGTGTCGAGGAACCTCATGACCTGACCTACGGGGTGAACCGTCGCCAAAGACAAAGAATTCCTCCAGCCAGGCGTTGTCCGCAGCCACGAACCCCTTCCCTCCGTCGCCCGGCCTTTCAGAATGCCACGTGGAACCCTCTCAAGACGAGTGTGGGGCTTGGAGGTATGGGCCCCCGAATTCTCCTCGCCCGGCCCTGCAAGAAACCATTCCGGGCGGGCCTGCCCCACATGAAGACTTTTCGGGCTTTTCGGTGGACCGGGCCTCCCGGGGTGCCCCTGCACCCGGCACCCTGCGACATCCCGAGAGATCCCACGGAGAAACGTCTCCGGCCACTCGCGCGGCATCTGCCTCGCTGGCGAGCGCCCCTCCCAACCTCCCCAGAGATACGTGAGCACGGACGCTTCTTCCCCATCTGGGTCCCCTCACAGGATCTGTGAGTTCCTGCGGTTCCGCACGCCCTCGACTTGGCTGTGGTTCGGGGCTCTGTTCTGTTCCGTGTTTGCTCTCCGGCCCACGTGATCTCTCTGGCTAGGGCACCCAGGAAAAGCGAAAAGAAATCGAGTCCGCGTGAGTACTATTCAGGCATCAAGTGGGGATACCTACCAACGACCTCTAACGTGGATCCACCAAGATGGCGGCCGTGCGGGGTTCAGGAGGATCATTTTGCGCTTTCTGGGGGCGCTATTTGCTCTCAATGATTTCACGTGCCTTTTGGGCATGGCTCACGGAGATGGACGTGAAGCAGCAGGGCAGCCACATCTGGCGTCTCGGCCTAGCTAGGGCGGCTCCACGAGTGACCTCTCGGAACCGGGGCCGAGACCGCCATCCCTCCCCGGGCCCCCCCCCCCCCTCGGTGGCTGGGTATGGGGGGGAGGAGGGGGAGGTTTCGGAGGGGAGACGGGAGATCTGGGCTTGTGGTTGGGGGCGCGCGGGGCCACACGTGTCATGTCGTGATATTCCTGTAACGCTCCAACAAGATACATATTATTCTCTCTTCTGCAGATTTCTATCTGTGTCTGAATGGAAATGTATTAGACTCTTGAAATCTGAGCCTTGACGAGGGGTGCGCCCTGTACGTCTCGGGCTACAGGCAGCATACGGAAACTGAAGATATCAGGAATCACGTATAAAGGTTAAAGTCAAAGAAACGGACCTAGTTCAGTGGCAGACTTAGTCTTCCTCGCTGCAGCCTCAAGGTAAATGCTGGGGGTACCCAGTCTATTCTTGGGAAGATACAGTGTTTCTTTTAACTGTTGCCAGCAACGCAGCTTCTCCTCTACCGGAGTTGAAACTGAGATTTAGTTCTTGCAGCTAGTAGTTCTTTTTCAGAACATCTATCAGGAAGGATCTGAATAGCTTGTCATGTCCCTGAAAATATACTAGAGAACATTTGGTTCAGTTCTCGTACCCAGAGACTGGGGAAATTAAGGTGGCACTAGAAATCGCACCTTTTGGTTATATAGTATCTTTCCTGGAAAACAGGCTGCTCTTAAACTCTAATTGTATCAAACAGTAGCAGGGATGAGAAGTGCATGATCCACAAGTTTCAGTAAAGCTGGCTCTCCCGCTCCTTAACATTATATACATTGTTAACAAAAGTGTAGAATTGGACACTTGATGGCAACAAAGAGGCATCCTGTTTGGCGTTTCTTTGGACTGCAGCCGGGAGAGGAGCAGAGCCGACTTGTTCAGTCCCCGGTCCTGCTACTCCTAGGCCTTTCCTCACACTTGATCTTGGACGCTCTGGGGCAGGTTGTGTCTGCAACAAGCACTCGATTTGTCCGGAAGCACTGAATCCTCTGTTCATCGCCTTTGTTCCCAGGACTGTCTCAGGAGGTGACGACGATTTCCCATGGGGGAATCTGTGTCAGAGGCTTGCCAACCATACTTTTCACGTGGTTCATGCAAAGCTCACCCGTCACCGGTCACCTGTCAACTCACCATCCGTACGAGAGTCAGCACCAACACGCCCGGCAGAGCTGAGCGTCAAGAAGGGGTTGCGTGGAAAGAGATGTGTATGCTTGGTCCTGGTCCTGGTTATAGACAGAAAGTATCAAGGGGGAATAACTCCCAGAATAAGTAGGCCTGCCTGGAATGCGAAATAGTGAGAAGAGGCCTCGCGCTTGGAGGACGGGTCAGAGCTTTAGCCACGGGAGAGTGAAAAGGAAAGGCCCGGGAAAGGGCCGTGGGGCAGGGGACGGTCTGAGCCCAGCACCAGCGGTGAAGGACGAGGAGGCACCTTGAAAGAACGTGCTGTTTCGGAGGTTTGTGGTAAGAGCACACCGGTGCTGCTAAAGATGAGGCTGGTGGAACCCAGATAGTAGAGAGGCGCCAGAAACCGGCCAGGAAGGATGAGAATCCTGTGTGCTGAGGACCGGCACTTCACCAAGCCCACAGCAAAGGGTGCTGTCTAGATTCAAACCCAGTCACTCGCGCAAACGCCACTCAGCCACCTCCTCATCTACAAGGCCGACAGATACTCGGTGCGTGAGGTGCGTGTACAGTCTAGGTGGGCGGCACTCACGTTATCGGGCAACCACACAGCTAATACGTGCTTTGAAAGAACCAACAGTGAGCTGATAGCTTTTTCTGGATCTGCCTATAACCAAAGATACCGCTCGCTGCATACTGTGGATCTCGACTCCTGTCTCACGTCTCCATGAGGCCGTCAGAAAAGTACTGTTCGTGCTACCTCTCAGGCCAGGAATGACACTTAAAGTGTAACGTGCTCACCAAGTCCTCAGAGATTCATGGGTTTGAATCGAGAAATTCCACCTGGTCCTTTCGCTCCCGATCCACTCCTGCTCTCACCACTACTACCACACGGGTCAGACACGAGCGAGTTCAGCTGAATTAGCTTGCACACGTGGGGACGGAGTTAGCTTTCGGCATACGGATATTTAGGAATTCCATGGCAGTATGCCAGGTATTCACAGTATGTATCGGATATTCGCCTAATTTGATAACAAGAGAGCTCAGGCCTCAGGCATAACTTCAGGCAGATTTTCCCTCCAACAGAAACAGCTCAGATGGGCTGGCAGCCCGGGAAAATGAGCAACTGCCACTGACAGACTGAGACACCTATGGGCTCCCTCCGTGGGGAGACCTTCTGCCAAGGCTTCTCCCTCAAGGGCCGTTACCCAGCCTGCGGGCATCAGCTGAGGAGAAGGGGAGGTGGGTGCCCCGGAAAGCAGCCGCGCTCGAGTCAGTCTCCCGGGAGCTCTCGTTCCAGCTCTGGACGCTCACTCCCGGGCCTGGGTTCCCACTCCAGCTTTCAGATGGATCCCAGGCCCTTCTTCAGAGAAGTTCCTCCAGATGAGTCCCCAGCCACCAGTGGGCCTCATTCGACCTTGCGGGACCTCCCTCCCCTTCTGAAGCTAGGTTCCGTCTCTCTCTTCACAAAACTTTAAGTCCAACATAGATTGTTAACAATGACTTGCCATTTCCTTTTGTTCTCACCATTATTCTGACTACTTGCAGTTAATTCCGCTCACCTTTGGATTGCTTACGACACTCCAGGCCACTGAAAAAAAGGGAGTTTCCGTTCTGAGCTCAAAGATCCTCAGGCGGCATTTGGGCCTTACTTTACCTCTGCTGGAGACAGGAAGGTGGCAGGTGACCGGGACCTGCCAAGAGCAGAGCAGAAGCTGTGCCCCCTGAGCAGTGGTGCCTGGCTCTCTCTCATTGGTCGCAGAGGGTCTGCAAGATTCGAGGGGGTTCTTGACGGCCCCACCATGCTGGTGAGCCGTGTCGTCTCATCTCATCGGGAATCTGACCCCTCATCAGCAAGCGTAGCCATGTGCCCTCACCCTGAGTCTCTAAACCCTTCCCAGACCATCACTCGGCCCGCCTTCTCCTCTCAGGCAGAATGAACCTGGGCTTCTCTCCTGGGACAGGTCATTCTGTGTCATGGGATGTCCTCTTTACTCCTGTTGCCGGCAATAGGAGTATTGATGTGCCGCTCATAGGTCAGAGACTCCTCATTCTTATTACCCAGAGGCTTTTCTTCAGTCAGTAAATTTTGTTCCTTTGAAGTTAAAGGGATTGCCTTTGAAGACTATCATTTCTGACCTAGTCGCAAACCGTCTCTTTTGAGGAACTTCCTTAGGGTTCCAGGGATTAAGACAGTTTGCTTCCATTGCAAAGGGCACAGATTCATTCCTCGATTGCAGGATCTAGATCTCCTGTGCCTCACACTCTAGCCAAAAAGGTATATTTTAAATATAAGAGGGCCAAGCATAAACCTACTACTTTCCCTTTCCATTATTATGATAATAATCTAATTCTCTTCAAGGCAACACAAATGCTTCTTACTAACTAGAAGGATCATGTCGCGGAAATTATAAACAGAAAAACAGGGAATTACTTCATGATATCTCACTACATCCGTCTCCGATCCAACGTCCGAAACATCAAGGAAGTCCACGTAAAGTATCATCTTTAAATAGAGCGCTCCACTTTGAGACAATAGAACTAAACTCATTAAAACTAAGTTTTCCAGCATGTGGCTGCTTTGAAATCTTGCATCCAACCGACAATTCTGGAGCATATGATAATTCGGAATTGAGTAATCGATGACACAAACACTCTCCTCGGCAGGGGGACGTTTTGGATCGCCTGAGTTCTAGGTTCTCAATGTTATCAAGCCAGACACAATCTTCACGGTTTTTCATAGATCTTGTAATATCTTTTTTAAAATTTCAACTTTTTTGAGGTACAATTGACATACAAAATTGCAAGAAATTGAAATATAACTGTGGTGATTTCACGTGTTTACGATGTGAAAGGATTCCTCATCCAGTTAATTAATATCACCTCACATATTTCACTTTCTGTTTTTTTTTCTTCCCTCCATCTTTCCTACTTAGATTTTTATCTTCATAAGATTTCATTTATACAAAACATGTCAAAAAGAGTGCCATGTTTTACATTAGATCCTCAGACTCTATTCATCTTATAGCTGAACATTTGTTCCCTTTTACCAACCTCTCCCCATAGTCCTAGTAACCACTTTTCTACTCTCTGGATGAGTTTTACTTTTTCATGGATGCACTATCAGAGCCAGTCCTGAAATTTCCTCCAATTACAATTCTTCTCTCAGAGTCATCAGTCCATTTTGTGTTATCTTTCACGTTTTACAAAATTACTCCTAGGCGTCTCGGCCTAGCTAGGGCGGTTTCACAAGTGACCTCTCCGAACCGCGGCTGAGACCTCCATCCCTCCCCGGGCCCCCCTCGGTGGCTGGGCGCTGGGGTGGTGGGGGGTGGGGAGAGGAGTCGGGGCAGCTGGTCTAGGGGTTGGGGGCGCGTGAGGGCCAGGGGACCGTCCCCGGTGGTCCCGCTGAGACGTGAAGGCAGGTTCTGTCCCGCTGAGAACTTCCTGCCTTCGGGCGTGTGAGAGGAGCAGATTTCTCTCCAATCCAAGGCCATGCATCGTTTTCGGCCTGTTCAACAAGACTAGACGAGCACGTATTTGTGTGTCTATCTTGGCTTGTTTTCTGACGGAGGCCAAAGACCTCTTCAGGCGTGTCCAAAGGATCTGCCAGGGTGGGAGGGTGCAGGTCAATCCATGTGTCAAGAGAGCCAGAGAATCTGTCACAGCTGTGACTCGGGCCTTTTTCAGAAACAGGCCAACTTTGATGATTCCCCTGGACAGGAATCACCGCAGAAGTTTCCTTGAAGGGATCGAGTTGCAGGAGTCGGGGGCGTGGCCCCGCCGCCGCCAGAGGGCTTCCTCAGCCAGGCAAGGCCGGCCGCTGGCCGGGGCTATTGTCTGTGGGCCCCACCCCCACCGCCACCCTCCACCCTCCCCCTCCCCCTCCCCCTTCCCCTTCCCCTTCCCCTTCCCCTCCCCCTGCAGGGCCCCTCGTGGGATAGCTTCATTCAAATGCAGAACGCTTTCCAGTCAAGGAAGAGCCTTTGGACTTTGCCTCGATCTTCTCCCTATTGAATGGTGATCCGCCCCGACCCCACCCCCATTTCTCCACCTTGAGGCTGCCCCTTCGGCACCGCGCGGAGGAATGGGCCTGGGGGTGGGGTGGGGAGGGAGGCTGAGGGACAAACTCGCCTTGGGTCAGGCCAAAGGAGTCTCCTCCTTTTCGTAACCCAGGAAACCCCGCTAATGCATGTGAGGATCACGGACGTGCGTCGAAGCAGCCATCATCTCTTGACATCTTCCTCCGTGGGAGGCGTTTTTCCTTCCTGCCTGCCTTCAGAGAGACAGAAAAGGAGGGAGGGGCAGAGCGTTCCGCTGGCGCTGGCCGGTTCTTAAGTCACTTGAATCCAAAACACTCCATAGGGCACGGAGGGGTGCGTGCGTGGGGTGGGGTGGGGGCGGCGGCCTACTCCGGACCCCAGGCGTTCCCTCCTCTGACACTTGCCTGGAACCCATGAAAAGCTGAGCTGGTGACTGTGTGTGTGTGTGAATGCGTGCATGTGCGCGTGTCCGTGAGAGAAGGCACGTGTGCGTGAGAGAAAAAGAGAAAAAGGAAGGAGAGAAAGAAAGAGAGAGAGAGAAAGAAAGAGAAGGAAAGAAAGAAAGAGAGAGAGACAGAGAGAGAAAGAAAGAAAGGAAGACAGACAGACAGACAGGGAGGGAGGGAGGGGGAGAGAGAGAGAGAAAGAAAGAATGAAAGAAAGAAAAAGAAAAGAAAATCCAGAATGAAAGGAGGAAGGAACGAGGGAAGGAGGGAGGGACCAAATAGGTTAGTTAGTACGGGCCTCCCTGTCATGGAAAAGAGTCTCTGAGCACAGATCCTCCGTTCAGTGAACCAGTTCTCATATCTCCTCTCAGGAGGCTGTGATGTCGATGGACGGGTTTGGGAAAGCAGGCCTGGGGTGCAAGCAATCAGGTATTTCCTCAGAGGCACTTGTAGGGAAACCAAGGAAACACACAGGTTCATCCCTGGAGCGGATTCGAAACCAGTCGGTGCAGGGGGAGTCAGTCAAGGAGATTTCTAGATGTCAGGGTCGGGTCCTGGAGCGGGTTGCCATGCCCTTCTCCAGGAGACCTTCCTGGCCCGGGGATGGAACCCGGGTCTCCTGCATCGCAGGCAGACTCTTGACCGTGTGAGCCACCAAGGAAGCTCTGTTGGAAATGTTCACCGAGTCCTCTTGTTGTAGCCACGCGTTCTGGGAAACAAACTCACTCAGAAGGACCATGCAGGTAGTGGAGTGCAGTTTCTTACACCAGCGGGCCCAAGGCAGAGTCTTCTCTTAGCCAAGGACCCCGACCAGCATTCGTGAAAATCTTTTATACCTCAGGGGTATGTGTCTGAACCCACCACCCCAAATTCCTTGAGACTTACCTAAACAAAGGAAGGGTAAAGACAATCCCGATAACCCCATCATTCATGTGTTATAAGACGAGATACACAGTGGACATTTATTCACAGGCCTGTGGTCATATCCTGATACACATAATGGAACTGATGGCTTTGTTCTGTGACAGAGATAATTAGCATATTCTTTTAGGCCACGGAGAGTCCAAGTACAAGCCCCAAAGGCTGTTTTATCCGGGTGTGTGTGTGTGTGTGTGCGCGCGCGCGCGCGGGCGGGCGGGCGCCTGCGTGTGTGTGTGTGCGTGTCCGGTTTTCCATTGGTATGCCCCTTCTATAGACACCGGGCACAAAGTTCAGAGTCCATTGGGAGGGTGACCGTGCGTGTAGCCTCATGTTCGCAGCCTGGCCTAAGATGGAGTCTAGCTCTGTCTGTTTCCTCCTTCACTCTAGCTTCCATCTGCAGAGCTTCAGGCACAGGGCCTTTTGAGTTCTCCGTCAGAAGGGCAAGAGATGGTGGCAAATGTCCCCCCAGAGAGGGTTGTCCCCTCTGACAGAGCTTCCGATATCGGAGGCAACTCAGAAAACTTCAGGATCCAGTCCCACTTTCGGGGGAAGCACCACAGGCAAAGGACCAAACACACGTGGCCCAGGAATCTCCCATCCAGAAGTGGATATCTCCGTTTCACAGAAACATCCTCTGGGCCCCTAAGGAACGTATGGAAATCACTCTCTCGCCAAGGAGAGAAGAATCCTCACTGAGAGTTTCTGAAGTCTGGAAGGACCAGGTAGAGAGAAAAAGAGAAACGATTCTATTCTGCTGACAGGGGCATTATTGTTTGAAGCGACCAAGTGGATGTCCGTCTTTTCCAATTCCCATTTTAAACATTGTGTCCTTTCCGGTCCTTTGTGGTCTCTTTGGATCTGGAAAGCAACAGAGTTAACGGTAAGGTCCTTTTTTTTTTTTTTTTTTATGATTATGATTATTTTTCCCCCCTGCCTGTCTGCCTGTCCCTCCCCCTCTTCTCTCTGTCTCTCGCGCTTTTCACTCAGGTTAGGGAATTCACAACAACAACAACAAAAGTAGTGAGAAATCTGTATTTCTGCAGGTCAGGAAGCAACAGGTAAGAACTAGACATGGAACACAACAGGCTGGTTCCAAATAGGGTAAGGAGTCCATCAAGGCTCTCTATCATCACCCTGCTTATTTAACTTATATGCCGAGTACAGCATCACGAGACACGCTGGGCTGGATGAAGCACAAGCTGGAATCAAAATGGCTGGGAGAAATAGCAATCCCCTCAGCTATGCAGATGACACCACCCTTATGGCAGAAATGAAGTATAGAGTGGGTTTACAAAGTCGTGCTCGTTTCGGGTTTTCAGATTCTTTTCCCTCAGAGGTGAATCCAAAGTAGGAAGCCTACATTTCCTGTGCTGCCTAGTAGGTGCTTGTGGATTGTATGATGTACATGTCGTATGTGTACACGTTCAACCCGACCTCCTAAGTGGACCGTCCTGCCCCTCCCCGCCCCAACGTATTTTCGTCAAGAAGTCAGGCATCCATTTGAGCATCCTACTCCTCAGGTCATCCGATCCCATGGAAGAAGTCAATCCTCCCGTTTTTCCATCGGTCCTCTACACGTCGCCTGATGATGATGGGGGGTGACTGGAAGACTGACAGTTCTGAAGAATTTTGCAAGAGATTCGGTGAAGGCTCCTAGGATTTGCTCAGTGAAGTGGGTGGCGTGTCAACCACTAGGGACCGTGGAAGGTATGCCCCAAGTGGCACACAGCGTTTGCTTCCACCTTCCACAGAGAAAGCTCTACCTAGCATACCAAGGATGCTTGACCACGCACCCGCCCCGCCCCCCCCCCCCAGGTGACAGGCGTGACGGGTCAGACTGTAGAAATCTTCCTGTCAAGGGTGTATTAACAGGCAGAGGCACCTTAGAGGCACCCTGTCCTGTGAATCTGGAGGTGGGGAGGAAGGGGCAGAGGGACGATGAAGAAGGGAAGGAGAAAGTGAGGGACAGGGACACCACACAGTGTGTGTGGGGGGCGTGTCTGTGCCGTGTGTGGGTTCCACGTGGGTGTGTGCGCCTGTGGGTGCGGGTGTGAGGGGAGGCGGGCAGAGGCAGAGGCAGGGAGACACACAGCCAGGTCAAGGACAACATAATGTGTGTGGGGGGAGGGGCGGGGGTGGGTGGGTGCGTGCGTGCGTGGTGTGTGCGTGGGGGGGATGGCGCACAGGACCGTGTGTGAAGGAGGGCAGTGTGTGGGGGGCAAGTGGGTGTGTGGGGGGGTGTCTGTGCTGTGTGCGGGTGCCACGTGGTTGTTAAGCGGGGGGGGGGGGGGCGGGCAGAGAGACACACACACCCGGGCCAAGGACAACGTACTGTGTGGCGGAGGGGGCGGGGGGTGGGTGGGAGTGTGGGTGCGGGGTGTGTGCGTGTGTGCGGTGCCCCATAGGACCGTGGGGGGGGCAGTGTGTGTGTGGGGGTGTGGGTCTGTGCTGTGTGCAGGTCCCACGTAAGTGTGAGTGAGGGGAGGGGCAGAGGCAGAGGCAGAGAGACACAGCCAGGCCAAGGACAACATAGTTTGGGGGAGGGTCGGGGTGGGAGGTGCGAGTGTGCGTGCGGGGTGTGTGCGTGTGTGCGATGGCGCCTAGGACTGTGCGTGGGGGCGGGCAGTGTGTTGGGGGGTGGTGTGTCTGTGCTGTGTGCGGGTGCCACGTGGGTGTGTGCGCCTGTGGGTGCGGGTGTGGGGGAGGGGAGCGGGCAGTGACAGCGGCAGAGAGAGACAGCCAGGCCAAGGACAACGTAGTGTGTGGGGGAGGGGGCGGGGGGTGGGAGTGTGGGTGTGGGGTGTGTGCGTGTGTGCGGTGGCCCATAGGACCGTGGGGGGGGCAGTGTGTGTGTGTGGGGGGGTGTCTGTGCTGTGTGCAGGTCCCACGGAGGTGTGAGTGGGGGGAGGGGCAGAGGCAGAGGCAGAGAGACACAGCCAGGCCAAGGACAACGTAGTTTGGGGGAGGGTCGGGGTGGGGGGTGCGAGTGTGCGTGCGGGGTGTGTGCGTGTGTGCGATGGCGCATCGGACCGTGTGTGGGGTGTTGCGTGTGTGCGACGGCGCATAGGACCGTGTGTGGGGTGTTGTGTCTGTGCTGTGTGCGAATGCCACGGGGGTGTGTCCGGGTGTGGGGGGGGCGGGCAGTGACAGAGGCAGAGAGAGACAGCCAGGCCAAGGGCAACGTAGTGTGTGTGGGCGGGGTCGGGGTGCGGGGTGGGAGTGTGCGTGCAGGGTGTGTGCGGAGGCGCCTAGGACCGTGCGGGGGGGCGGGCAGTGTGTGGGGGGTGTTGTGTCTGTGCTGTGTGCGGGTGCCACGTGGGTGTGTGCGCCTGTGGGTGCGGGTGTGGGGGAGGGGAGCGGGCAGTGACAGCGGCAGAGAGAGACAGCCAGGCC
Organism: Giraffa tippelskirchi; assembly: GCF_054371585.1. Taxonomy (NCBI): domain Eukaryota; kingdom Metazoa; phylum Chordata; class Mammalia; order Artiodactyla; family Giraffidae; genus Giraffa; species Giraffa tippelskirchi. The sequence goes on from NC_137282.1 coordinate 70,924,280, forward strand.
AAGGACAACGTCGTGTGTGGGGGAGGGGGCGGGGGGGTGGGAGTGTGGGTGCGGGGTGTGTGCGGTGGCCCATAGGACCGTGGTGGGGGCAGTGTGTGTGTGTGTGGGGGGTGTCTGTGCTGTGTGCAGGTCCCACGGAGGTGTGAGTGGGGGGAGGGGCAGAGGCAGAGGCAAAGAGACACAGCCAGGCCAAGGACAACATAGTGTGGGGGGGGCGGGGCGGGGGGTGGGAGTGTGGGTGCGGGGTGTGTGCGATGGCACATAGGACCGTGTGTGTAGGGGGGCAGTGGGGGGGGGTATTGTGTCTGTGCTGTGTGCGAATGCCACGGGGGTGTGTGCGCCTGTGGGTGCGGGTGTGGGAGGGGCGGGCAGTGACAGAGGCAGAGAGAGACAGCCAGGCCAAGGACAACGTAGTGTGGGTGGGCGGGTTCGGGGTGCGGGGTGGGGAGTGTGCGTGCGGGGTGTGTGCGTGTTGTGCGGAGGCGCCTAGGACCGCGCGCGGGGGGCAGTGTGTGTGTAGGGGTGTGTGTCTCTGCTGTGTGCGGGTGCCACGTGGGTGTGAGGGGGGCGGCGGGCAGAGAGACACACAGCCAGGCCAAGGACAACATAGTGTGTGGAGGGGGAGGGGCGGGGGTGGGTGGGGGTGTGTCTGTGCTGTGTGCGGGTGCCACGTGGTTGTTAAGGGGGGGCGGGCAGAGAGACACACAGCCAGGCCAAGGACGACATAGTGTGTGGGGGAAGGGCGGGGGTGAGAAGGAGTGTGGGTGCCGGGTGTGTGCGTGTGTGCGGTGGCCCATAGGACCGTGTGGGGGAGGGCAGTGTGTGTGTGGGGGGGTGTCTGTGCTGTGTGCAGGTCCCACGTAGTTGTGAGTGGGGGGAGGGGCAGAGGCAGAGGCAGGGGCACACACAGCCAGGCCAAGGACAACATAGTGGGGGGGGGTCGGGGGGGGTGGGAGTGTGCCTGCGGGGTGTGTGCCTGTGTGCGGTGGCGCATAGGGCCGTGTGTGTAGGGGGCCAGTGTCGGGGTGGTGGTGTGTCTGTGCGCCACGTGGGTGTGTGGGGGGGCAGGCAGAGAGAGCCAGTCCAAGGACAACGCTGTGTGTGTGTGTGAGTGGGTGTGGCCGGCGTGTGTGCGGGTGCTGCGTAGGGCCGTGGGGGAGTGCGTGCGCTGTGTGTGTACGCGTTGGGGGCGTGGGCAGCGTGTGTAGGTGGTGCAGGCAGAGACAGAAAGCCACAGTCAGCAAAGGACAACGTGCACGGATATTCTTCTGAATATTTGCTTGTGTTTTCTGAGCTCATCACCTCCGGGATCAAGCTCACTCCCGTGCAACGGGAGTCTGCCCCCCTCACCTCAGCCACCACCAGCCAGCACCTGTCTTGGGCAGACAAGGGAGTGTTCCGATTTGGCCGGCGCGGGGGGGGGGGGCGTGGCGGAGGAGTGGGGTGGGTGCGCAGGGTTTCGTTGTCACGAGGCGAACTTTGACCCTTGTGTTCTGCCCCTGAACCTCACTGGAGCGACTGGACCCGCGTGACCTGTCACGTCTTGGTTTCAACATCTTTGGCGGGAGAACTAAGATTCCCCCATGCGAAGTGACCAGGCCAGAGAGAAGGAAGTCGATTCCCTTGGGATCCAATGCCCGTTTTCTGGAATCCAGTTAAGTTTCGTCAAGATTTCCCACCCAAACCGAAAAGCCGAAGTGGCTACCCATCCCCGCCCCCTTGACCTCTGTCCCAAGGTGCCCCACCCACACTGCCTCCTTCCACAGCCTCAAGGCTTTCAAGAGTTAGCCGGCCCGGGCCGGCTCCATCCGTGGTCGCCCCGCCCCAAGACCCTCTGAAAAAGCGCCCGACCCCCAACCAGCTATCCAGTGAGCCAGCCCCAGCATAGGAGCTTAGTGGGCGACCGACGGGGACTCGTTGCCAGACGGAGCCCATCCTAGTTCGCGTTTCTCCACTCAGTCAACGGCGCAGACAGGAGAACGGGATCCGCCAACACTTCTCGAGAACGTCCCTGGGCGAGGGATGACGGACGCACGGACGGACGGGACGGGAAGGATTCTTGACTCCCCACCCACGGAGCAGCGGAATGCACTCCCATCCGAGGGGGATCGCAGGCCCACGTCAGACGGTGTGAGCACACGCCCCAGAACAACAACTCGCCAGCATCCCCGTCCGTGTCCTCGTCATCATCTTTGGGCACGCCAGGAGAAAGCCCTTTTGTGACCCGGACGACGGCTCTTTCGGCAAAAGCAACGTTGAGCAACGGCACAAATGAAGACACTTGGATTTGAAACGACGCGTTCACATTGCAGCGCCTCAAGAGCAAAAGCACGCACTCGTCCCTCACATAACCGCAACCAACAAACCCGACGCACCTGAAAAAGAAAACGCAAACGGAAGAGAACGGGTCGATCTGGCGGCTCGGTCCGCCCAGACCAGATCAACTCCGGAAGGCAGGGCGAGCCGAGAGACCACTCGGGTGAGGTCGAGCGGGATCAACACGGCAGCTCGGGGGCAGAGGTCGCGAGTGGGAGAGGTCCGTCCGGGTGCTCGACCCGCGGGCGCTGGCCGCTCTGCGGCCCAGAGAGGGAAGGAGGGGGGGAGGGGCAGACTCCATGACAGCCGGGCGATGCGCGCGCGCCGGCGGCTCGGCGGCACAGGTCGCGAGTGGGGGAGGCCCGGCCGGCAGGTGGACACGCGGGCACCGCCAGCTCGGCGGCAGAGTGAGGAAAGGGGGGGGAGGGGCAGACACCTAGACAGCCGGGCGACGCGCGCGCGCTGGCGGCTCGTGACCAGAGGTCGCGTGTAGGGGAGCACCGGCCGGCAGGTGGACCCGCGGGCACCGCCAGCTCGGCGGCAGAGTGAGGGAAGGAGGGGGAGGGGCGGATTCCAAGCCAGGCGGGCGACGCGCGCGCGCTGGCGTCTCGTCACCAGAGATCGCGAGTGCGAGAGGCCCGGCCGGCAGGTGGACACGCGGGCACCGCCGGCTCGGCGGCAGAGTCAGGGAAGTGGGGGGAGGGGATAGAGCCCCGTCGGGCTCGTCGACCCGCGGCTCCTGGCGGCTCTGCGGCCGAGTTAGGGAAGGAGGGGGGGAGGGGCAGACTCCCTGACAGCCGGGCGATGCGCGCGCGCCGGCGGCTCGGCGGCACAGGTCGCGAGTGGGGGAGGCCCGGCCGGCAGGTGGACACGCGGGCACCGCCAGCTCGGCGGCAGAGTGAGGAAAGGGGGGGCGGGGCAGACACCTCGACAGCCGGGCGACGCGCGCGCGCTGGCGGCTCGTCACCAGAGGTCGCGAGTGCGAGAGGCCCGGCCGGCAGGTGGACACGCGGGCACCGCCAGCTCGGCGGCAGAGTCAGGGAAGGGGGGGAGGGGATAGAGCCCCGTCCGGCTGGTCGACCCGCGGGCACTGCCAGGCGGGCGACGGGCGCGCGCTGGCGGCTGGGCGGGCGAGGTCGCCAGTGGGAGAGGCCCGGCCGGCAGGTGCCCGCGGGGAACGCCAGCTGGGCGGCAGAGTGAGGGGAGGAGCGGGGGAGGGGCAGACAGCCTGACAGCCGGGCGACGGGCGCGCGCTGGCGGCTCGGCGGGCGAGGTCGCGAGTGGGAGAGCCCCGGTCGCAGGTGGCCCCGCGGGCACCCGCAGCTCGTAGACAGAGTTAGGGAAGTGGGGGGAGGGGATAGAGCCCCGTCGGGCTCGTCGACCCGCGGCTCCTGGCGGCTCTGCGGCCGAGTTAGGGAAGGAGGGGGGGAGGGGCAGACTCCCTGACAGCCGGGCGATGCGCGCGCGCCGGCGGCTCGGCGGCACAGGTCGCGAGTGGGGGAGGCCCGGCCGGCAGGTGGACACGCGGGCACCGCCAGCTCGGCGGCAGAGTGAGGAAAGGGGGGGGAGGGGCAGACACCTAGACAGCCGGGCGACGCGCGCGCGCCGGCGGCTCGTGACCAGAGGTCGCGTGTAGGGGAGCACCGGCCGGCAGGTGGACCCGCGGGCACCGCCAGCTCGGCGGCAGAGTGAGGGAAGGAGGGGGAGGGGCGGATTCCAAGCCAGGCGGGCGACGCGCGCGCGCTGGCGTCTCGTCACCAGAGATCGCGAGTGCGAGAGGCCCGGCCGGCAGGTGGACACGCGGGCACCGCCGGCTCGGCGGCAGAGTCAGGGAAGTGGGGGGAGGGGATAGAGCCCCGTCGGGCTCGTCGACCCGCGGCTCCTGGCGGCTCTGCGGCCGAGTTGGGGAAGGAGGGGGGGAGGGGCAGACTCCCTGACAGCCGGGCGATGCGCGCGCGCCGGCGGCTCGGCGGCACAGGTCGCGAGTGGGGGAGGCCCGGCCGGCAGGTGGACACGCGGGCACCGCCAGCTCGGCGGCAGAGTGAGGAAAGGGGGGGCGGGGCAGACACCTCGACAGCCGGGCGATGCGCGCGCGCTGGCGGCTCGTCACCAGAGGTCGCGAGTGCGAGAGGCCCGGCCGGCAGGTGGACACGGGGGCACCGCCGGCTCGGCGGCAGAGTCAGGGAAGTGGGGGGAGGGGATAGAGCCCCGTCGGGCTCGTCGACCCGCGGCTCCTGGCGGCTCTGCGGCCGAGTTGGGGAAGGAGGGGGGGAGGGGCAGACTCCCTGACAGCCGGGCGATGCGCGCGCGCCGGCGGCTCGGCGGCACAGGTCGCGAGTGGGGGAGGCCCGGCCGGCAGGTGGACACGCGGGCACCGCCAGCTCGGCGGCAGAGTGAGGAAAGGGGGGGCGGGGCAGACACCTCGACAGCCGGGCGACGCGCGCGCGCTGGCGGCTCGTGACCAGAGGTCGCGAGTGCGACAGGCCCGGCCGGCAGGTGGACCCGCGGGCACCGCCAGCTCGGCGGCAGAGTGAAGGAAGGAGGGGGAGGGGCGGATTCCAAGCCAGGCGGGCGACGCGCGCGCGCTGGCGTCTCGTCACCAGAGATCGCGAGTGCGAGAGGCCCGGCCGGCAGGTGGACACGCGGGCACCGCCGGCTCGGCGGCAGAGTCAGGGAAGTGGGGGGAGGGGATAGAGCCCCGTCGGGCTCGTCGACCCGCGGCTCCTGGCGGCTCTGCGGCCGAGTTGGGGAAGGAGGGGGGGAGGGGCAGACTCCCTGACAGCCGGGCGATGCGCGCGCGCCGGCGGCTCGGCGGCACAGGTCGCGAGTGGGGGAGGCCCGGCCGGCAGGTGGACACGCGGGCACCGCCAGCTCGGCGGCAGAGTGAGGAAAGGGGGGGCGGGGCAGACACCTCGACAGCCGGGCGATGCGCGCGCGCTGGCGGCTCGTCACCAGAGGTCGCGAGTGCGAGAGGCCCGGCCGGCAGGTGGACACGGGGGCACCGCCGGCTCGGCGGCAGAGTCAGGGAAGTGGGGGGAGGGGATAGAGCCCCGTCGGGCTCGTCGACCCGCGGCTCCTGGCGGCTCTGCGGCCGAGTTGGGGAAGGAGGGGGGGAGGGGCAGACTCCCTGACAGCCGGGCGATGCGCGCGCGCCGGCGGCTCGGCGGCACAGGTCGCGAGTGGGGGAGGCCCGGCCGGCAGGTGGACACGCGGGCACCGCCAGCTCGGCGGCAGAGTGAGGAAAGGGGGGGCGGGGCAGACACCTCGACAGCCGGGCGATGCGCGCGCGCTGGCGGCTCGTCACCAGAGGTCGCGAGTGCGAGAGGCCCGGCCGGCAGGTGGACACGGGGGCACCGCCAGCTCGGCGGCAGAGTGAGGAAAGGGGGGGCGGGGCAGACACCTCGACAGCCGGGCGACGCGCGCGCGCTGGCGGCTCGTCACCAGAGGTCGCGAGTGCGAGAGGCCAGGCCGGCAGGTGGACACGCGGGCACCCGCAGCTCGTCGGCAGGGTTAGGGAAGGGGGGGAGGGGATAGAGCCCCGTCCGGCTGGTCGACCCGCGGGCACTGCCAGGCGGGCGACGGGCGCGCGCTGGCGGCTGGGCGGGCGAGGTCGCCAGTGGGAGAGGCCCGGCCGGCAGGTGCCCGCGGGCAACGCCACCTGGGCGGCAGAGTGAGGGGAGGAGCGGGGGAGGGGCAGACAGCCTGACAGCCGGGCGACGGGCGCGCGCTGGCGGCTCGGCGGGCGAGGTCGCGAGTGGGAGAGCCCCGGTCGCAGGTGGCCCCGCGGGCACCCGCAGCTCGTCGACAGAGTTAGGGAAGTGGGGGGAGGGGATAGAGCCCCGTCGGGCTCGTCGACCCGCGGCTCCTGGCGGCTCTGCGGCCGAGTTAGGGAAGGAGGGGGGGAGGGGCAGACTCCCTGACAGCCGGGCGATGCGCGCGCGCCGGCGGCTCGGCGGCACAGGTCGCGAGTGGGGGAGGCCCGGCCGGCAGGTGGACACGCGGGCACCGCCAGCTCGGCGGCAGAGTGAGGAAAGGGGGGGGAGGGGCAGACACCTAGACAGCCGGGCGACGCGCGCGCGCCGGCGGCTCGTGACCAGAGGTCGCGTGTAGGGGAGCACCGGCCGGCAGGTGGACCCGCGGGCACCGCCAGCTCGGCGGCAGAGTGAGGGAAGGAGGGGGAGGGGCGGATTCCAAGCCAGGCGGGCGACGCGCGCGCGCTGGCGTCTCGTCACCAGAGATCGCGAGTGCGAGAGGCCCGGCCGGCAGGTGGACACGCGGGCACCGCCGGCTCGGCGGCAGAGTCAGGGAAGTGGGGGGAGGGGATAGAGCCCCGTCGGGCTCGTCGACCCGCGGCTCCTGGCGGCTCTGCGGCCGAGTTGGGGAAGGAGGGGGGGAGGGGCAGACTCCCTGACAGCCGGGCGATGCGCGCGCGCCGGCGGCTCGGCGGCACAGGTCGCGAGTGGGGGAGGCCCGGCCGGCAGGTGGACACGCGGGCACCGCCAGCTCGGCGGCAGAGTGAGGAAAGGGGGGGCGGGGCAGACACCTCGACAGCCGGGCGATGCGCGCGCACTGGCGGCTCGTCACCAGAGGTCGCGAGTGCGAGAGGCCCGGCCGGCAGGTGGACACGGGGGCACCGCCGGCTCGGCGGCAGAGTCAGGGAAGTGTGGGGAGGGGATAGAGCCCCGTCGGGCTCGTCGACCCGCGGCTCCTGGCGGCTCTGCGGCCGAGTTGGGGAAGGAGGGGGGGAGGGGCAGACTCCCTGACAGCCGGGCGATGCGCGCGCGCCGGCGGCTCGGCGGCACAGGTCGCGAGTGGGGGAGGCCCGGCCGGCAGGTGGACACGCGGGCACCGCCAGCTCGGCGGCAGAGTGAGGAAAGGGGGGGCGGGGCAGACACCTCGACAGCCGGGCGACGCGCGCGCGCTGGCGGCTCGTGACCAGAGGTCGCGAGTGCGACAGGCCCGGCCGGCAGGTGGACCCGCGGGCACCGCCAGCTCGGCGGCAGAGTGAAGGAAGGAGGGGGAGGGGCGGATTCCAAGCCAGGCGGGCGACGCGCGCGCGCTGGCGTCTCGTCACCAGAGATCGCGAGTGCGAGAGGCCCGGCCGGCAGGTGGACACGCGGGCACCGCCGGCTCGGCGGCAGAGTCAGGGAAGTGGGGGGAGGGGATAGAGCCCCGTCGGGCTCGTCGACCCGCGGCTCCTGGCGGCTCTGCGGCCAAGTTAGGGAAGGAGGGGGGGAGGGGCAGACTCCCTGACAGCCGGGCGATGCGCGCGCGCCGGCGGCTCGGCGGCACAGGTCGCGAGTGGGGGAGGCCCGGCCGGCAGGTGGACACGCGGGCACCGCCAGCTCGGCGGCAGAGTGAGGAAAGGGGGGGCGGGGCAGACACCTCGACAGCCGGGCGACGCGCGCGCGCTGGCGGCTCGTCACCAGAGGTCGCGAGTGCGAGAGGCCCGGCCGGCAGGTGGACACGCGGGCACCGCCAGCTCGGCGGCAGAGTCAGGGAAGTGGGGGGAGGGGATAGAGCCCCGTCGGGCTCGTCGACCCGCGGCTCCTGGCGGCTCTGCGGCCGAGTTAGGGAAGGAGGGGGGGAGGGGCAGACTCCCTGACAGCCGGGCGATGCGCGCGCGCCGGCGGCTCGGCGGCACAGGTCGCGAGTGGGGGAGGCCCGGCCGGCAGGTGGACACGCGGGCACCGCCAGCTCGGCGGCAGAGTGAGGAAAGGGGGGGCGGGGCAGACACCTCGACAGCCGGGCGACGCGCGCGCGCTGGCGGCTCGTCACCAGAGGTCGCGAGTGCGAGAGGCCAGGCCGGCAGGTGGACACGCGGGCACCCGCAGCTCGTCGGCAGGGTTAGGGAAGGGGGGGAGGGGATAGAGCCCCGTCCGGCTGGTCGACCCGCGGGCACTGCCAGGCGGGCGACGGGCGCGCGCTGGCGGCTGGGCGGGCGAGGTCGCCAGTGGGAGAGGCCCGGCCGGCAGGTGCCCGCGGGCAACGCCAGCTGGGCGGCAGAGTGAGGGGAGGAGCGGGGGAGGGGCAGACAGCCTGACAGCCGGGCGACGGGCGCGCGCTGGCGGCTAGGCGGGCGAGGTCGCGAGTGGGAGAGCCCCGGTCGCAGGTGGCCCCGCGGGCACCCGCAGCTCGTCGACAGAGCTAGGGAAGTGGGGGGAGGGGATAGAGCCCCGTCGGGCTCGTCGACCCGCGGCTCCTGGCGGCTCTGCGGCCGAGTTAGGGAAGGAGGGGGGGAGGGGCAGACTCCCTGACAGCCGGGCGATGCGCGCGCGCCGGCGGCTCGGCGGCACAGGTCGCGAGTGGGGGAGGCCCGGCCGGCAGGTGGACACGCGGGCACCGCCAGCTCGGCGGCAGAGTGAGGAAAGGGGGGGGAGGGGCAGACACCTAGACAGCCGGGCGACGCGCGCGCGCCGGCGGCTCGTGACCAGAGGTCGCGTGTAGGGGAGCACCGGCCGGCAGGTGGACCCGCGGGCAGCGCCAGCTCGGCGGCAGAGTGAGGGAAGGAGGGGGAGGGGCGGATTCCAAGCCAGGCGGGCGACGCGCGCGCGCTGGCGTCTCGTCACCAGAGATCGCGAGTGCGAGAGGCCCGGCCGGCAGGTGGACACGCGGGCACCGCCGGCTCGGCGGCAGAGTCAGGGAAGTGGGGGGAGGGGATAGAGCCCCGTCGGGCTCGTCGACCCGCGGCTCCTGGCGGCTCTGCGGCCGAGTTGGGGAAGGAGGGGGGGAGGGGCAGACTCCCTGACAGCCGGGCGATGCGCGCGCGCCGGCGGCTCGGCGGCACAGGTCGCGAGTGGGGGAGGCCCGGCCGGCAGGTGGACACGCGGGCACCGCCAGCTCGGCGGCAGAGTGAGGAAAGGGGGGGCGGGGCAGACACCTCGACAGCCGGGCGACGCGCGCGCGCTGGCGGCTCGTCACCAGAGGTCGCGAGTGCGAGAGGCCAGGCCGGCAGGTGGACACGCGGGCACCCGCAGCTCGTCGGCAGGGTTAGGGAAGGGGGGGAGGGGATAGAGCCCCGTCCGGCTGGTCGACCCGCGGGCACTGCCAGGCGGGCGACGGGCGCGCGCTGGCGGCTGGGCGGGCGAGGTCGCCAGTGGGAGAGGCCCGGCCGGCAGGTGCCCGCGGGCAACGCCAGCTGGGCGGCAGAGTGAGGGGAGGAGCCGGGGAGGGGCAGACAGCCTGACAGCCGGGCGACGGGCGCGCGCTGGCGGCTCGGCGGGCGAGGTCGCGAGTGGGAGAGCCCCGGTCGCAGGTGGACCCGCGGGCACCCGCAGCTCGTCGACAGAGCTAGGGAAGTGGGGGGAGGGGATAGAGCCCCGTCGGGCTCGTCGACCCGCGGCTCCTGGCGGCTCTGCGGCCGAGTTAGGGAAGGAGGGGGGGAGGGGCAGACTCCCTGACAGCCGGGCGATGCGCGCGCGCCGGCGGCTCGGCGGCACAGGTCGCGAGTGGGGGAGGCCCGGCCGGCAGGTGGACACGCGGGCACCGCCAGCTCGGCGGCAGAGTGAGGAAAGGGGGGGGAGGGGCAGACACCTAGACAGCCGGGCGACGCGCGCGCGCCGGCGGCTCGTGACCAGAGGTCGCGTGTAGGGGAGCACCGGCCGGCAGGTGGACCCGCGGGCACCGCCAGCTCGGCGGCAGAGTGAGGGAAGGAGGGGGAGGGGCGGATTCCAAGCCAGGCGGGCGACGCGCGCGCGCTGGCGTCTCGTCACCAGAGATCGCGAGTGCGAGAGGCCCGGCCGGCAGGTGGACACGCGGGCACCGCCGGCTCGGCGGCAGAGTCAGGGAAGTGGGGGGAGGGGATAGAGCCCCGTCGGGCTCGTCGACCCGCGGCTCCTGGCGGCTCTGCGGCCGAGTTGGGGAAGGAGGGGGGGAGGGGCAGACTCCCTGACAGCCGGGCGATGCGCGCGCGCCGGCGGCTCGGCGGCACAGGTCGCGAGTGGGGGAGGCCCGGCCGGCAGGTGGACACGCGGGCACCGCCAGCTCGGCGGCAGAGTGAGGAAAGGGGGGGCGGGGCAGACACCTCGACAGCCGGGCGACGCGCGGGCGCTGGCGGCTCGTGACCAGAGGTCGCGAGTGCGACAGGCCCGGCCGGCAGGTGGACCCGCGGGCACCGCCAGCTCGGCGGCAGAGTGAAGGAAGGAGGGGGAGGGGCGGATTCCAAGCCAGGCGGGCGACGCGCGCGCGCTGGCGTCTCGTCACCAGAGATCGCGAGTGCGAGAGGCCCGGCCGGCAGGTGGACACGCGGGCACCGCCGGCTCGGCGGCAGAGTCAGGGAAGTGGGGGGAGGGGATAGAGCCCCGTCGGGCTCGTCGACCCGCGGCTCCTGGCGGCTCTGCGGCCGAGTTAGGGAAGGAGGGGGGGAGGGGCAGACTCCCTGACAGCCGGGCTATGCGCGCGCGCCGGCGGCTCGGCGGCACAGGTCGCGAGTGGGGGAGGCCCGGCCGGCAGGTGGACACGCGGGCACCGCCAGCTCGGCGGCAGAGTGAGGAAAGGGGGGGCGGGGCAGACACCTCGACAGCCGGGCGACGCGCGCGCGCTGGCGGCTCGTCACCAGAGGTCGCGAGTGCGAGAGGCCCGGCCGGCAGGTGGACACGCGGGCACCGCCAGCTCGGCGGCAGAGTCAGGGAAGTGGGGGGAGGGGATAGAGCCCCGTCGGGCTCGTCGACCCGCGGCTCCTGGCGGCTCTGCGGCCGAGTTAGGGAAGGAGGGGGGGAGGGGCAGACTCCCTGACAGCCGGGCGATGCGCGCGCGCCGGCGGCTCGGCGGCACAGGTCGCGAGTGGGGGAGGCCCGGCCGGCAGGTGGACACGCGGGCACCGCCAGCTCGGCGGCAGAGTTAGGGAAGTGGGGGGAGGGGATAGAGCCCCGTCGGGCTCCTCGACCCGCGGCTCCTGGCGGCTCTGCGGCCGAGTTGGGGAAGGAGGGGGGGAGGGGCAGACTCCCTGACAGCCGGGCGATGCGCGCGCGCCGGCGGCTCGGCGGCACAGGTCGCGAGTGGGGGAGGCCCGGCCGGCAGGTGGACACGCGGGCACCGCCAGCTCGGCGGCAGAGTGAGGAAAGGGGGGGCGGGGCAGACACCTCGACAGCCGGGCGACGCGCGCGCGCTGGCGGCTTGTCACCAGAGGTCGCGAGTGCGACAGGCCCGGCCGGCAGGTGGACACGCGGGCACCCGCAGCTCGTCGGCAGGGTTAGGGAAGGGGGGGGAGGGGATAGAGCCCCGTCCGGCTGGTCGACCCGCGGGCACTGCCAGGCGGGCGACGGGCGCGCGCTGGCGGCTGGGCGGGCGAGGTCGCCAGTGGGAGAGGCCCGGCCGGCAGGTGCCCGCGGGCAACGCCAGCTGGGCGGCAGAGTGAGGGGAGGAGCGGGGGAGGGGCAGACAGCCTGACAGCCGGGCGACGGGCGCGCGCTGGCGGCTCGGCGGGCGAGGTCGCGAGTGGGAGAGCCCCGGTCGCAGGTGGCCCCGCGGGCACCCGCAGCTCGTCGACAGAGTTAGGGAAGTGGGGGGAGGGGATAGAGCCCCGTCGGGCTCGTCGACCCGCGGCTCCTGGCGGCTCTGCGGCCGAGTTAGGGAAGGAGGGGGGGAGGGGCAGACTCCCTGACAGCCGGGCGATGCGCGCGCGCCGGCGGCTCGGCGGCACAGGTCGCGAGTGGGGGAGGCCCGGCCGGCAGGTGGACACGCGGGCACCGCCAGCTCGGCGGCAGAGTGAGGAAAGGGGGGGGAGGGGCAGACACCTAGACAGCCGGGCGACGCGCGCGCGCCGGCGGCTCGTGACCAGAGGTCGCGTGTATGGGAGCACCGGCCGGCAGGTGGACCCGCGGGCAGCGCCAGCTCGGCGGCAGAGTGAGGGAAGGAGGGGGAGGGGCGGATTCCAAGCCAGGCGGGCGACGCGCGCGCGCTGGCGTCTCGTCACCAGAGATCGCGAGTGCGAGAGGCCCGGCCGGCAGGTGGACACGCGGGCACCGCCGGCTCGGCGGCAGAGTCAGGGAAGTGGGGGGAGGGGATAGAGCCCCGTCGGGCTCGTCGACCCGCGGCTCCTGGCGGCTCTGCGGCCGAGTTGGGGAAGGAGGGGGGGAGGGGCAGACTCCCTGACAGCCGGGCGATGCGCGCGCGCCGGCGGCTCGGCGGCACAGGTCGCGAGTGGGGGAGGCCCGGCCGGCAGGTGGACACGCGGGCACCGCCAACTCGGCGGCAGAGTGAGGAAAGGGGGGGCGGGGCAGACACCTCGACAGCCGGGCGACGCGCGCGCGCTGGCGGCTCGTCACCAGAGGTCGCGAGTGCGAGAGGCCCGGCCGGCAGGTGGACACGGGGGCACCGCCGGCTCGGCGGCAGAGTCAGGGAAGTGGGGGGAGGGGATAGAGCCCCGTCGGGCTCGTCGACCCGCGGCTCCTGGCGGCTCTGCGGCCGAGTTGGGGAAGGAGGGGGGGAGGGGCAGACTCCCTGACAGCCGGGCGATGCGCGCGCGCCGGCGGCTCGGCGGCACAGGTCGCGAGTGGGGGAGGCCCGGCCGGCAGGTGGACACGCGGGCACCGCCAGCTCGGCGGCAGAGTGAGGAAAGGGGGGGCGGGGCAGACACCTCGACAGCCGGGCGACGCGCGCGCGCTGGCGGCTCGTCACCAGAGGTCGCGAGTGCGACAGGCCCGGCCGGCAGGTGGACACGCGGGCACCCGCAGCTCGTCGGCAGGGTTAGGGAAGGGGGGGGAGGGGATAGAGCCCCGTCCGGCTGGTCGACCCGCGGGCACTGCCAGGCGGGCGACGGGCGCGCGCTGGCGGCTGGGCGGGCGAGGTCGCCAGTGGGAGAGGCCCGGCCGGCAGGTGCCCGCGGGCAACGCCAGCTGGGCGGCAGAGTGAGGGGAGGAGCGGGGGAGGGGCAGACAGCCTGACAGCCGGGCGACGGGCGCGCGCTGGCGGCTCGGCGGGCGAGGTCGCGAGTGGGAGAGCCCCGGTCGCAGGTGGCCCCGCGGGCACCCGCAGCTCGTCGACAGAGTTAGGGAAGTGGGGGGAGGGGATAGAGCCCCGTCGGGCTCGTCGACCCGCGGCTCCTGGCGGCTCTGCGGCCGAGTTAGGGAAGGAGGGGGGGAGGGGCAGACTCCCTGACAGCCGGGCGATGCGCGCGCGCCGGCGGCTCGGCGGCACAGGTCGCGAGTGGGGGAGGCCCGGCCGGCAGGTGGACACGCGGGCACCGCCAGCTCGGCGGCAGAGTGAGGAAAGGGGGGGGAGGGGCAGACACCTAGACAGCCGGGCGACGCGCGCGCGCCGGCGGCTCGTGACCAGAGGTCGCGTGTATGGGAGCACCGGCCGGCAGGTGGACCCGCGGGCAGCGCCAGCTCGGCGGCAGAGTGAGGGAAGGAGGGGGAGGGGCGGATTCCAAGCCAGGCGGGCGACGCGCGCGCGCTGGCGTCTCGTCACCAGAGATCGCGAGTGCGAGAGGCCCGGCCGGCAGGTGGACACGCGGGCACCGCCGGCTCGGCGGCAGAGTCAGGGAAGTGGGGGGAGGGGATAGAGCCCCGTCGGGCTCGTCGACCCGCGGCTCCTGGCGGCTCTGCGGCCGAGTTGGGGAAGGAGGGGGGGAGGGGCAGACTCCCTGACAGCCGGGCGATGCGCGCGCGCCGGCGGCTCGGCGGCACAGGTCGCGAGTGGGGGAGGCCCGGCCGGCAGGTGGACACGCGGGCACCGCCAGCTCGGCGGCAGAGTGAGGAAAGGGGGGGCGGGGCAGACACCTCGACAGCCGGGCGATGCGCGCGCGCTGGCGGCTCGTCACCAGAGGTCGCGAGTGCGAGAGGCCCGGCCGGCAGGTGGACACGGGGGCACCGCCAGCTCGGCGGCAGAGTGAGGAAAGGGGGGGCGGGGCAGACACCTCGACAGCCGGGCGACGCGCGCGCGCTGGCGGCTCGTCACCAGAGGTCGCGAGTGCGAGAGGCCAGGCCGGCAGGTGGACACGCGGGCACCCGCAGCTCGTCGGCAGGGTTAGGGAAGGGGGGGAGGGGATAGAGCCCCGTCCGGCTGGTCGACCCGCGGGCACTGCCAGGCGGGCGACGGGCGCGCGCTGGCGGCTGGGCGGGCGAGGTCGCCAGTGGGAGAGGCCCGGCCGGCAGGTGCCCGCGGGCAACGCCAGCTGGGCGGCAGAGTGAGGGGAGGAGCGGGGGAGGGGCAGACAGCCTGACAGCCGGGCGACGGGCGCGCGCTGGCGGCTCGGCGGGCGAGGTCGCGAGTGGGAGAGCCCCGGTCGCAGGTGGCCCCGCGGGCACCCGCAGCTCGTCGACAGAGTTAGGGAAGTGGGGGGAGGGGATAGAGCCCCGTCGGGCTCGTCGACCCGCGGCTCCTGGCGGCTCTGCGGCCGAGTTAGGGAAGGAGGGGGGAGGGGCAGACTCCCTGACAGCCGGGCGATGCGCGCGCGCCGGCGGCTCGGCGGCACAGGTCGCGAGTGGGGGAGGCCCGGCCGGCAGGTGGACACGCGGGCACCGCCAGCTCGGCGGCAGAGTGAGGAAAGGGGGGGGAGGGGCAGACACCTAGACAGCCGGGCGACGCGCGCGCGCCGGCGGCTCGTGACCAGAGGTCGCGTGTAGGGGAGCACCGGCCGGCAGGTGGACCCGCGGGCACCGCCAGCTCGGCGGCAGAGTGAGGGAAGGAGGGGGAGGGGCGGATTCCAAGCCAGGCGGGCGACGCGCGCGCGCTGGCGTCTCGTCACCAGAGATCGCGAGTGCGAGAGGCCCGGCCGGCAGGTGGACACGCGGGCACCGCCGGCTCGGCGGCAGAGTCAGGGAAGTGGGGGGAGGGGATAGAGCCCCGTCGGGCTCGTCGACCCGCGGCTCCTGGCGGCTCTGCGGCCGAGTTGGGGAAGGAGGGGGGGAGGGGCAGACTCCCTGACAGCCGGGCGATGCGCGCGCGCCGGCGGCTCGGCGGCACAGGTCGCGAGTGGGGGAGGCCCGGCCGGCATGTGGACACGCGGGCACCGCCAGCTCGGCGGCAGAGTGAGGAAAGGGGGGGCGGGGCAGACACCTCGACAGCCGGGCGATGCGCGCGCGCTGGCGGCTCGTCACCAGAGGTCGCGAGTGCGAGAGGCCCGGCCGGCAGGTGGACACGGGGGCACCGCCGGCTCGGCGGCAGAGTCAGGGAAGTGTGGGGAGGGGATAGAGCCCCGTCGGGCTCGTCGACCCGCGGCTCCTGGCGGCTCTGCGGCCGAGTTGGGGAAGGAGGGGGGAGGGGCAGACTCCCTGACAGCCGGGCGATGCGCGCGCGCCGGCGGCTCGGCGGCACAGGTCGCGAGTGGGGGAGGCCCGGCCGGCAGGTGGACACGCGGGCACCGCCAGCTCGGCGGCAGAGTGAGGAAAGGGGGGGCGGGGCAGACACCTCGACAGCCGGGCGACGCGCGCGCGCTGGCGGCTCGTGACCAGAGGTCGCGAGTGCGACAGGCCCGGCCGGCAGGTGGACCCGCGGGCACCGCCAGCTCGGCGGCAGAGTGAAGGAAGGAGGGGGAGGGGCGGATTCCAAGCCAGGCGGGCGACGCGCGCGCGCTGGCGTCTCGTCACCAGAGATCGCGAGTGCGAGAGGCCCGGCCGGCAGGTGGACACGCGGGCACCGCCGGCTCGGCGGCAGAGTCAGGGAAGTGGGGGGAGGGGATAGAGCCCCGTCGGGCTCGTCGACCCGCGGCTCCTGGCGGCTCTGCGGCCGAGTTAGGGAAGGAGGGGGGGAGGGGCAGACTCCCTGACAGCCGGGCGATGCACGCGCGCCGGCGGCTCGGCGGCACAGGTCGCGAGTGGGGGAGGCCCGGCCGGCAGGTGGACACGCGGGCACCGCCAGCTCGGCGGCAGAGTGAGGAAAGGGGGGGCGGGGCAGACACCTCGACAGCCGGGCGACGCGCGCGCGCTGGCGGCTCGTCACCAGAGGTCGCGAGTGCGAGAGGCCCGGCCGGCAGGTGGACACGCGGGCACCGCCAGCTCGGCGGCAGAGTCAGGGAAGTGGGGGGAGGGGATAGAGCCCCGTCGGGCTCGTCGACCCGCGGCTCCTGGCGGCTCTGCGGCCGAGTTAGGGAAGGAGGGGGGGAGGGGCAGACTCCCTGACAGCCGGGCGATGCGCGCGCGCCGGCGGCTCGGCGGCACAGGTCGCGAGTGGGGGAGGCCCGGCCGGCAGGTGGACACGCGGGCACCGCCAGCTCGGCGGCAGAGTGAGGAAAGGGGGGGCGGGGCAGACACCTCGACAGCCGGGCGACGCGCGCGCGCTGGCGGCTCGTCACCAGAGGTCGCGAGTGCGAGAGGCCAGGCCGGCAGGTGGACACGCGGGCACCCGCAGCTCGTCGGCAGGGTTAGGGAAGGGGGGGAGGGGATAGAGCCCCTTCCGGCTGGTCGACCCGCGGGCACTGCCAGGCGGGCGACGGGCGCGCGCTGGCGGCTGGGCGGGCGAGGTCGCCAGTGGGAGAGGCCCGGCCGGCAGGTGCCCGCGGGCAACGCCAGCTGGGCGGCAGAGTGAGGGGAGGAGCGGGGGAGGGGCAGACAGCCTGACAGCCGGGCGACGGGCGCGCGCTGGCGGCTCGGCGGGCGAGGTCGCGAGTGGGAGAGCCCCGGTCGCAGGTGGACCCGCGGGCACCCGCAGCTCGTCGACAGAGCTAGGGAAGTGGGGGGAGGGGATAGAGCCCCGTCGGGCTCGTCGACCCGCGGCTCCTGGCGGCTCTGCGGCCGAGTTAGGGAAGGAGGGGGGAGGGGCAGACTCCCTGACAGCCGGGCGATGCGCGCGCGCCGGCGGCTCGGCGGCACAGGTCGCGAGTGGGGGAGGCCCGGCCGGCAGGTGGACACGCGGGCACCGCCAGCTCGGCGGCAGAGTGAGGAAAGGGGGGGGAGGGGCAGACACCTAGACAGCCGGGCGACGCGCGCGCGCCGGCGGCTCGTGACCAGAGGTCGCGTGTATGGGAGCACCGGCCGGCAGGTGGACCCGCGGGCAGCGCCAGCTCGGCGGCAGAGTGAGGGAAGGAGGGGGAGGGGCGGATTCCAAGCCAGGCGGGCGACGCGAGCGCGCTGGCGTCTCGTCACCAGAGATCGCGAGTGCGAGAGGCCCGGCCGGCAGGTGGACACGCGGGCACCGCCGGCTCGGCGGCAGAGTCAGGGAAGTGGGGGGAGGGGATAGAGCCCCGTCGGGCTCGTCGACCCGCGGCTCCTGGCGGCTCTGCGGCCGAGTTGGGGAAGGAGGGGGGGAGGGGCAGACTCCCTGACAGCCGGGCGATGCGCGCGCGCCGGCGGCTCGGCGGCACAGGTCGCGAGTGGGGGAGGCCCGGCCGGCAGGTGGACACGCGGGCACCGCCAGCTCGGCGGCAGAGTGAGGAAAGGGGGGGCGGGGCAGACACCTCGACAGCCGGGCGATGCGCGCGCGCTGGCGGCTCGTCACCAGAGGTCGCGAGTGCGAGAGGCCCGGCCGGCAGGTGGACACGGGGGCACCGCCAGCTCGGCGGCAGAGTGAGGAAAGGGGGGGCGGGGCAGACACCTCGACAGCCGGGCGACGCGCGCGCGCTGGCGGCTCGTCACCAGAGGTCGCGAGTGCGAGAGGCCAGGCCGGCAGGTGGACACGCGGGCACCCGCAGCTCGTCGGCAGGGTTAGGGAAGGGGGGGAGGGGATAGAGCCCCGTCCGGCTGGTCGACCCGCGGGCACTGCCAGGCGGGCGACGGGCGCGCGCTGGCGGCTGGGCGGGCGAGGTCGCCAGTGGGAGAGGCCCGGCCGGCAGGTGCCCGCGGGCAACGCCACCTGGGCGGCAGAGTGAGGGGAGGAGCGGGGGAGGGGCAGACAGCCTGACAGCCGGGCGACGGGCGCGCGCTGGCGGCTCGGCGGGCGAGGTCGCGAGTGGGAGAGCCCCGGTCGCAGGTGGCCCCGCGGGCACCCGCAGCTCGTCGACAGAGTTAGGGAAGTGGGGGGAGGGGATAGAGCCCCGTCGGGCTCGTCGACCCGCGGCTCCTGGCGGCTCTGCGGCCGAGTTAGGGAAGGAGGGGGGGAGGGGCAGACTCCCTGACAGCCGGGCGATGCGCGCGCGCCGGCGGCTCGGCGGCACAGGTCGCGAGTGGGGGAGGCCCGGCCGGCAGGTGGACACGCGGGCACCGCCAGCTCGGCGGCAGAGTGAGGAAAGGGGGGGGAGGGGCAGACACCTAGACAGCCGGGCGACGCGCGCGCGCCGGCGGCTCGTGACCAGAGGTCGCGTGTAGGGGAGCACCGGCCGGCAGGTGGACCCGCGGGCACCGCCAGCTCGGCGGCAGAGTGAGGGAAGGAGGGGGAGGGGCGGATTCCAAGCCAGGCGGGCGACGCGCGCGCGCTGGCGTCTCGTCACCAGAGATCGCGAGTGCGAGAGGCCCGGCCGGCAGGTGGACACGCGGGCACCGCCGGCTCGGCGGCAGAGTCAGGGAAGTGGGGGGAGGGGATAGAGCCCCGTCGGGCTCGTCGACCCGCGGCTCCTGGCGGCTCTGCGGCCGAGTTGGGGAAGGAGGGGGGGAGGGGCAGACTCCCTGACAGCCGGGCGATGCGCGCGCGCCGGCGGCTCGGCGGCACAGGTCGCGAGTGGGGGAGGCCCGGCCGGCAGGTGGACACGCGGGCACCGCCAGCTCGGCGGCAGAGTGAGGAAAGGGGGGGCGGGGCAGACACCTCGACAGCCGGGCGATGCGCGCGCGCTGGCGGCTCGTCACCAGAGGTCGCGAGTGCGAGAGGCCCGGCCGGCAGGTGGACACGGGGGCACCGCCGGCTCGGCGGCAGAGTCAGGGAAGTGTGGGGAGGGGATAGAGCCCCGTCGGGCTCGTCGACCCGCGGCTCCTGGCGGCTCTGCGGCCGAGTTGGGGAAGGAGGGGGGGAGGGGCAGACTCCCTGACAGCCGGGCGATGCGCGCGCGCCGGCGGCTCGGCGGCACAGGTCGCGAGTGGGGGAGGCCCGGCCGGCAGGTGGACACGCGGGCACCGCCAGCTCGGCGGCAGAGTGAGGAAAGGGGGGGCGGGGCAGACACCTCGACAGCCGGGCGACGCGCGCGCGCTGGCGGCTCGTGACCAGAGGTCGCGAGTGCGACAGGCCCGGCCGGCAGGTGGACCCGCGGGCACCGCCAGCTCGGCGGCAGAGTGAAGGAAGGAGGGGGAGGGGCGGATTCCAAGCCAGGCGGGCGACGCGCGCGCGCTGGCGTCTCGTCACCAGAGATCGCGAGTGCGAGAGGCCCGGCCGGCAGGTGGACACGCGGGCACCGCCGGCTCGGCGGCAGAGTCAGGGAAGTGGGGGGAGGGGATAGAGCCCCGTCGGGCTCGTCGACCCGCGGCTCCTGGCGGCTCTGCGGCCAAGTTAGGGAAGGAGGGGGGGAGGGGCAGACTCCCTGACAGCCGGGCGATGCGCGCGCGCCGGCGGCTCGGCGGCACAGGTCGCGAGTGGGGGAGGCCCGGCCGGCAGGTGGACACGCGGGCACCGCCAGCTCGGCGGCAGAGTGAGGAAAGGGGGGGCGGGGCAGACACCTCGACAGCCGGGCGACGCGCGCGCGCTGGCGGCTCGTCACCAGAGGTCGCGAGTGCGAGAGGCCCGGCCGGCAGGTGGACACGCGGGCACCGCCAGCTCGGCGGCAGAGTCAGGGAAGTGGGGGGAGGGGATAGAGCCCCGTCGGGCTCGTCGACCCGCGGCTCCTGGCGGCTCTGCGGCCGAGTTAGGGAAGGAGGGGGGAGGGGCAGACTCCCTGACAGCCGGGCGATGCGCGCGCGCCGGCGGCTCGGCGGCACAGGTCGCGAGTGGGGGAGGCCCGGCCGGCAGGTGGACACGCGGGCACCGCCAGCTCGGCGGCAGAGTGAGGAAAGGGGGGGCGGGGCAGACACCTCGACAGCCGGGCGACGCGCGCGCGCTGGCGGCTCGTCACCAGAGGTCGCGAGTGCGAGAGGCCAGGCCGGCAGGTGGACACGCGGGCACCCGCAGCTCGTCGGCAGGGTTAGGGAAGGGGGGGAGGGGATAGAGCCCCGTCCGGCTGGTCGACCCGCGGGCACTGCCAGGCGGGCGACGGGCGCGCGCTGGCGGCTGGGCGGGCGAGGTCGCCAGTGGGAGAGGCCCGGCCGGCAGGTGCCCGCGGGCAACGCCAGCTGGGCGGCAGAGTGAGGGGAGGAGCGGGGGAGGGGCAGACAGCCTGACAGCCGGGCGACGGGCGCGCGCTGGCGGCTAGGCGGGCGAGGTCGCGAGTGGGAGAGCCCCGGTCGCAGGTGGACCCGCGGGCACCCGCAGCTCGTCGACAGAGCTAGGGAAGTGGGGGGAGGGGATAGAGCCCCGTCGGGCTCGTCGACCCGCGGCTCCTGGCGGCTCTGCGGCCGAGTTAGGGAAGGAGGGGGGGAGGGGCAGACTCCCTGACAGCCGGGCGATGCGCGCGCGCCGGCGGCTCGGCGGCACAGGTCGCGAGTGGGGGAGGCCCGGCCGGCAGGTGGACACGCGGGCACCGCCAGCTCGGCGGCAGAGTGAGGAAAGGGGGGGGAGGGGCAGACACCTAGACAGCCGGGCGACGCGCGCGCGCCGGCGGCTCGTGACCAGAGGTCGCGTGTAGGGGAGCACCGGCCGGCAGGTGGACCCGCGGGCAGCGCCAGCTCGGCGGCAGAGTGAGGGAAGGAGGGGGAGGGGCGGATTCCAAGCCAGGCGGGCGACGCGCGCGCGCTGGCGTCTCGTCACCAGAGATCGCGAGTGCGAGAGGCCCGGCCGGCAGGTGGACACGCGGGCACCGCCGGCTCGGCGGCAGAGTCAGGGAAGTGGGGGGAGGGGATAGAGCCCCGTCGGGCTCGTCGACCCGCGGCTCCTGGCGGCTCTGCGGCCGAGTTGGGGAAGGAGGGGGGGAGGGGCAGACTCCCTGACAGCCGGGCGATGCGCGCGCGCCGGCGGCTCGGCGGCACAGGTCGCGAGTGGGGGAGGCCCGGCCGGCAGGTGGACACGCGGGCACCGCCAGCTCGGCGGCAGAGTGAGGAAAGGGGGGGCGGGGCAGACACCTCGACAGCCGGGCGACGCGCGCGCGCTGGCGGCTCGTCACCAGAGGTCGCGAGTGCGAGAGGCCAGGCCGGCAGGTGGACACGCGGGCACCCGCAGCTCGTCGGCAGGGTTAGGGAAGGGGGGGAGGGGATAGAGCCCCGTCCGGCTGGTCGACCCGCGGGCACTGCCAGGCGGGCGACGGGCGCGCGCTGGCGGCTGGGCGGGCGAGGTCGCCAGTGGGAGAGGCCCGGCCGGCAGGTGCCCGCGGGCAACGCCAGCTGGGCGGCAGAGTGAGGGGAGGAGCCGGGGAGGGGCAGACAGCCTGACAGCCGGGCGACGGGCGCGCGCTGGCGGCTCGGCGGGCGAGGTCGCGAGTGGGAGAGCCCCGGTCGCAGGTGGACCCGCGGGCACCCGCAGCTCGTCGACAGAGCTAGGGAAGTGGGGGGAGGGGATAGAGCCCCGTCGGGCTCGTCGACCCGCGGCTCCTGGCGGCTCTGCGGCCGAGTTAGGGAAGGAGGGGGGGAGGGGCAGACTCCCTGACAGCCGGGCGATGCGCGCGCGCCGGCGGCTCGGCGGCACAGGTCGCGAGTGGGGGAGGCCCGGCCGGCAGGTGGACACGCGGGCACCGCCAGCTCGGCGGCAGAGTGAGGAAAGGGGGGGGAGGGGCAGACACCTAGACAGCCGGGCGACGCGCGCGCGCCGGCGGCTCGTGACCAGAGGTCGCGTGTAGGGGAGCACCGGCCGGCAGGTGGACCCGCGGGCACCGCCAGCTCGGCGGCAGAGTGAGGGAAGGAGGGGGAGGGGCGGATTCCAAGCCAGGCGGGCGACGCGCGCGCGCTGGCGTCTCGTCACCAGAGATCGCGAGTGCGAGAGGCCCGGCCGGCAGGTGGACACGCGGGCACCGCCGGCTCGGCGGCAGAGTCAGGGAAGTGGGGGGAGGGGATAGAGCCCCGTCGGGCTCGTCGACCCGCGGCTCCTGGCGGCTCTGCGGCCGAGTTGGGGAAGGAGGGGGGGAGGGGCAGACTCCCTGACAGCCGGGCGATGCGCGCGCGCCGGCGGCTCGGCGGCACAGGTCGCGAGTGGGGGAGGCCCGGCCGGCAGGTGGACACGCGGGCACCGCCAGCTCGGCGGCAGAGTGAGGAAAGGGGGGGCGGGGCAGACACCTCGACAGCCGGGCGACGCGCGGGCGCTGGCGGCTCGTGACCAGAGGTCGCGAGTGCGACAGGCCCGGCCGGCAGGTGGACCCGCGGGCACCGCCAGCTCGGCGGCAGAGTGAAGGAAGGAGGGGGAGGGGCGGATTCCAAGCCAGGCGGGCGACGCGCGCGCGCTGGCGTCTCGTCACCAGAGATCGCGAGTGCGAGAGGCCCGGCCGGCAGGTGGACACGCGGGCACCGCCGGCTCGGCGGCAGAGTCAGGGAAGTGGGGGGAGGGGATAGAGCCCCGTCGGGCTCGTCGACCCGCGGCTCCTGGCGGCTCTGCGGCCGAGTTAGGGAAGGAGGGGGGGAGGGGCAGACTCCCTGACAGCCGGGCGATGCGCGCGCGCCGGCGGCTCGGCGGCACAGGTCGCGAGTGGGGGAGGCCCGGCCGGCAGGTGGACACGCGGGCACCGCCAGCTCGGCGGCAGAGTGAGGAAAGGGGGGGCGGGGCAGACACCTCGACAGCCGGGCGACGCGCGCGCGCTGGCGGCTCGTCACCAGAGGTCGCGAGTGCGAGAGGCCCGGCCGGCAGGTGGACACGCGGGCACCGCCAGCTCGGCGGCAGAGTCAGGGAAGTGGGGGGAGGGGATAGAGCCCCGTCGGGCTCGTCGACCCGCGGCTCCTGGCGGCTCTGCGGCCGAGTTAGGGAAGGAGGGGGGGAGGGGCAGACTCCCTGACAGCCGGGCGATGCGCGCGCGCCGGCGGCTCGGCGGCACAGGTCGCGAGTGGGGGAGGCCCGGCCGGCAGGTGGACACGCGGGCACCGCCAGCTCGGCGGCAGAGTGAGGAAAGGGGGGGCGGGGCAGACACCTCGACAGCCGGGCGACGCGCGCGCGCTGGCGGCTCGTCACCAGAGGTCGCGAGTGCGAGAGGCCAGGCCGGCAGGTGGACACGCGGGCACCCGCAGCTCGTCGGCAGGGTTAGGGAAGGGGGGGAGGGGATAGAGCCCCGTCCGGCTGGTCGACCCGCGGGCACTGCCAGGCCGGCGACGGGCGCGCGCTGGCGGCTGGGCGGGCGAGGTCGCCAGTGGGAGAGGCCCGGCCGGCAGGTGCCCGCGGGCAACGCCAGCTGGGCGGCAGAGTGAGGGGAGGAGCGGGGGAGGGGCAGACAGCCTGACAGCCGGGCGACGGGCGCGCGCTGGCGGCTCGGCGGGCGAGGTCGCGAGTGGGAGAGCCCCGGTCGCAGGTGGACCCGCGGGCACCCGCAGCTCGTCGACAGAGCTAGGGAAGTGGGGGGAGGGGATAGAGCCCCGTCGGGCTCGTCGACCCGCGGCTCCTGGCGGCTCTGCGGCCGAGTTGGGGAAGGAGGGGGGGAGGGGCAGACTCCCTGACAGCCGGGCGATGCGCGCGCGCCGGCGGCTCGGCGGCACAGGTCGCGAGTGGGGGAGGCCCGGCCGGCAGGTGGACACGCGGGCACCGCCAGCTCGGCGGCAGAGTGAGGAAAGGGGGGGCGGGGCAGACACCTCGACAGCCGGGCGATGCGCGCGCGCTGGCGGCTCGTCACCAGAGGTCGCGAGTGCGAGAGGCCCGGCCGGCAGGTGGACACGGGGGCACCGCCGGCTCGGCGGCAGAGTCAGGGAAGTGGGGGGAGGGGATAGATCCGCGTCGGGCTCGTCGACCCGCGGCTCCTGGCGGCTCTGCGGCCGAGTTGGGGAAGGAGGGGGGGAGGGGCAGACTCCCTGACAGCCGGGCGATGCGCGCGCGCCGGCGGCTCGGCGGCACAGGTCGCGAGTGGGGGAGGCCCGGCCGGCAGGTGGACACGCGGGCACCGCCAGCTCGGCGGCAGAGTGAGGAAAGGGGGGGCGGGGCAGACACCTCGACAGCCGGGCGACGCGCGCGCGCTGGCGGCTCGTCACCAGAGGTCGCGAGTGCGAGAGGCCCGGCCGGCAGGTGGACACGGGGGCACCGCCGGCTCGGCGGCAGAGTCAGGGAAGTGGGGGGAGGGGATAGAGCCCCGTCGGGCTCGTCGACCCGCGGCTCCTGGCGGCTCTGCGGCCGAGTTGGGGAAGGAGGGGGGGAGGGGCAGACTCCCTGACAGCCGGGCGATGCGCGCGCGCCGGCGGCTCGGCGGCACAGGTCGCGAGTGGGGGAGGCCCGGCCGGCAGGTGGACACGCGGGCACCGCCAGCTCGGCGGCAGAGTGAGGAAAGGGGGGGGAGGGGCAGACACCTAGACAGCCGGGCGACGCGCGCGCGCCGGCGGCTCGTGACCAGAGGTCGCGTGTAGGGGAGCACCGGCCGGCAGGTGGACCCGCGGGCACCGCCAGCTCGGCGGCAGAGTGAGGGAAGGAGGGGGAGGGGCGGATTCCAAGCCAGGCGGGCGACGCGCGCGCGCTGGCGTCTCGTCACCAGAGATCGCGAGTGCGAGAGGCCCGGCCGGCAGGTGGACACGCGGGCACCGCCGGCTCGGCGGCAGAGTCAGGGAAGTGGGGGGAGGGGATAGAGCCCCGTCGGGCTCGTCGACCCGCGGCTCCTGGCGGCTCTGCGGCCGAGTTGGGGAAGGAGGGGGGGAGGGGCAGACTCCCTGACAGCCGGGCGATGCGCGCGCGCCGGCGGCTCGGCGGCACAGGTCGCGAGTGGGGGAGGCCCGGCCGGCAGGTGGACACGCGGGCACCGCCAGCTCGGCGGCAGAGTGAGGAAAGGGGGGGCGGGGCAGACACCTCGACAGCCGGGCGATGCGCGCGCGCTGGCGGCTCGTCACCAGAGGTCGCGAGTGCGAGAGGCCCGGCCGGCAGGTGGACACGGGGGCACCGCCGGCTCGGCGGCAGAGTCAGGGAAGTGGGGGGAGGGGATAGAGCCCCGTCGGGCTCGTCGACCCGCGGCTCCTGGCGGCTCTGCGGCCGAGTTGGGGAAGGAGGGGGGGAGGGGCAGACTCCCTGACAGCCGGGCGATGCGCGCGCGCCGGCGGCTCGGCGGCACAGGTCGCGAGTGGGGGAGGCCCGGCCGGCAGGTGGACACGCGGGCACCGCCAGCTCGGCGGCAGAGTGAGGAAAGGGGGGGCGGGGCAGACACCTCGACAGCCGGGCGACGCGCGCGCGCTGGCGGCTCGTCACCAGAGGTCGCGAGTGCGAGAGGCCCGGCCGGCAGGTGGACACGGGGGCACCGCCGGCTCGGCGGCAGAGTCAGGGAAGTGGGGGGAGGGGATAGAGCCCCGTCGGGCTCGTCGACCCGCGGCTCCTGGCGGCTCTGCGGCCGAGTTGGGGAAGGAGGGGGGGAGGGGCAGACTCCCTGACAGCCGGGCGATGCGCGCGCGCCGGCGGCTCGGCGGCACAGGTCGCGAGTGGGGGAGGCCCGGCCGGCAGGTGGACACGCGGGCACCGCCAGCTCGGCGGCAGAGTGAGGAAAGGGGGGGCGGGGCAGACACCTCGACAGCCGGGCGACGCGCGCGCGCTGGCGGCTCGTCACCAGAGGTCGCGAGTGCGACAGGCCCGGCCGGCAGGTGGACACGCGGGCACCCGCAGCTCGTCGGCAGGGTTAGGGAAGGGGGGGGAGGGGATAGAGCCCCGTCCGGCTGGTCGACCCGCGGGAACTGCCAGGCGGGCGACGGGCGCGCGCTGGCGGCTGGGCGGGCGAGGTCGCCAGTGGGAGAGGCCCGGCCGGCAGGTGCCCGCGGGCAACGCCAGCTGGGCGGCAGAGTGAGGGGAGGAGCGGGGGAGGGGCAGACAGCCTGACAGCCGGGCGACGGGCGCGCGCTGGCGGCTCGGCGGGCGAGGTCGCGAGTGGGAGAGCCCCGGTCGCAGGTGGCCCCGCGGGCACCCGCAGCTCGTCGACAGAGTTAGGGAAGTGGGGGGAGGGGATAGAGCCCCGTCGGGCTCGTCGACCCGCGGCTCCTGGCGGCTCTGCGGCCGAGTTAGGGAAGGAGGGGGGGAGGGGCAGACTCCCTGACAGCCGGGCGATGCGCGCGCGCCGGCGGCTCGGCGGCACAGGTCGCGAGTGGGGGAGGCCCGGCCGGCAGGTGGACACGCGGGCACCGCCAGCTCGGCGGCAGAGTGAGGAAAGGGGGGGGAGGGGCAGACACCTAGACAGCCGGGCGACGCGCGCGCGCCGGCGGCTCGTGACCAGAGGTCGCGTGTATGGGAGCACCGGCCGGCAGGTGGACCCGCGGGCAGCGCCAGCTCGGCGGCAGAGTGAGGGAAGGAGGGGGAGGGGCGGATTCCAAGCCAGGCGGGCGACGCGCGCGCGCTGGCGTCTCGTCACCAGAGATCGCGAGTGCGAGAGGCCCGGCCGGCAGGTGGACACGCGGGCACCGCCGGCTCGGCGGCAGAGTCAGGGAAGTGGGGGGAGGGGATAGAGCCCCGTCGGGCTCGTCGACCCGCGGCTCCTGGCGGCTCTGCGGCTGAGTTGGGGAAGGAGGGGGGGAGGGGCAGACTCCCTGACAGCCGGGCGATGCGCGCGCGCCGGCGGCTCGGCGGCACAGGTCGCGAGTGGGGGAGGCCCGGCCGGCAGGTGGACACGCGGGCACCGCCAGCTCGGCGGCAGAGTGAGGAAAGGGGGGGCGGGGCAGACACCTCGACAGCCGGGCGACGCGCGCGCGCTGGCGGCTCGTCACCAGAGGTCGCGAGTGCGAGAGGCCAGGCCGGCAGGTGGACACGCGGGCACCCGCAGCTCGTCGGCAGGGTTAGGGAAGGGGGGGAGGGGATAGAGCCCCGTCCGGCTGGTCGACCCGCGGGCACTGCCAGGCGGGCGACGGGCGCGCGCTGGCGGCTGGGCGGGCGAGGTCGCCAGTGGGAGAGGCCCGGCCGGCAGGTGCCCGCGGGCAACGCCAGCTGGGCGGCAGAGTGAGGGGAGGAGCGGGGGAGGGGCCGACAGCCTGACAGCCGGGCGACGGGCGCGCGCTGGCGGCTCGGCGGGCGAGGTCGCGAGTGGGAGAGCCCCGGTCGCAGGTGGCCCCGCGGGCACCCGCAGCTCGTCGACAGAGTTAGGGAAGTGGGGGGAGGGGATAGAGCCCCGTCGGGCTCGTCGACCCGCGGCTCCTGGCGGCTCTGCGGCCGAGTTAGGGAAGGAGGGGGGGAGGGGCAGACTCCCTGACAGCCGGGCGATGCGCGCGCGCCGGCGGCTCGGCGGCACAGGTCGCGAGTGGGGGAGGCCCGGCCGGCAGGTGGACACGCGGGCACCGCCAGCTCGGCGGCAGAGTGAGGAAAGGGGGGGCGGGGCAGACACCTCGACAGCCGGGCGATGCGCGCGCGCTGGCGGCTCGTCACCAGAGGTCGCGAGTGCGAGAGGCCCGGCCGGCAGGTGGACACGGGGGCACCGCCGGCTCGGCGGCAGAGTCAGGGAAGTGGGGGGAGGGGAGAGAGCCCCGTCGGGCTCGTCGACCCGCGGCTCCTGGCGGCTCTGCGGCCGAGTTGGGGAAGGAGGGGGGGAGGGGCAGACTCCCTGACAGCCGGGCGATGCGCGCGCGCCGGCGGCTCGGCGGCACAGGTCGCGAGTGGGGGAGGCCCGGCCGGCAGGTGGACACGCGGGCACCGCCAGCTCGGCGGCAGAGTGAGGAAAGGGGGGGCGGGGCAGACACCTCGACAGCCGGGCGACGCGCGCGCGCTGGCGGCTCGTCACCAGAGGTCGGGAGTGCGAGAGGCCAGGCCGGCAGGTGGACACGCGGGCACCCGCAGCTCGTCGGCAGGGTTAGGGAAGGGGGGGAGGGGATAGAGCCCCGTCCGGCTGGTCGACCCGCGGGCACTGCCAGGCGGGCGACGGGCGCGCGCTGGCGGCTGGGCGGGCGAGGTCGCCAGTGGGAGAGGCCCGGCCGGCAGGTGCCCGCGGGCAACGCCAGCTGGGCGGCAGAGTGAGGGGAGGAGCGGGGGAGGGGCAGACAGCCTGACAGCCGGGCGACGGGCGCGCGCTGGCGGCTCGGCGGGCGAGGTCGCGAGTGGGAGAGCCCCGGTCGCAGGTGGCCCCGCGGGCACCCGCAGCTCGTCGACAGAGTTAGGGAAGTGGGGGGAGGGGATAGAGCCCCGTCGGGCTCGTCGACCCGCGGCTCCTGGCGGCTCTGCGGCCGAGTTAGGGAAGGAGGGGGGGAGGGGCAGACTCCCTGACAGCCGGGCGATGCGCGCGCGCCGGCGGCTCGGCGGCACAGGTCGCGAGTGGGGGAGGCCCGGCCGGCAGGTGGACACGCGGGCACCGCCAGCTCGGCGGCAGAGTGAGGAAAGGGGGGGCGGGGCAGACACCTCGACAGCCGGGCGACGCGCGCGCGCTGGCGGCTCGTGACCAGAGGTCGCGAGTGCGACAGGCCCGGCCGGCAGGTGGACCCGCGGGCACCGCCAGCTCGGCGGCAGAGTGAAGGAAGGAGGGGGAGGGGCGGATTCCAAGCCAGGCGGGCGACGCGCGCGCGCTGGCGTCTCGTCACCAGAGATCGCGAGTGCGAGAGGCCCGGCCGGCAGGTGGACACGCGGGCACCGCCGGCTCGGCGGCAGAGTGAGGAAAGGGGGGGCGGGGCAGACACCTCGACAGCCGGGCGACGCGCGCGCGCTGGCGGCTCGTCACCAGAGGTCGCGAGTGCGAGAGGCCCGGCCGGCAGGTGGACACGCGGGCACCGCCAGCTCGGCGGCAGAGTCAGGGAAGTGGGGGGAGGGGATAGAGCCCCGTCGGGCTCGTCGACCCGCGGCTCCTGGCGGCTCTGCGGCCGAGTTAGGGAAGGAGGGGGGGAGGGGCAGACTCCCTGACAGCCGGGCGATGCGCGCGCGCCGGCGGCTCGGCGGCACAGGTCGCGAGTGGGGGAGGCCCGGCCGGCAGGTGGACACGCGGGCACCGCCAGCTCGGCGGCAGAGTGAGGAAAGGGGGGGCGGGGCAGACACCTCGACAGCCTGGCGACGCGCGCGCGCTGGCGGCTCGTCACCAGAGGTCGCGAGTGCGAGAGGCCAGGCCGGCAGGTGGACACGCGGGCACCCGCAGCTCGTCGGCAGGGTTAGGGAAGGGGGGGAGGGGATAGAGCCCCTTCCGGCTGGTCGACCCGCGGGCACTGCCAGGCGGGCGACGGGCGCGCGCTGGCGGCTGGGCGGGCGAGGTCGCCAGTGGGAGAGGCCCGGCCGGCAGGTGCCCGCGGGCAACGCCAGCTGGGCGGCAGAGTGAGGGGAGGAGCGGGGGAGGGGCAGACAGCCTGACAGCCGGGCGACGGGCGCGCGCTGGCGGCTCGGCGGGCGAGGTCGCGAGTGGGAGAGCCCCGGTCGCAGGTGGACCCGCGGGCACCCGCAGCTCGTCGACAGAGCTAGGGAAGTGGGGGGAGGGGATAGAGCCCCGTCGGGCTCGTCGACCCGCGGCTCCTGGCGGCTCTGCGGCCGAGTTAGGGAAGGAGGGGGGGAGGGGCAGACTCCCTGACAGCCGGGCGATGCGCGCGCGCCGGCGGCTCGGCGGCACAGGTCGCGAGTGGGGGAGGCCCGGCCGGCAGGTGGACACGCGGGCACCGCCAGCTCGGCGGCAGAGTGAGGAAAGGGGGGGGAGGGGCAGACACCTAGACAGCCGGGCGACGCGCGCGCGCCGGCGGCTCGTGACCAGAGGTCGCGTGTATGGGAGCACCGGCCGGCAGGTGGACCCGCGGGCAGCGCCAGCTCGGCGGCAGAGTGAGGGAAGGAGGGGGAGGGGCGGATTCCAAGCCAGGCGGGCGACGCGAGCGCGCTGGCGTCTCGTCACCAGAGATCGCGAGTGCGAGAGGCCCGGCCGGCAGGTGGACACGCGGGCACCGCCGGCTCGGCGGCAGAGTCAGGGAAGTGGGGGGAGGGGATAGAGCCCCGTCGGGCTCGTCGACCCGCGGCTCCTGGCGGCTCTGCGGCCGAGTTGGGGAAGGAGGGGGGGAGGGGCAGACTCCCTGACAGCCGGGCGATGCGCGCGCGCCGGCGGCTCGGCGGCACAGGTCGCGAGTGGGGGAGGCCCGGCCGGCAGGTGGACACGCGGGCACCGCCAGCTCGGCGGCAGAGTGAGGAAAGGGGGGGCGGGGCAGACACCTCGACAGCCGGGCGATGCGCGCGCGCTGGCGGCTCGTCACCAGAGGTCGCGAGTGCGAGAGGCCCGGCCGGCAGGTGGACACGGGGGCACCGCCAGCTCGGCGGCAGAGTGAGGAAAGGGGGGGCGGGGCAGACACCTCGACAGCCGGGCGACGCGCGCGCGCTGGCGGCTCGTCACCAGAGGTCGCGAGTGCGAGAGGCCAGGCCGGCAGGTGGACACGCGGGCACCCGCAGCTCGTCGGCAGGGTTAGGGAAGGGGGGGAGGGGATAGAGCCCCGTCCGGCTGGTCGACCCGCGGGCACTGCCAGGCGGGCGACGGGCGCGCGCTGGCGGCTGGGCGGGCGAGGTCGCCAGTGGGAGAGGCCCGGCCGGCAGGTGCCCGCGGGCAACGCCACCTGGGCGGCAGAGTGAGGGGAGGAGCGGGGGAGGGGCAGACAGCCTGACAGCCGGGCGACGGGCGCGCGCTGGCGGCTCGGCGGGCGAGGTCGCGAGTGGGAGAGCCCCGGTCGCAGGTGGCCCCGCGGGCACCCGCAGCTCGTCGACAGAGTTAGGGAAGTGGGGGGAGGGGATAGAGCCCCGTCGGGCTCGTCGACCCGCGGCTCCTGGCGGCTCTGCGGCCGAGTTAGGGAAGGAGGGGGGGAGGGGCAGACTCCCTGACAGCCGGGCGATGCGCGCGCGCCGGCGGCTCGGCGGCACAGGTCGCGAGTGGGGGAGGCCCGGCCGGCAGGTGGACACGCGGGCACCGCCAGCTCGGCGGCAGAGTGAGGAAAGGGGGGGGAGGGGCAGACACCTAGACAGCCGGGCGACGCGCGCGCGCCGGCGGCTCGTGACCAGAGGTCGCGTGTAGGGGAGCACCGGCCGGCAGGTGGACCCGCGGGCACCGCCAGCTCGGCGGCAGAGTGAGGGAAGGAGGGGGAGGGGCGGATTCCAAGCCAGGCGGGCGACGCGCGCGCGCTGGCGTCTCGTCACCAGAGATCGCGAGTGCGAGAGGCCCGGCCGGCAGGTGGACACGCGGGCACCGCCGGCTCGGCGGCAGAGTCAGGGAAGTGGGGGGAGGGGATAGAGCCCCGTCGGGCTCGTCGACCCGCGGCTCCTGGCGGCTCTGCGGCCGAGTTGGGGAAGGAGGGGGGGAGGGGCAGACTCCCTGACAGCCGGGCGATGCGCGCGCGCCGGC
Organism: Giraffa tippelskirchi; assembly: GCF_054371585.1. Classification (NCBI taxonomy): domain Eukaryota; kingdom Metazoa; phylum Chordata; class Mammalia; order Artiodactyla; family Giraffidae; genus Giraffa; species Giraffa tippelskirchi. Next base: position 70,955,826 of record NC_137282.1, read on the forward strand.
GGCTCGGCGGCACAGGTCGCGAGTGGGGGAGGCCCGGCCGGCAGGTGGACACGCGGGCACCGCCAGCTCGGCGGCAGAGTGAGGAAAGGGGGGGCGGGGCAGACACCTCGACAGCCGGGCGATGCGCGCGCGCTGGCGGCTCGTCACCAGAGGTCGCGAGTGCGAGAGGCCCGGCCGGCAGGTGGACACGGGGGCACCGCCGGCTCGGCGGCAGAGTCAGGGAAGTGTGGGGAGGGGATAGAGCCCCGTCGGGCTCGTCGACCCGCGGCTCCTGGCGGCTCTGCGGCCGAGTTGGGGAAGGAGGGGGGGAGGGGCAGACTCCCTGACAGCCGGGCGATGCGCGCGCGCCGGCGGCTCGGCGGCACAGGTCGCGAGTGGGGGAGGCCCGGCCGGCAGGTGGACACGCGGGCACCGCCAGCTCGGCGGCAGAGTGAGGAAAGGGGGGGCGGGGCAGACACCTCGACAGCCGGGCGACGCGCGCGCGCTGGCGGCTCGTGACCAGAGGTCGCGAGTGCGACAGGCCCGGCCGGCAGGTGGACCCGCGGGCACCGCCAGCTCGGCGGCAGAGTGAAGGAAGGAGGGGGAGGGGCGGATTCCAAGCCAGGCGGGCGACGCGCGCGCGCTGGCGTCTCGTCACCAGAGATCGCGAGTGCGAGAGGCCCGGCCGGCAGGTGGACACGCGGGCACCGCCGGCTCGGCGGCAGAGTCAGGGAAGTGGGGGGAGGGGATAGAGCCCCGTCGGGCTCGTCGACCCGCGGCTCCTGGCGGCTCTGCGGCCAAGTTAGGGAAGGAGGGGGGGAGGGGCAGACTCCCTGACAGCCGGGCGATGCGCGCGCGCCGGCGGCTCGGCGGCACAGGTCGCGAGTGGGGGAGGCCCGGCCGGCAGGTGGACACGCGGGCACCGCCAGCTCGGCGGCAGAGTGAGGAAAGGGGGGGCGGGGCAGACACCTCGACAGCCGGGCGACGCGCGCGCGCTGGCGGCTCGTCACCAGAGGTCGCGAGTGCGAGAGGCCCGGCCGGCAGGTGGACACGCGGGCACCGCCAGCTCGGCGGCAGAGTCAGGGAAGTGGGGGGAGGGGATAGAGCCCCGTCGGGCTCGTCGACCCGCGGCTCCTGGCGGCTCTGCGGCCGAGTTAGGGAAGGAGGGGGGGAGGGGCAGACTCCCTGACAGCCGGGCGATGCGCGCGCGCCGGCGGCTCGGCGGCACAGGTCGCGAGTGGGGGAGGCCCGGCCGGCAGGTGGACACGCGGGCACCGCCAGCTCGGCGGCAGAGTGAGGAAAGGGGGGGCGGGGCAGACACCTCGACAGCCGGGCGACGCGCGCGCGCTGGCGGCTCGTCACCAGAGGTCGCGAGTGCGAGAGGCCAGGCCGGCAGGTGGACACGCGGGCACCCGCAGCTCGTCGGCAGGGTTAGGGAAGGGGGGGAGGGGATAGAGCCCCGTCCGGCTGGTCGACCCGCGGGCACTGCCAGGCGGGCGACGGGCGCGCGCTGGCGGCTGGGCGGGCGAGGTCGCCAGTGGGAGAGGCCCGGCCGGCAGGTGCCCGCGGGCAACGCCAGCTGGGCGGCAGAGTGAGGGGAGGAGCGGGGGAGGGGCAGACAGCCTGACAGCCGGGCGACGGGCGCGCGCTGGCGGCTAGGCGGGCGAGGTCGCGAGTGGGAGAGCCCCGGTCGCAGGTGGACCCGCGGGCACCCGCAGCTCGTCGACAGAGCTAGGGAAGTGGGGGGAGGGGATAGAGCCCCGTCGGGCTCGTCGACCCGCGGCTCCTGGCGGCTCTGCGGCCGAGTTAGGGAAGGAGGGGGGGAGGGGCAGACTCCCTGACAGCCGGGCGATGCGCGCGCGCCGGCGGCTCGGCGGCACAGGTCGCGAGTGGGGGAGGCCCGGCCGGCAGGTGGACACGCGGGCACCGCCAGCTCGGCGGCAGAGTGAGGAAAGGGGGGGGAGGGGCAGACACCTAGACAGCCGGGCGACGCGCGCGCGCCGGCGGCTCGTGACCAGAGGTCGCGTGTAGGGGAGCACCGGCCGGCAGGTGGACCCGCGGGCAGCGCCAGCTCGGCGGCAGAGTGAGGGAAGGAGGGGGAGGGGCGGATTCCAAGCCAGGCGGGCGACGCGCGCGCGCTGGCGTCTCGTCACCAGAGATCGCGAGTGCGAGAGGCCCGGCCGGCAGGTGGACACGCGGGCACCGCCGGCTCGGCGGCAGAGTCAGGGAAGTGGGGGGAGGGGATAGAGCCCCGTCGGGCTCGTCGACCCGCGGCTCCTGGCGGCTCTGCGGCCGAGTTGGGGAAGGAGGGGGGGAGGGGCAGACTCCCTGACAGCCGGGCGATGCGCGCGCGCCGGCGGCTCGGCGGCACAGGTCGCGAGTGGGGGAGGCCCGGCCGGCAGGTGGACACGCGGGCACCGCCAGCTCGGCGGCAGAGTGAGGAAAGGGGGGGCGGGGCAGACACCTCGACAGCCGGGCGACGCGCGCGCGCTGGCGGCTCGTCACCAGAGGTCGCGAGTGCGAGAGGCCAGGCCGGCAGGTGGACACGCGGGCACCCGCAGCTCGTCGGCAGGGTTAGGGAAGGGGGGGAGGGGATAGAGCCCCGTCCGGCTGGTCGACCCGCGGGCACTGCCAGGCGGGCGACGGGCGCGCGCTGGCGGCTGGGCGGGCGAGGTCGCCAGTGGGAGAGGCCCGGCCGGCAGGTGCCCGCGGGCAACGCCAGCTGGGCGGCAGAGTGAGGGGAGGAGCGGGGGAGGGGCAGACAGCCTGACAGCCGGGCGACGGGCGCGCGCTGGCGGCTCGGCGGGCGAGGTCGCGAGTGGGAGAGCCCCGGTCGCAGGTGGACCCGCGGGCACCCGCAGCTCGTCGACAGAGCTAGGGAAGTGGGGGGAGGGGATAGAGCCCCGTCGGGCTCGTCGACCCGCGGCTCCTGGCGGCTCTGCGGCCGAGTTAGGGAAGGAGGGGGGGAGGGGCAGACTCCCTGACAGCCGGGCGATGCGCGCGCGCCGGCGGCTCGGCGGCACAGGTCGCGAGTGGGGGAGGCCCGGCCGGCAGGTGGACACGCGGGCACCGCCAGCTCGGCGGCAGAGTGAGGAAAGGGGGGGGAGGGGCAGACACCTAGACAGCCGGGCGACGCGCGCGCGCCGGCGGCTCGTGACCAGAGGTCGCGTGTAGGGGAGCACCGGCCGGCAGGTGGACCCGCGGGCACCGCCAGCTCGGCGGCAGAGTGAGGGAAGGAGGGGGAGGGGCGGATTCCAAGCCAGGCGGGCGACGCGCGCGCGCTGGCGTCTCGTCACCAGAGATCGCGAGTGCGAGAGGCCCGGCCGGCAGGTGGACACGCGGGCACCGCCGGCTCGGCGGCAGAGTCAGGGAAGTGGGGGGAGGGGATAGAGCCCCGTCGGGCTCGTCGACCCGCGGCTCCTGGCGGCTCTGCGGCCGAGTTGGGGAAGGAGGGGGGGAGGGGCAGACTCCCTGACAGCCGGGCGATGCGCGCGCGCCGGCGGCTCGGCGGCACAGGTCGCGAGTGGGGGAGGCCCGGCCGGCAGGTGGACACGCGGGCACCGCCAGCTCGGCGGCAGAGTGAGGAAAGGGGGGGCGGGGCAGACACCTCGACAGCCGGGCGACGCGCGGGCGCTGGCGGCTCGTGACCAGAGGTCGCGAGTGCGACAGGCCCGGCCGGCAGGTGGACCCGCGGGCACCGCCAGCTCGGCGGCAGAGTGAAGGAAGGAGGGGGAGGGGCGGATTCCAAGCCAGGCGGGCGACGCGCGCGCGCTGGCGTCTCGTCACCAGAGATCGCGAGTGCGAGAGGCCCGGCCGGCAGGTGGACACGCGGGCACCGCCGGCTCGGCGGCAGAGTCAGGGAAGTGGGGGGAGGGGATAGAGCCCCGTCGGGCTCGTCGACCCGCGGCTCCTGGCGGCTCTGCGGCCGAGTTAGGGAAGGAGGGGGGGAGGGGCAGACTCCCTGACAGCCGGGCGATGCGCGCGCGCCGGCGGCTCGGCGGCACAGGTCGCGAGTGGGGGAGGCCCGGCCGGCAGGTGGACACGCGGGCACCGCCAGCTCGGCGGCAGAGTGAGGAAAGGGGGGGCGGGGCAGACACCTCGACAGCCGGGCGACGCGCGCGCGCTGGCGGCTCGTCACCAGAGGTCGCGAGTGCGAGAGGCCCGGCCGGCAGGTGGACACGCGGGCACCGCCAGCTCGGCGGCAGAGTCAGGGAAGTGGGGGGAGGGGATAGAGCCCCGTCGGGCTCGTCGACCCGCGGCTCCTGGCGGCTCTGCGGCCGAGTTAGGGAAGGAGGGGGGGAGGGGCAGACTCCCTGACAGCCGGGCGATGCGCGCGCGCCGGCGGCTCGGCGGCACAGGTCGCGAGTGGGGGAGGCCCGGCCGGCAGGTGGACACGCGGGCACCGCCAGCTCGGCGGCAGAGTGAGGAAAGGGGGGGCGGGGCAGACACCTCGACAGCCGGGCGACGCGCGCGCGCTGGCGGCTCGTCACCAGAGGTCGCGAGTGCGAGAGGCCAGGCCGGCAGGTGGACACGCGGGCACCCGCAGCTCGTCGGCAGGGTTAGGGAAGGGGGGGAGGGGATAGAGCCCCGTCCGGCTGGTCGACCCGCGGGCACTGCCAGGCCGGCGACGGGCGCGCGCTGGCGGCTGGGCGGGCGAGGTCGCCAGTGGGAGAGGCCCGGCCGGCAGGTGCCCGCGGGCAACGCCAGCTGGGCGGCAGAGTGAGGGGAGGAGCGGGGGAGGGGCAGACAGCCTGACAGCCGGGCGACGGGCGCGCGCTGGCGGCTCGGCGGGCGAGGTCGCGAGTGGGAGAGCCCCGGTCGCAGGTGGACCCGCGGGCACCCGCAGCTCGTCGACAGAGCTAGGGAAGTGGGGGGAGGGGATAGAGCCCCGTCGGGCTCGTCGACCCGCGGCTCCTGGCGGCTCTGCGGCCGAGTTGGGGAAGGAGGGGGGGAGGGGCAGACTCCCTGACAGCCGGGCGATGCGCGCGCGCCGGCGGCTCGGCGGCACAGGTCGCGAGTGGGGGAGGCCCGGCCGGCAGGTGGACACGCGGGCACCGCCAGCTCGGCGGCAGAGTGAGGAAAGGGGGGGCGGGGCAGACACCTCGACAGCCGGGCGATGCGCGCGCGCTGGCGGCTCGTCACCAGAGGTCGCGAGTGCGAGAGGCCCGGCCGGCAGGTGGACACGGGGGCACCGCCGGCTCGGCGGCAGAGTCAGGGAAGTGGGGGGAGGGGATAGATCCGCGTCGGGCTCGTCGACCCGCGGCTCCTGGCGGCTCTGCGGCCGAGTTGGGGAAGGAGGGGGGGAGGGGCAGACTCCCTGACAGCCGGGCGATGCGCGCGCGCCGGCGGCTCGGCGGCACAGGTCGCGAGTGGGGGAGGCCCGGCCGGCAGGTGGACACGCGGGCACCGCCAGCTCGGCGGCAGAGTGAGGAAAGGGGGGGCGGGGCAGACACCTCGACAGCCGGGCGACGCGCGCGCGCTGGCGGCTCGTCACCAGAGGTCGCGAGTGCGAGAGGCCCGGCCGGCAGGTGGACACGGGGGCACCGCCGGCTCGGCGGCAGAGTCAGGGAAGTGGGGGGAGGGGATAGAGCCCCGTCGGGCTCGTCGACCCGCGGCTCCTGGCGGCTCTGCGGCCGAGTTGGGGAAGGAGGGGGGGAGGGGCAGACTCCCTGACAGCCGGGCGATGCGCGCGCGCCGGCGGCTCGGCGGCACAGGTCGCGAGTGGGGGAGGCCCGGCCGGCAGGTGGACACGCGGGCACCGCCAGCTCGGCGGCAGAGTGAGGAAAGGGGGGGGAGGGGCAGACACCTAGACAGCCGGGCGACGCGCGCGCGCCGGCGGCTCGTGACCAGAGGTCGCGTGTAGGGGAGCACCGGCCGGCAGGTGGACCCGCGGGCACCGCCAGCTCGGCGGCAGAGTGAGGGAAGGAGGGGGAGGGGCGGATTCCAAGCCAGGCGGGCGACGCGCGCGCGCTGGCGTCTCGTCACCAGAGATCGCGAGTGCGAGAGGCCCGGCCGGCAGGTGGACACGCGGGCACCGCCGGCTCGGCGGCAGAGTCAGGGAAGTGGGGGGAGGGGATAGAGCCCCGTCGGGCTCGTCGACCCGCGGCTCCTGGCGGCTCTGCGGCCGAGTTGGGGAAGGAGGGGGGGAGGGGCAGACTCCCTGACAGCCGGGCGATGCGCGCGCGCCGGCGGCTCGGCGGCACAGGTCGCGAGTGGGGGAGGCCCGGCCGGCAGGTGGCCACGCGGGCACCGCCAGCTCGGCGGCAGAGTGAGGAAAGGGGGGGCGGGGCAGACACCTCGACAGCCGGGCGATGCGCGCGCGCTGGCGGCTCGTCACCAGAGGTCGCGAGTGCGAGAGGCCCGGCCGGCAGGTGGACACGGGGGCACCGCCGGCTCGGCGGCAGAGTCAGGGAAGTGGGGGGAGGGGATAGAGCCCCGTCGGGCTCGTCGACCCGCGGCTCCTGGCGGCTCTGCGGCCGAGTTGGGGAAGGAGGGGGGAGGGGCAGACTCCCTGACAGCCGGGCGATGCGCGCGCGCCGGCGGCTCGGCGGCACAGGTCGCGAGTGGGGGAGGCCCGGCCGGCAGGTGGACACGCGGGCACCGCCAGCTCGGCGGCAGAGTGAGGAAAGGGGGGGCGGGGCAGACACCTCGACAGCCGGGCGACGCGCGCGCGCTGGCGGCTCGTCACCAGAGGTCGCGAGTGCGAGAGGCCCGGCCGGCAGGTGGACACGGGGGCACCGCCGGCTCGGCGGCAGAGTCAGGGAAGTGGGGGGAGGGGATAGAGCCCCGTCGGGCTCGTCGACCCGCGGCTCCTGGCGGCTCTGCGGCCGAGTTGGGGAAGGAGGGGGGGAGGGGCAGACTCCCTGACAGCCGGGCGATGCGCGCGCGCCGGCGGCTCGGCGGCACAGGTCGCGAGTGGGGGAGGCCCGGCCGGCAGGTGGACACGCGGGCACCGCCAGCTCGGCGGCAGAGTGAGGAAAGGGGGGGCGGGGCAGACACCTCGACAGCCGGGCGACGCGCGCGCGCTGGCGGCTCGTCACCAGAGGTCGCGAGTGCGACAGGCCCGGCCGGCAGGTGGACACGCGGGCACCCGCAGCTCGTCGGCAGGGTTAGGGAAGGGGGGGGAGGGGATAGAGCCCCGTCCGGCTGGTCGACCCGCGGGAACTGCCAGGCGGGCGACGGGCGCGCGCTGGCGGCTGGGCGGGCGAGGTCGCCAGTGGGAGAGGCCCGGCCGGCAGGTGCCCGCGGGCAACGCCAGCTGGGCGGCAGAGTGAGGGGAGGAGCGGGGGAGGGGCAGACAGCCTGACAGCCGGGCGACGGGCGCGCGCTGGCGGCTCGGCGGGCGAGGTCGCGAGTGGGAGAGCCCCGGTCGCAGGTGGCCCCGCGGGCACCCGCAGCTCGTCGACAGAGTTAGGGAAGTGGGGGGAGGGGATAGAGCCCCGTCGGGCTCGTCGACCCGCGGCTCCTGGCGGCTCTGCGGCCGAGTTAGGGAAGGAGGGGGGGAGGGGCAGACTCCCTGACAGCCGGGCGATGCGCGCGCGCCGGCGGCTCGGCGGCACAGGTCGCGAGTGGGGGAGGCCCGGCCGGCAGGTGGACACGCGGGCACCGCCAGCTCGGCGGCAGAGTGAGGAAAGGGGGGGGAGGGGCAGACACCTAGACAGCCGGGCGACGCGCGCGCGCCGGCGGCTCGTGACCAGAGGTCGCGTGTATGGGAGCACCGGCCGGCAGGTGGACCCGCGGGCAGCGCCAGCTCGGCGGCAGAGTGAGGGAAGGAGGGGGAGGGGCGGATTCCAAGCCAGGCGGGCGACGCGCGCGCGCTGGCGTCTCGTCACCAGAGATCGCGAGTGCGAGAGGCCCGGCCGGCAGGTGGACACGCGGGCACCGCCGGCTCGGCGGCAGAGTCAGGGAAGTGGGGGGAGGGGATAGAGCCCCGTCGGGCTCGTCGACCCGCGGCTCCTGGCGGCTCTGCGGCTGAGTTGGGGAAGGAGGGGGGGAGGGGCAGACTCCCTGACAGCCGGGCGATGCGCGCGCGCCGGCGGCTCGGCGGCACAGGTCGCGAGTGGGGGAGGCCCGGCCGGCAGGTGGACACGCGGGCACCGCCAGCTCGGCGGCAGAGTGAGGAAAGGGGGGGCGGGGCAGACACCTCGACAGCCGGGCGACGCGCGCGCGCTGGCGGCTCGTCACCAGAGGTCGCGAGTGCGAGAGGCCAGGCCGGCAGGTGGACACGCGGGCACCCGCAGCTCGTCGGCAGGGTTAGGGAAGGGGGGGAGGGGATAGAGCCCCGTCCGGCTGGTCGACCCGCGGGCACTGCCAGGCGGGCGACGGGCGCGCGCTGGCGGCTGGGCGGGCGAGGTCGCCAGTGGGAGAGGCCCGGCCGGCAGGTGCCCGCGGGCAACGCCAGCTGGGCGGCAGAGTGAGGGGAGGAGCGGGGGAGGGGCCGACAGCCTGACAGCCGGGCGACGGGCGCGCGCTGGCGGCTCGGCGGGCGAGGTCGCGAGTGGGAGAGCCCCGGTCGCAGGTGGCCCCGCGGGCACCCGCAGCTCGTCGACAGAGCTAGGGAAGTGGGGGGAGGGGATAGAGCCCCGTCGGGCTCGTCGACCCGCGGCTCCTGGCGGCTCTGCGGCCGAGTTGGGGAAGGAGGGGGGGAGGGGCAGACTCCCTGACAGCCGGGCGATGCGCGCGCGCCGGCGGCTCGGCGGCACAGGTCGCGAGTGGGGGAGGCCCGGCCGGCAGGTGGACACGCGGGCACCGCCAGCTCGGCGGCAGAGTGAGGAAAGGGGGGGCGGGGCAGACACCTCGACAGCCGGGCGATGCGCGCGCGCTGGCGGCTCGTCACCAGAGGTCGCGAGTGCGAGAGGCCCGGCCGGCAGGTGGACACGGGGGCACCGCCGGCTCGGCGGCAGAGTCAGGGAAGTGGGGGGAGGGGATAGAGCCCCGTCGGGCTCGTCGACCCGCGGCTCCTGGCGGCTCTGCGGCCGAGTTGGGGAAGGAGGGGGGGAGGGGCAGACTCCCTGACAGCCGGGCGATGCGCGCGCGCCGGCGGCTCAGCGGCACAGGTCCCGAGTGGGGGAGGCCCGGCCGGCAGGTGGACACGCGGGCACCGCCAGCTCGGCGGCAGAGTGAGGAAAGGGGGGGCGGGGCAGACACCTCGACAGCCGGGCGACGCGCGCGCGCTGGCGGCTCGTCACCAGAGGTCGCGAGTGCGAGAGGCCCGGCCGGCAGGTGGACACGGGGGCACCGCCGGCTCGGCGGCAGAGTCAGGGAAGTGGGGGGAGGGGATAGAGCCCCGTCGGGCTCGTCGACCCGCGGCTCCTGGCGGCTCTGCGGCCGAGTTGGGGAAGGAGGGGGGAGGGGCAGACTCCCTGACAGCCGGGCGATGCGCGCGCGCCGGCGGCTCGGCGGCACAGGTCGCGAGTGGGGGAGGCCCGGCCGGCAGGTGGACACGCGGGCACCGCCAGCTCGGCGGCAGAGTGAGGAAAGGGGGGGGAGGGGCAGACACCTAGACAGCCGGGCGACGCGCGCGCGCCGGCGGCTCGTGACCAGAGGTCGCGTGTAGGGGAGCACCGGCCGGCAGGTGCACCCGCGGGCACCGCCAGCTCGGCGGCAGAGTGAGGGAAGGAGGGGGAGGGGCGGATTCCAAGCCAGGCGGGCGACGCGCGCGCGCTGGCGTCTCGTCACCAGAGATCGCGAGTGCGAGAGGCCCGGCCGGCAGGTGGACACGCGGGCACCGCCGGCTCGGCGGCAGAGTCAGGGAAGTGGGGGGAGGGGATAGAGCCCCGTCGGGCTCGTCGACCCGCGGCTCCTGGCGGCTCTGCGGCCGAGTTGGGGAAGGAGGGGGGGAGGGGCAGACTCCCTGACAGCCGGGCGATGCGCGCGCGCCGGCGGCTCGGCGGCACAGGTCGCGAGTGGGGGAGGCCCGGCCGGCAGGTGGACACGCGGGCACCGCCAGCTCGGCGGCAGAGTGAGGAAAGGGGGGGCGGGGCAGACACCTCGACAGCCGGGCGACGCGCGCGCGCTGGCGGCTCGTCACCAGAGGTCGCGAGTGCGAGAGGCCAGGCCGGCAGGTGGACACGCGGGCACCCGCAGCTCGTCGGCAGGGTTAGGGAAGGGGGGGAGGGGATAGAGCCCCGTCCGGCTGGTCGACCCGCGGGCACTGCCAGGCGGGCGACGGGCGCGCGCTGGCGGCTGGGCGGGCGAGGTCGCCAGTGGGAGAGGCCCGGCCGGCAGGTGCCCGCGGGCAACGCCAGCTGGGCGGCAGAGTGAGGGGAGGAGCGGGGGAGGGGCAGACAGCCTGACAGCCGGGCGACGGGCGCGCGCTGGCGGCTCGGCGGGCGAGGTCGCGAGTGGGAGAGCCCCGGTCGCAGGTGGACCCGCGGGCACCCGCAGCTCGTCGACAGAGCTAGGGAAGTGGGGGGAGGGGATAGAGCCCCGTCGGGCTCGTCGACCCGCGGCTCCTGGCGGCTCTGCGGCCGAGTTAGGGAAGGAGGGGGGGAGGGGCAGACTCCCTGACAGCCGGGCGATGCGCGCGCGCCGGCGGCTCGGCGGCACAGGTCGCGAGTGGGGGAGGCCCGGCCGGCAGGTGGACACGCGGGCACCGCCAGCTCGGCGGCAGAGTGAGGAAAGGGGGGGGAGGGGCAGACACCTAGACAGCCGGGCGACGCGCGCGCGCCGGCGGCTCGTGACCAGAGGTCGCGTGTAGGGGAGCACCGGCCGGCAGGTGGACCCGCGGGCACCGCCAGCTCGGCGGCAGAGTGAGGGAAGGAGGGGGAGGGGCGGATTCCAAGCCAGGCGGGCGACGCGCGCGCGCTGGCGTCTCGTCACCAGAGATCGCGAGTGCGAGAGGCCCGGCCGGCAGGTGGACACGCGGGCACCGCCGGCTCGGCGGCAGAGTCAGGGAAGTGGGGGGAGGGGATAGAGCCCCGTCGGGCTCGTCGACCCGCGGCTCCTGGCGGCTCTGCGGCCGAGTTGGGGAAGGAGGGGGGGAGGGGCAGACTCCCTGACAGCCGGGCGATGCGCGCGCGCCGGCGGCTCGGCGGCACAGGTCGCGAGTGGGGGAGGCCCGGCCGGCAGGTGGACACGCGGGCACCGCCAGCTCGGCGGCAGAGTGAGGAAAGGGGGGGCGGGGCAGACACCTCGACAGCCGGGCGACGCGCGGGCGCTGGCGGCTCGTGACCAGAGGTCGCGAGTGCGACAGGCCCGGCCGGCAGGTGGACCCGCGGGCACCGCCAGCTCGGCGGCAGAGTGAAGGAAGGAGGGGGAGGGGCGGATTCCAAGCCAGGCGGGCGACGCGCGCGCGCTGGCGTCTCGTCACCAGAGATCGCGAGTGCGAGAGGCCCGGCCGGCAGGTGGACACGCGGGCACCGCCGGCTCGGCGGCAGAGTCAGGGAAGTGGGGGGAGGGGATAGAGCCCCGTCGGGCTCGTCGACCCGCGGCTCCTGGCGGCTCTGCGGCCGAGTTAGGGAAGGAGGGGGGGAGGGGCAGACTCCCTGACAGCCGGGCGATGCGCGCGCGCCGGCGGCTCGGCGGCACAGGTCGCGAGTGGGGGAGGCCCGGCCGGCAGGTGGACACGCGGGCACCGCCAGCTCGGCGGCAGAGTGAGGAAAGGGGGGGCGGGGCAGACACCTCGACAGCCGGGCGACGCGCGCGCGCTGGCGGCTCGTCACCAGAGGTCGCGAGTGCGAGAGGCCCGGCCGGCAGGTGGACACGCGGGCACCGCCAGCTCGGCGGCAGAGTCAGGGAAGTGGGGGGAGGGGATAGAGCCCCGTCGGGCTCGTCGACCCGCGGCTCCTGGCGGCTCTGCGGCCGAGTTAGGGAAGGAGGGGGGGAGGGGCAGACTCCCTGACAGCCGGGCGATGCGCGCGCGCCGGCGGCTCGGCGGCACAGGTCGCGAGTGGGGGAGGCCCGGCCGGCAGGTGGACACGCGGGCACCGCCAGCTCGGCGGCAGAGTGAGGAAAGGGGGGGCGGGGCAGACACCTCGACAGCCGGGCGACGCGCGCGCGCTGGCGGCTCGTCACCAGAGGTCGCGAGTGCGAGAGGCCAGGCCGGCAGGTGGACACGCGGGCACCCGCAGCTCGTCGGCAGGGTTAGGGAAGGGGGGGAGGGGATAGAGCCCCGTCCGGCTGGTCGACCCGCGGGCACTGCCAGGCCGGCGACGGGCGCGCGCTGGCGGCTGGGCGGGCGAGGTCGCCAGTGGGAGAGGCCCGGCCGGCAGGTGCCCGCGGGCAACGCCAGCTGGGCGGCAGAGTGAGGGGAGGAGCGGGGGAGGGGCAGACAGCCTGACAGCCGGGCGACGGGCGCGCGCTGGCGGCTCGGCGGGCGAGGTCGCGAGTGGGAGAGCCCCGGTCGCAGGTGGACCCGCGGGCACCCGCAGCTCGTCGACAGAGCTAGGGAAGTGGGGGGAGGGGATAGAGCCCCGTCGGGCTCGTCGACCCGCGGCTCCTGGCGGCTCTGCGGCCGAGTTGGGGAAGGAGGGGGGGAGGGGCAGACTCCCTGACAGCCGGGCGATGCGCGCGCGCCGGCGGCTCGGCGGCACAGGTCGCGAGTGGGGGAGGCCCGGCCGGCAGGTGGACACGCGGGCACCGCCAGCTCGGCGGCAGAGTGAGGAAAGGGGGGGCGGGGCAGACACCTCGACAGCCGGGCGATGCGCGCGCGCTGGCGGCTCGTCACCAGAGGTCGCGAGTGCGAGAGGCCCGGCCGGCAGGTGGACACGGGGGCACCGCCGGCTCGGCGGCAGAGTCAGGGAAGTGGGGGGAGGGGATAGATCCGCGTCGGGCTCGTCGACCCGCGGCTCCTGGCGGCTCTGCGGCCGAGTTGGGGAAGGAGGGGGGGAGGGGCAGACTCCCTGACAGCCGGGCGATGCGCGCGCGCCGGCGGCTCGGCGGCACAGGTCGCGAGTGGGGGAGGCCCGGCCGGCAGGTGGACACGCGGGCACCGCCAGCTCGGCGGCAGAGTGAGGAAAGGGGGGGCGGGGCAGACACCTCGACAGCCGGGCGACGCGCGCGCGCTGGCGGCTCGTCACCAGAGGTCGCGAGTGCGAGAGGCCCGGCCGGCAGGTGGACACGGGGGCACCGCCGGCTCGGCGGCAGAGTCAGGGAAGTGGGGGGAGGGGATAGAGCCCCGTCGGGCTCGTCGACCCGCGGCTCCTGGCGGCTCTGCGGCCGAGTTGGGGAAGGAGGGGGGGAGGGGCAGACTCCCTGACAGCCGGGCGATGCGCGCGCGCCGGCGGCTCGGCGGCACAGGTCGCGAGTGGGGGAGGCCCGGCCGGCAGGTGGACACGCGGGCACCGCCAGCTCGGCGGCAGAGTGAGGAAAGGGGGGGGAGGGGCAGACACCTAGACAGCCGGGCGACGCGCGCGCGCCGGCGGCTCGTGACCAGAGGTCGCGTGTAGGGGAGCACCGGCCGGCAGGTGGACCCGCGGGCACCGCCAGCTCGGCGGCAGAGTGAGGGAAGGAGGGGGAGGGGCGGATTCCAAGCCAGGCGGGCGACGCGCGCGCGCTGGCGTCTCGTCACCAGAGATCGCGAGTGCGAGAGGCCCGGCCGGCAGGTGGACACGCGGGCACCGCCGGCTCGGCGGCAGAGTCAGGGAAGTGGGGGGAGGGGATAGAGCCCCGTCGGGCTCGTCGACCCGCGGCTCCTGGCGGCTCTGCGGCCGAGTTGGGGAAGGAGGGGGGGAGGGGCAGACTCCCTGACAGCCGGGCGATGCGCGCGCGCCGGCGGCTCGGCGGCACAGGTCGCGAGTGGGGGAGGCCCGGCCGGCAGGTGGCCACGCGGGCACCGCCAGCTCGGCGGCAGAGTGAGGAAAGGGGGGGCGGGGCAGACACCTCGACAGCCGGGCGATGCGCGCGCGCTGGCGGCTCGTCACCAGAGGTCGCGAGTGCGAGAGGCCCGGCCGGCAGGTGGACACGGGGGCACCGCCGGCTCGGCGGCAGAGTCAGGGAAGTGGGGGGAGGGGATAGAGCCCCGTCGGGCTCGTCGACCCGCGGCTCCTGGCGGCTCTGCGGCCGAGTTGGGGAAGGAGGGGGGGAGGGGCAGACTCCCTGACAGCCGGGCGATGCGCGCGCGCCGGCGGCTCGGCGGCACAGGTCGCGAGTGGGGGAGGCCCGGCCGGCAGGTGGACACGCGGGCACCGCCAGCTCGGCGGCAGAGTGAGGAAAGGGGGGGCGGGGCAGACACCTCGACAGCCGGGCGACGCGCGCGCGCTGGCGGCTCGTCACCAGAGGTCGCGAGTGCGAGAGGCCCGGCCGGCAGGTGGACACGGGGGCACCGCCGGCTCGGCGGCAGAGTCAGGGAAGTGGGGGGAGGGGATAGAGCCCCGTCGGGCTCGTCGACCCGCGGCTCCTGGCGGCTCTGCGGCCGAGTTGGGGAAGGAGGGGGGGAGGGGCAGACTCCCTGACAGCCGGGCGATGCGCGCGCGCCGGCGGCTCGGCGGCACAGGTCGCGAGTGGGGGAGGCCCGGCCGGCAGGTGGACACGCGGGCACCGCCAGCTCGGCGGCAGAGTGAGGAAAGGGGGGGCGGGGCAGACACCTCGACAGCCGGGCGACGCGCGCGCGCTGGCGGCTCGTCACCAGAGGTCGCGAGTGCGACAGGCCCGGCCGGCAGGTGGACACGCGGGCACCCGCAGCTCGTCGGCAGGGTTAGGGAAGGGGGGGGAGGGGATAGAGCCCCGTCCGGCTGGTCGACCCGCGGGAACTGCCAGGCGGGCGACGGGCGCGCGCTGGCGGCTGGGCGGGCGAGGTCGCCAGTGGGAGAGGCCCGGCCGGCAGGTGCCCGCGGGCAACGCCAGCTGGGCGGCAGAGTGAGGGGAGGAGCGGGGGAGGGGCAGACAGCCTGACAGCCGGGCGACGGGCGCGCGCTGGCGGCTCGGCGGGCGAGGTCGCGAGTGGGAGAGCCCCGGTCGCAGGTGGCCCCGCGGGCACCCGCAGCTCGTCGACAGAGTTAGGGAAGTGGGGGGAGGGGATAGAGCCCCGTCGGGCTCGTCGACCCGCGGCTCCTGGCGGCTCTGCGGCCGAGTTAGGGAAGGAGGGGGGGAGGGGCAGACTCCCTGACAGCCGGGCGATGCGCGCGCGCCGGCGGCTCGGCGGCACAGGTCGCGAGTGGGGGAGGCCCGGCCGGCAGGTGGACACGCGGGCACCGCCAGCTCGGCGGCAGAGTGAGGAAAGGGGGGGGAGGGGCAGACACCTAGACAGCCGGGCGACGCGCGCGCGCCGGCGGCTCGTGACCAGAGGTCGCGTGTATGGGAGCACCGGCCGGCAGGTGGACCCGCGGGCAGCGCCAGCTCGGCGGCAGAGTGAGGGAAGGAGGGGGAGGGGCGGATTCCAAGCCAGGCGGGCGACGCGCGCGCGCTGGCGTCTCGTCACCAGAGATCGCGAGTGCGAGAGGCCCGGCCGGCAGGTGGACACGCGGGCACCGCCGGCTCGGCGGCAGAGTCAGGGAAGTGGGGGGAGGGGATAGAGCCCCGTCGGGCTCGTCGACCCGCGGCTCCTGGCGGCTCTGCGGCTGAGTTGGGGAAGGAGGGGGGGAGGGGCAGACTCCCTGACAGCCGGGCGATGCGCGCGCGCCGGCGGCTCGGCGGCACAGGTCGCGAGTGGGGGAGGCCCGGCCGGCAGGTGGACACGCGGGCACCGCCAGCTCGGCGGCAGAGTGAGGAAAGGGGGGGCGGGGCAGACACCTCGACAGCCGGGCGACGCGCGCGCGCTGGCGGCTCGTCACCAGAGGTCGCGAGTGCGAGAGGCCAGGCCGGCAGGTGGACACGCGGGCACCCGCAGCTCGTCGGCAGGGTTAGGGAAGGGGGGGAGGGGATAGAGCCCCGTCCGGCTGGTCGACCCGCGGGCACTGCCAGGCGGGCGACGGGCGCGCGCTGGCGGCTGGGCGGGCGAGGTCGCCAGTGGGAGAGGCCCGGCCGGCAGGTGCCCGCGGGCAACGCCAGCTGGGCGGCAGAGTGAGGGGAGGAGCGGGGGAGGGGCCGACAGCCTGACAGCCGGGCGACGGGCGCGCGCTGGCGGCTCGGCGGGCGAGGTCGCGAGTGGGAGAGCCCCGGTCGCAGGTGGCCCCGCGGGCACCCGCAGCTCGTCGACAGAGCTAGGGAAGTGGGGGGAGGGGATAGAGCCCCGTCGGGCTCGTCGACCCGCGGCTCCTGGCGGCTCTGCGGCCGAGTTGGGGAAGGAGGGGGGGAGGGGCAGACTCCCTGACAGCCGGGCGATGCGCGCGCGCCGGCGGCTCGGCGGCACAGGTCGCGAGTGGGGGAGGCCCGGCCGGCAGGTGGACACGCGGGCACCGCCAGCTCGGCGGCAGAGTGAGGAAAGGGGGGGCGGGGCAGACACCTCGACAGCCGGGCGATGCGCGCGCGCTGGCGGCTCGTCACCAGAGGTCGCGAGTGCGAGAGGCCCGGCCGGCAGGTGGACACGGGGGCACCGCCGGCTCGGCGGCAGAGTCAGGGAAGTGGGGGGAGGGGATAGAGCCCCGTCGGGCTCGTCGACCCGCGGCTCCTGGCGGCTCTGCGGCCGAGTTGGGGAAGGAGGGGGGGAGGGGCAGACTCCCTGACAGCCGGGCGATGCGCGCGCGCCGGCGGCTCAGCGGCACAGGTCCCGAGTGGGGGAGGCCCGGCCGGCAGGTGGACACGCGGGCACCGCCAGCTCGGCGGCAGAGTGAGGAAAGGGGGGGCGGGGCAGACACCTCGACAGCCGGGCGACGCGCGC
>NC_137282.1:70985000-71197500 GCF_054371585.1 Giraffa tippelskirchi
CACACGGCCCCACCGCGGGGCCGGCGCACCCATCCCCCCTCACAGAGGAGAGGTGGGGGGATTCTGCCCACGTGCTCTGGCAGTCGCCACGGCGGCTACACTGCGCACTCAGGAGGGGCAGCGGCCGGGGGCTCCGGTACCCCAGAGGCTCCCTCTCGGATCGCTAGAGAAGGCTTTCTCACCGAGGGCGCGCCGTCCCTCACCCCATCGTCTCTCCTTCGGGCCCACGGAGGCGCTCCACGAGCCGCCGAGCCTCGACTGGGCGGGAGGGGTCTGCGGTACAGGTAAGCGGACGACCACACGGGAGCGTGTGCACGGTCGGGGCCGGAGCACGGCCCGTGCCTCCACGACGAGGCAGCACCTGCCCCCAACGGAAGACGCGAGGGAAACAGGCACGCCTCTCTTCCCGTCTCGACCCCTCCCCCAACGAGAGCCACTCGCGGGACACACACACACACACCACCGCGGTGGGGGACCCGAGGGGGACGCCGGGTTAAGGGAAACGACACCACCGCTCGGCCTCAGGCACCTGAGGGGCGACCTGGAGCGCTCCAGGGGCACCACCGAGGGTTAAACGAGGCACGCTCACCCACCCACGCGGGGCGCGCGGCGCAGCAGCGGGCACAGCCCCCCCCACCGCGGGGAGGGCCGCTCGCGGGACACGCGCCGAGAAGGCGAAGCGAGAGCGTCCGCTGTGTCCGAAGACCGACGGCCTCCCTGACGCCCCGTGGAGGGGGGCGGGCAGGAGACCGAGAGTCAGGGCCGGAGGCCGCACCCACCCTCCCGCCTTCCTCACCCTCCCCGACGGGCAGGGGGAAAGGCAGGCGAGGGGCCCCGTGGACAGACCGAGAAGACCGCACACGTTCACCAGGAACGCCCGTCCCTCGTCCGGCACGGCTTAGGCCCGGCCCGGGAGAGCACGACCACACCACATCGATCCGTTGAGCCGAGGGGGAGGGGGGGAAGGCACGGTGAGGACAGTCGCCGGAGGGGCCCGCTTTAAGCCTCGCCGGCCGCCTCCCCCCGCCACACCTCACCTCGCCTCGCCTCAGGCGACAGCCGCCGACGACGACCCCAGGAGGAGGAGCTGCCTGACACGGGGCACGGAGCCTACAAGAGCGGGCGTCGTCCCGGCCACCACCGGGCGCCCGCGGCGGGGGTCACACAGGGTAGAAGACCCACGGCGCCTCGCCCCGCCGCCCTCGGGTCACCCAGAGACCGGAGGTGGCGCCACGGGTCGGGTCTGCCAGACACGCCACGCGGGAGCCGGCGCACAGGCCCAGGCCGGCGGCCCAGAGGCCCAGAGCCCCGCGTGCGTCCAGAGGCCCAAAGTCCTCGGCGGCAGACGCCGAGAGAGACCGTGTCGGCACTTACCTGGTGGCAGAAAAGGCCCATTTCGGGCGACAAAATGACAGCGCCCGACAGCGGGGCCCACCCACGACTGGCAGAGAGGGACCTTGGCACCTTGGCACCGCCACCTGTCCCCAGCACTACCCCAGAAACACCAGGCCCGGAGCTGTCGGGGGTCATCTGGTCGACTGGGGGGGGGGGAGGGGGGCGAAGGGGGCGCCCGGTGGGCGAGGTGGGGGCGCAGACGCCAAGGGGGAGGGAGCTGGCCGGGGACGCCCTCCCCCTTCGCCCGCACGGGTAGGTGTACCCGTCCGTCCGAGTCTCCGAGCGGGGGTTTGGCTTCGAGTTGCCAGAGAGAAAAACGAAGAGAGACCCGCCGGCGAGGCGCCTCCCACGAGACGAGCGGGCCCCCACGAGGGACCACGCCCGGGGCCCCAGACCGTCCTGTCCGTGGCACCCAGGACGGCTCGAGCCGGTCCCTGACCTCCTGGCCGTGATTCAGGGAGTTGGGGAGGGGTGAGAAAGCAAACCCTCCGGGGTGGCGAACCCTCCTGAAAGGGCGGGAAAGCAAGAACCTCCTGAAGGGAGACGCAAACCCTTCTGAAAAGGCGAACAGCAAATCCTTTGGAGGGCGGGAGCCAACCCTCCTGAAGGAAGAAAGCAAACCCTCCTGAGGGAGGCCCGGGAGGAGGCCAGACCGCCGAGTCCCAGGCGCTCCAGGGAGGGACGACCCTCTCCCTCCCTGCCCACCGCGGCGGCCCGGCCCAGGTAGGGTCCGGCCGGTCCGTCTCCGCGGCCGGAGGGGCACGGGGAGACGCTGGTCGACCCGGTCAGGCCACCCCAGAGCCCGGCTCTGGAGCGCCGCCGCCGCCGCGACGGCCACCCTCCTCAGAAACCTAGAGAACCAATCTCCGGCGACAGCAGGACGTCCCTAGGCCTCGGCGCCACCGCCACTGTCGCCGCCAGCAGAGCTGGTCTCTGAGAGCTGTGCCTCGGGCCCGGCGGCTGAGTCACAACCCTCCTGAAGGTCGCCGAAGCTCCAGAGGGGAGGGACACTATAAAAGCGGCCGCCAGGTGGCTCCTGACAACCGGCTCCAATGTCCCGAGGACGGGTCGCTGTCGCCGGCCGCCCAAACGCCCGAGCTCGGCCCGGAGCCGCCGCCTCCGAGAGACGCGACGCGACGCGACCCCGGCCGCAGAGGAAGGGAGAGGAGCTGGGAAATAGCTCCCCAGGAGGCTGCCACGAAGGAGACGCGCTCCCCCCCCCCACCCACGCGATGCCAGGCTGGTGGGGGGACATTCCACGGAGACGCCGGCGGGCGGCGGGGCTCGGGGCGGGGACGGCCGAGAGAGGGGCACCAGTGACATCCCGGGCTCCCCCGGGCCCCCTCCCCCGAAGGAGGGAGGGAGGGAGAGAGAGAAGGGAGGGAGGCAGGGAGGGAGGGACCGACCGGCAAAGCGAAACCAGGCAAGCGCTGCTCGGAGAACAAAGCAGGACTTCTCGAAAGCAGACACAGACACAGACACGCAAGCCCAGGAGCAAGAAAGGAAAAGAAGGAGACACTCGGACCCCCAACAAGAGAAAACGAAAGTCAACCTGTGTCGAGACCGTGATCAAGTCCAACGACAACAAACACAAGCATGCGCCGCTGGGTGGGGAAAGTGCACGTGAGGACAGGAGAACATGGATTTCAAAACAACTGGCCACAAACACCGGAAAGGAAAGGCGGCCGGGCGGCCGGGCCGGGCGGTCTGGTCTGGGGTGGGGTGGCAGGGCTGCTGGGGGCGGGGGTCGGTGGCGGGGGGTGGGGGTGGGGGGTGGGGGGTGGAGGAAACGGGAGCACCTAGAAAGAGGAGGAGACTGTCGGCCGTGCTGAGACACGGAAACATCGCACGGCTGGGGACCCGTTCCTCTCGTTTTCCCCGGGGTGTGAAAGAGACTTACTTTGCCTCCCGTCTCCTGGGATTTCATCTCCCCAGCAACAACGGTCAGGCAAGCTGTCGGGTGTGTGTGTGTTGCGGGGGGTTGGGGGGGGTTGGGGAGAAAAAAAGAAGACACCTTTCAAGTGAAAGGAGGGAGCGTGAAGGTCTCTGAACCCTCGGACAGCGGCCTTCCATTTTCCAGACCAGTGACACGTTCTCCCAAGTCGCCCGGTTCCAGAAAACGCTTTTCGGAAACAGAATCCTCGAGGCCCGCGAACTCCTTAGGAATCCTCGGATGAGCTTCCGGGCCAGGCTATACCGTAGGCAGCGCGCTTCCCCTGAAGCCAAAGCCACGGGCTCCAGAGGGCCACGTCCAAGAAGCTGATCTCGTACGGAACCCGGTGTCTTCTTCTCTAGGACACTTCTAGAAGCAGCAAGAGTGCCCGTTTGTGAGAATCGAAGGTGAAGCCGGCACGATGTAAACCCAGCGATGTGTGCGGTCAGAGGCCCATCTAGATTCGAACTCCAGTTCTGGAGGGAGGGGAGCAGTGGGGACAGGAGGGTGGCCTGCGAGTCCGCCGTCCCGTCCCCACTCCTCCTGTGAACATCCGCCCCGCGGAAGGTGTCGAGGAACCTCATGACCTGACCTACGGGGTGAACCGTCGCCAAAGACAAAGAATTCCTCCAGCCAGGCGTTGTCCGCAGCCCCGAACCCCTTCCCTCCGTCGCCCGGCCTTTCAGAATGCCACGTGGAACCCTCTCAAGACGAGTGTGGGGCTTGGAGGTATGGGCCCCCGAATTCTCCTCGCCCGGCCCTGCAAGAAACCATTCCGGGCGGGCCTGCCCCACATGAAGACTTTTCGGGCTTTTCGGTGGACCGGGCCTCCCGGGGTGCCCCTGCACCCGGCACCCTGCGACATCCCGAGAGATCCCACGGAGAAACGTCTCCGGCCACTCGCGCGGCATCTGCCTCGCTGGCGAGCGCCCCTCCCAACCTCCCCAGAGATACGTGAGCACGGACGCTTCTTCCCCATCTGGGTCCCCTCACAGGATCTGTGAGTTCCTGCGGTTCCGCACGCCCTCGACTTGGCTGTGGTTCGGGGCTCTGTTCTGTTCCGTGTTTGCTCTCCGGCCCACGTGATCTCTCTGGCTAGGGCACCCAGGAAAAGCGAAAAGAAATCGAGTCCGCGTGAGTACTATTCAGGCATCAAGTGGGGATACCTACCAACGACCTCTAACGTGGATCCACCAAGATGGCGGCCGTGCGGGGTTCAGGAGGATCATTTTGCGCTTTCTGGGGGCGCTATTTGCTCTCAATGATTTCACGTGCCTTTTGGGCATGGCTCACGGAGATGGACGTGAAGCAGCAGGGCAGCCACATCTGGCGTCTCGGCCTAGCTAGGGCGGCTCCACGAGTGACCTCTCGGAACCGGGGCCGAGACCGCCATCCCTCCCCGGGCCCCCCCCCCCCCTCGGTGGCTGGGTATGGGGGGGAGGAGGGGGAGGTTTCGGAGGGGAGACGGGAGATCTGGGCTTGTGGTTGGGGGCGCGCGGGGCCACACGTGTCATGTCGTGATATTCCTGTAACGCTCCAACAAGATACATATTATTCTCTCTTCTGCAGATTTCTATCTGTGTCTGAATGGAAATGTATTAGACTCTTGAAATCTGAGCCTTGACGAGGGGTGCGCCCTGTACGTCTCGGGCTACAGGCAGCATACGGAAACTGAAGATATCAGGAATCACGTATAAAGGTTAAAGTCAAAGAAACGGACCTAGTTCAGTGGCAGACTTAGTCTTCCTCGCTGCAGCCTCAAGGTAAATGCTGGGGGTACCCAGTCTATTCTTGGGAAGATACAGTGTTTCTTTTAACTGTTGCCAGCAACGCAGCTTCTCCTCTACCGGAGTTGAAACTGAGATTTAGTTCTTGCAGCTAGTAGTTCTTTTTCAGAACATCTATCAGGAAGGATCTGAATAGCTTGTCATGTCCCTGAAAATATACTAGAGAACATTTGGTTCAGTTCTCGTACCCAGAGACTGGGGAAATTAAGGTGGCACTAGAAATCGCACCTTTTGGTTATATAGTATCTTTCCTGGAAAACAGGCTGCTCTTAAACTCTAATTGTATCAAACAGTAGCAGGGATGAGAAGTGCATGATCCACAAGTTTCAGTAAAGCTGGCTCTCCCGCTCCTTAACATTATATACATTGTTAACAAAAGTGTAGAATTGGACACTTGATGGCAACAAAGAGGCATCCTGTTTGGCGTTTCTTTGGACTGCAGCCGGGAGAGGAGCAGAGCCGACTTGTTCAGTCCCCGGTCCTGCTACTCCTAGGCCTTTCCTCACACTTGATCTTGGACGCTCTGGGGCAGGTTGTGTCTGCAACAAGCACTCGATTTGTCCGGAAGCACTGAATCCTCTGTTCATCGCCTTTGTTCCCAGGACTGTCTCAGGAGGTGACGACGATTTCCCATGGGGGAATCTGTGTCAGAGGCTTGCCAACCATACTTTTCACGTGGTTCATGCAAAGCTCACCCGTCACCGGTCACCTGTCAACTCACCATCCGTACGAGAGTCAGCACCAACACGCCCGGCAGAGCTGAGCGTCAAGAAGGGGTTGCGTGGAAAGAGATGTGTATGCTTGGTCCTGGTCCTGGTTATAGACAGAAAGTATCAAGGGGGAATAACTCCCAGAATAAGTAGGCCTGCCTGGAATGCGAAATAGTGAGAAGAGGCCTCGCGCTTGGAGGACGGGTCAGAGCTTTAGCCACGGGAGAGTGAAAAGGAAAGGCCCGGGAAAGGGCCGTGGGGCAGGGGACGGTCTGAGCCCAGCACCAGCGGTGAAGGACGAGGAGGCACCTTGAAAGAACGTGCTGTTTCGGAGGTTTGTGGTAAGAGCACACCGGTGCTGCTAAAGATGAGGCTGGTGGAACCCAGATAGTAGAGAGGCGCCAGAAACCGGCCAGGAAGGATGAGAATCCTGTGTGCTGAGGACCGGCACTTCACCAAGCCCACAGCAAAGGGTGCTGTCTAGATTCAAACCCAGTCACTCGCGCAAACGCCACTCAGCCACCTCCTCATCTACAAGGCCGACAGATACTCGGTGCGTGAGGTGCGTGTACAGTCTAGGTGGGCGGCACTCACGTTATCGGGCAACCACACAGCTAATACGTGCTTTGAAAGAACCAACAGTGAGCTGATAGCTTTTTCTGGATCTGCCTATAACCAAAGATACCGCTCGCTGCATACTGTGGATCTCGACTCCTGTCTCACGTCTCCATGAGGCCGTCAGAAAAGTACTGTTCGTGCTACCTCTCAGGCCAGGAATGACACTTAAAGTGTAACGTGCTCACCAAGTCCTCAGAGATTCATGGGTTTGAATCGAGAAATTCCACCTGGTCCTTTCGCTCCCGATCCACTCCTGCTCTCACCACTACTACCACACGGGTCAGACACGAGCGAGTTCAGCTGAATTAGCTTGCACACGTGGGGACGGAGTTAGCTTTCGGCACACGGATATTTAGGAATTCCATGGCAGTATGCCAGGTATTCACAGTATGTATCGGATATTCGCCTAATTTGATAACAAGAGAGCTCAGGCCTCAGGCATAACTTCAGGCAGATTTTCCCTCCAACAGAAACAGCTCAGATGGGCTGGCAGCCCGGGAAAATGAGCAACTGCCACTGACAGACTGAGACACCTATGGGCTCCCTCCGTGGGGAGACCTTCTGCCAAGGCTTCTCCCTCAAGGGCCGTTACCCAGCCTGCGGGCATCAGCTGAGGAGAAGGGGAGGTGGGTGCCCCGGAAAGCAGCCGCGCTCGAGTCAGTCTCCCGGGAGCTCTCGTTCCAGCTCTGGACGCTCACTCCCGGGCCTGGGTTCCCACTCCAGCTTTCAGATGGATCCCGGGCCCTTCTTCAGAGAAGTTCCTCCAGATGAGTCCCCAGCCACCAGTGGGCCTCATTCGACCTTGCGGGACCTCCCTCCCCTTCTGAAGCTAGGTTCCGTCTCTCTCTTCACAAAACTTTAAGTCCAACATAGATTGTTAACAATGACTTGCCATTTCCTTTTGTTCTCACCATTATTCTGACTACTTGCAGTTAATTCCGCTCACCTTTGGATTGCTTACGACACTCCAGGCCACTGAAAAAAAGGGAGTTTCCGTTCTGAGCTCAAAGATCCTCAGGCGGCATTTGGGCCTTACTTTACCTCTGCTGGAGACAGGAAGGTGGCAGGTGACCGGGACCTGCCAAGAGCAGAGCAGAAGCTGTGCCCCCTGAGCAGTGGTGCCTGGCTCTCTCTCATTGGTCGCAGAGGGTCTGCAAGATTCGAGGGGGTTCTTGACGGCCCCACCATGCTGGTGAGCCGTGTCGTCTCATCTCATCGGGAATCTGACCCCTCATCAGCAAGCGTAGCCATGTGCCCTCACCCTGAGTCTCTAAACCCTTCCCAGACCATCACTCGGCCCGCCTTCTCCTCTCAGGCAGAATGAACCTGGGCTTCTCTCCTGGGACAGGTCATTCTGTGTCATGGGATGTCCTCTTTACTCCTGTTGCCGGCAATAGGAGTATTGATGTGCCGCTCATAGGTCAGAGACTCCTCATTCTTATTACCCAGAGGCTTTTCTTCAGTCAGTAAATTTTGTTCCTTTGAAGTTAAAGGGATTGCCTTTGAAGACTATCATTTCTGACCTAGTCGCAAACCGTCTCTTTTGAGGAACTTCCTTAGGGTTCCAGGGATTAAGACAGTTTGCTTCCATTGCAAAGGGCACAGATTCATTCCTCGATTGCAGGATCTAGATCTCCTGTGCCTCACACTCTAGCCAAAAAGGTATATTTTAAATATAAGAGGGCCAAGCATAAACCTACTACTTTCCCTTTCCATTATTATGATAATAATCTAATTCTCTTCAAGGCAACACAAATGCTTCTTACTAACTAGAAGGATCATGTCGCGGAAATTATAAACAGAAAAACAGGGAATTACTTCATGATATCTCACTACATCCGTCTCCGATCCAACGTCCGAAACATCAAGGAAGTCCACGTAAAGTATCATCTTTAAATAGAGCGCTCCACTTTGAGACAATAGAACTAAACTCATTAAAACTAAGTTTTCCAGCATGTGGCTGCTTTGAAATCTTGCATCCAACCGACAATTCTGGAGCATATGATAATTCGGAATTGAGTAATCGATGACACAAACACTCTCCTCGGCAGGGGGACGTTTTGGATCGCCTGAGTTCTAGGTTCTCAATGTTATCAAGCCAGACACAATCTTCACGGTTTTTCATAGATCTTGTAATATCTTTTTTAAAATTTCAACTTTTTTGAGGTACAATTGACATACAAAATTGCAAGAAATTGAAATATAACTGTGGTGATTTCACGTGTTTACGATGTGAAAGGATTCCTCATCCAGTTAATTAATATCACCTCACATATTTCACTTTCTGTTTTTTTTTCTTCCCTCCATCTTTCCTACTTAGATTTTTATCTTCATAAGATTTCATTTATACAAAACATGTCAAAAAGAGTGCCATGTTTTACATTAGATCCTCAGACTCTATTCATCTTATAGCTGAACATTTGTTCCCTTTTACCAACCTCTCCCCATAGCCCTAGTAACCACTTTTCTACTCTCTGGATGAGTTTTACTTTTTCATGGATGCACTATCAGAGCCAGTCCTGAAATTTCCTCCAATTACAATTCTTCTCTCAGAGTCATCAGTCCATTTTGTGTTATCTTTCATGTTTTACAAAATTACTCCTAACCAGCAATGGAGCGGGTGTGGCAGGCAATGAGCCAAGAAGATTTACAGGGTGGCATCCACTTACTGTGGGAACTAACCATGGCATTGATCAGTCTATCAACCTAGAAAGAGATCACTGGACATTGCACAAAAATTTGCTTATTTCTTTGTAGAAGTTTGGCATTAAACTAAACCCTTAGTTTGGGATGGGATGGGATGGGGTGGGGTGGGGTGGGGTGGGGTGGGGGGTGGGGGGTGGAGGAAACGGGAGCACCTAGAAAGAGGAGGAGACTGTCGGCCGTGCTGAGACACGGAAACATCGCACGGCTGGGGACCCGTTCCTCTCGTTTTCCCCGGGGTGTGAAAGAGACTTACTTTGCCTCCCGTCTCCTGGGATTTCATCTCCCCAGCAACAACGGTCAGGCAAGCTGTCGGGTGTGTGTGTGTTGCGGGGGGTTGGGGGGGGTTGGGGAGAAAAAAAGAAGACACCTTTCAAGTGAAAGGAGGGAGCGTGAAGGTCTCTGAACCCTCGGACAGCGGCCTTCCATTTTCCAGACCAGTGACACGTTCTCCCAAGTCGCCCGGTTCCAGAAAACGCTTTTCGGAAACAGAATCCTCGAGGCCCGCGAACTCCTTAGGAATCCTCGGATGAGCTTCCGGGCCAGGCTATACCGTAGGCAGCGCGCTTCCCCTGAAGCCAAAGCCACGGGCTCCAGAGGGCCACGTCCAAGAAGCTGATCTCGTACGGAACCCGGTGTCTTCTTCTCTAGGACACTTCTAGAAGCAGCAAGAGTGCCCGTTTGTGAGAATCGAAGGTGAAGCCGGCACGATGTAAACCCAGCGATGTGTGCGGTCAGAGGCCCATCTAGATTCGAACTCCAGTTCTGGAGGGAGGGGAGCAGTGGGGACAGGAGGGTGGCCTGCGAGTCCGCCGTCCCGTCCCCACTCCTCCTGTGAACATCCGCCCCGCGGAAGGTGTCGAGGAACCTCATGACCTGACCTACGGGGTGAACCGTCGCCAAAGACAAAGAATTCCTCCAGCCAGGCGTTGTCCGCAGCCACGAACCCCTTCCCTCCGTCGCCCGGCCTTTCAGAATGCCACGTGGAACCCTCTCAAGACGAGTGTGGGGCTTGGAGGTATGGGCCCCCGAATTCTCCTCGCCCGGCCCTGCAAGAAACCATTCCGGGCGGGCCTGCCCCACATGAAGACTTTTCGGGCTTTTCGGTGGACCGGGCCTCCCGGGGTGCCCCTGCACCCGGCACCCTGCGACATCCCGAGAGATCCCACGGAGAAACGTCTCCGGCCACTCGCGCGGCATCTGCCTCGCTGGCGAGCGCCCCTCCCAACCTCCCCAGAGATACGTGAGCACGGACGCTTCTTCCCCATCTGGGTCCCCTCACAGGATCTGTGAGTTCCTGCGGTTCCGCACGCCCTCGACTTGGCTGTGGTTCGGGGCTCTGTTCTGTTCCGTGTTTGCTCTCCGGCCCACGTGATCTCTCTGGCTAGGGCACCCAGGAAAAGCGAAAAGAAATCGAGTCCGCGTGAGTACTATTCAGGCATCAAGTGGGGATACCTACCAACGACCTCTAACGTGGATCCACCAAGATGGCGGCCGTGCGGGGTTCAGGAGGATCATTTTGCGCTTTCTGGGGGCGCTATTTGCTCTCAATGATTTCACGTGCCTTTTGGGCATGGCTCACGGAGATGGACGTGAAGCAGCAGGGCAGCCACATCTGGCGTCTCGGCCTAGCTAGGGCGGCTCCACGAGTGACCTCTCGGAACCGGGGCCGAGACCGCCATCCCTCCCCGGGCCCCCCCCCCCCCTCGGTGGCTGGGTATGGGGGGGAGGAGGGGGAGGTTTCGGAGGGGAGACGGGAGATCTGGGCTTGTGGTTGGGGGCGCACGGGGCCACACGTGTCATGTCGTGATATTCCTGTAACGCTCCAACAAGATACATATTATTCTCTCTTCTGCAGATTTCTATCTGTGTCTGAATGGAAATGTATTAGACTCTTGAAATCTGAGCCTTGACGAGGGGTGCGCCCTGTACGTCTCGGGCTACAGGCAGCATACGGAAACTGAAGATATCAGGAATCACGTATAAAGGTTAAAGTCAAAGAAACGGACCTAGTTCAGTGGCAGACTTAGTCTTCCTCGCTGCAGCCTCAAGGTAAATGCTGGGGGTACCCAGTCTATTCTTGGGAAGATACAGTGTTTCTTTTAACTGTTGCCAGCAACGCAGCTTCTCCTCTACCGGAGTTGAAACTGAGATTTAGTTCTTGCAGCTAGTAGTTCTTTTTCAGAACATCTATCAGGAAGGATCTGAATAGCTTGTCATGTCCCTGAAAATATACTAGAGAACATTTGGTTCAGTTCTCGTACCCAGAGACTGGGGAAATTAAGGTGGCACTAGAAATCGCACCTTTTGGTTATATAGTATCTTTCCTGGAAAACAGGCTGCTCTTAAACTCTAATTGTATCAAACAGTAGCAGGGATGAGAAGTGCATGATCCACAAGTTTCAGTAAAGCTGGCTCTCCCGCTCCTTAACATTATATACATTGTTAACAAAAGTGTAGAATTGGACACTTGATGGCAACAAAGAGGCATCCTGTTTGGCGTTTCTTTGGACTGCAGCCGGGAGAGGAGCAGAGCCGACTTGTTCAGTCCCCGGTCCTGCTACTCCTAGGCCTTTCCTCACACTTGATCTTGGACGCTCTGGGGCAGGTTGTGTCTGCAACAAGCACTCGATTTGTCCGGAAGCACTGAATCCTCTGTTCATCGCCTTTGTTCCCAGGACTGTCTCAGGAGGTGACGACGATTTCCCATGGGGGAATCTGTGTCAGAGGCTTGCCAACCATACTTTTCACGTGGTTCATGCAAAGCTCACCCGTCACCGGTCACCTGTCAACTCACCATCCGTACGAGAGTCAGCACCAACACGCCCGGCAGAGCTGAGCGTCAAGAAGGGGTTGCGTGGAAAGAGATGTGTATGCTTGGTCCTGGTCCTGGTTATAGACAGAAAGTATCAAGGGGGAATAACTCCCAGAATAAGTAGGCCTGCCTGGAATGCGAAATAGTGAGAAGAGGCCTCGCGCTTGGAGGACGGGTCAGAGCTTTAGCCACGGGAGAGTGAAAAGGAAAGGCCCGGGAAAGGGCCGTGGGGCAGGGGACGGTCTGAGCCCAGCACCAGCGGTGAAGGACGAGGAGGCACCTTGAAAGAACGTGCTGTTTCGGAGGTTTGTGGTAAGAGCACACCGGTGCTGCTAAAGATGAGGCTGGTGGAACCCAGATAGTAGAGAGGCGCCAGAAACCGGCCAGGAAGGATGAGAATCCTGTGTGCTGAGGACCGGCACTTCACCAAGCCCACAGCAAAGGGTGCTGTCTAGATTCAAACCCAGTCACTCGCGCAAACGCCACTCAGCCACCTCCTCATCTACAAGGCCGACAGATACTCGGTGCGTGAGGTGCGTGTACAGTCTAGGTGGGCGGCACTCACGTTATCGGGCAACCACACAGCTAATACGTGCTTTGAAAGAACCAACAGTGAGCTGATAGCTTTTTCTGGATCTGCCTATAACCAAAGATACCGCTCGCTGCATACTGTGGATCTCGACTCCTGTCTCACGTCTCCATGAGGCCGTCAGAAAAGTACTGTTCGTGCTACCTCTCAGGCCAGGAATGACACTTAAAGTGTAACGTGCTCACCAAGTCCTCAGAGATTCATGGGTTTGAATCGAGAAATTCCACCTGGTCCTTTCGCTCCCGATCCACTCCTGCTCTCACCACTACTACCACACGGGTCAGACACGAGCGAGTTCAGCTGAATTAGCTTGCACACGTGGGGACGGAGTTAGCTTTCGGCACACGGATATTTAGGAATTCCATGGCAGTATGCCAGGTATTCACAGTATGTATCGGATATTCGCCTAATTTGATAACAAGAGAGCTCAGGCCTCAGGCATAACTTCAGGCAGATTTTCCCTCCAACAGAAACAGCTCAGATGGGCTGGCAGCCCGGGAAAATGAGCAACTGCCACTGACAGACTGAGACACCTATGGGCTCCCTCCGTGGGGAGACCTTCTGCCAAGGCTTCTCCCTCAAGGGCCGTTACCCAGCCTGCGGGCATCAGCTGAGGAGAAGGGGAGGTGGGTGCCCCGGAAAGCAGCCGCGCTCGAGTCAGTCTCCCGGGAGCTCTCGTTCCAGCTCTGGACGCTCACTCCCGGGCC
The DNA here is from genome assembly GCF_054371585.1 of Giraffa tippelskirchi. Lineage (NCBI taxonomy): Eukaryota > Metazoa > Chordata > Mammalia > Artiodactyla > Giraffidae > Giraffa > Giraffa tippelskirchi. The sequence goes on from NC_137282.1 coordinate 70,998,258, forward strand.
TGGGTTCCCACTCCAGCTTTCAGATGGATCCCGGGCCCTTCTTCAGAGAAGTTCCTCCAGATGAGTCCCCAGCCACCAGTGGGCCTCATTCGACCTTGCGGGACCTCCCTCCCCTTCTGAAGCTAGGTTCCGTCTCTCTCTTCACAAAACTTTAAGTCCAACATAGATTGTTAACAATGACTTGCCATTTCCTTTTGTTCTCACCATTATTCTGACTACTTGCAGTTAATTCCGCTCACCTTTGGATTGCTTACGACACTCCAGGCCACTGAAAAAAAGGGAGTTTCCGTTCTGAGCTCAAAGATCCTCAGGCGGCATTTGGGCCTTACTTTACCTCTGCTGGAGACAGGAAGGTGGCAGGTGACCGGGACCTGCCAAGAGCAGAGCAGAAGCTGTGCCCCCTGAGCAGTGGTGCCTGGCTCTCTCTCATTGGTCGCAGAGGGTCTGCAAGATTCGAGGGGGTTCTTGACGGCCCCACCATGCTGGTGAGCCGTGTCGTCTCATCTCATCGGGAATCTGACCCCTCATCAGCAAGCGTAGCCATGTGCCCTCACCCTGAGTCTCTAAACCCTTCCCAGACCATCACTCGGCCCGCCTTCTCCTCTCAGGCAGAATGAACCTGGGCTTCTCTCCTGGGACAGGTCATTCTGTGTCATGGGATGTCCTCTTTACTCCTGTTGCCGGCAATAGGAGTATTGATGTGCCGCTCATAGGTCAGAGACTCCTCATTCTTATTACCCAGAGGCTTTTCTTCAGTCAGTAAATTTTGTTCCTTTGAAGTTAAAGGGATTGCCTTTGAAGACTATCATTTCTGACCTAGTCGCAAACCGTCTCTTTTGAGGAACTTCCTTAGGGTTCCAGGGATTAAGACAGTTTGCTTCCATTGCAAAGGGCACAGATTCATTCCTCGATTGCAGGATCTAGATCTCCTGTGCCTCACACTCTAGCCAAAAAGGTATATTTTAAATATAAGAGGGCCAAGCATAAACCTACTACTTTCCCTTTCCATTATTATGATAATAATCTAATTCTCTTCAAGGCAACACAAATGCTTCTTACTAACTAGAAGGATCATGTCGCGGAAATTATAAACAGAAAAACAGGGAATTACTTCATGATATCTCACTACATCCGTCTCCGATCCAACGTCCGAAACATCAAGGAAGTCCACGTAAAGTATCATCTTTAAATAGAGCGCTCCACTTTGAGACAATAGAACTAAACTCATTAAAACTAAGTTTTCCAGCATGTGGCTGCTTTGAAATCTTGCATCCAACCGACAATTCTGGAGCATATGATAATTCGGAATTGAGTAATCGATGACACAAACACTCTCCTCGGCAGGGGGACGTTTTGGATCGCCTGAGTTCTAGGTTCTCAATGTTATCAAGCCAGACACAATCTTCACGGTTTTTCATAGATCTTGTAATATCTTTTTTAAAATTTCAACTTTTTTGAGGTACAATTGACATACAAAATTGCAAGAAATTGAAATATAACTGTGGTGATTTCACGTGTTTACGATGTGAAAGGATTCCTCATCCAGTTAATTAATATCACCTCACATATTTCACTTTCTGTTTTTTTTTCTTCCCTCCATCTTTCCTACTTAGATTTTTATCTTCATAAGATTTCATTTATACAAAACATGTCAAAAAGAGTGCCATGTTTTACATTAGATCCTCAGACTCTATTCATCTTATAGCTGAACATTTGTTCCCTTTTACCAACCTCTCCCCATAGCCCTAGTAACCACTTTTCTACTCTCTGGATGAGTTTTACTTTTTCATGGATGCACTATCAGAGCCAGTCCTGAAATTTCCTCCAATTACAATTCTTCTCTCAGAGTCATCAGTCCATTTTGTGTTATCTTTCATGTTTTACAAAATTACTCCTAACCAGCAATGGAGCGGGTGTGGCAGGCAATGAGCCAAGAAGATTTACAGGGTGGCATCCACTTACTGTGGGAACTAACCATGGCATTGATCAGTCTATCAACCTAGAAAGAGATCACTGGACATTGCACAAAAATTTGCTTATTTCTTTGTAGAAGTTTGGCATTAAACTAAACCCTTAGTTTGGGATGGGATGGGGTGGGGTGGGGTGGGGTGGGGTGGGGTGGGGGGTGGGGGGTGGAGGAAACGGGAGCACCTAGAAAGAGGAGGAGACTGTCGGCCGTGCTGAGACACGGAAACATCGCACGGCTGGGGACCCGTTCCTCTCGTTTTCCCCGGGGTGTGAAAGAGACTTACTTTGCCTCCCGTCTCCTGGGATTTCATCTCCCCAGCAACAACGGTCAGGCAAGCTGTCGGGTGTGTGTGTGTTGCGGGGGGTTGGGGGGGGTTGGGGAGAAAAAAAGAAGACACCTTTCAAGTGAAAGGAGGGAGCGTGAAGGTCTCTGAACCCTCGGACAGCGGCCTTCCATTTTCCAGACCAGTGACACGTTCTCCCAAGTCGCCCGGTTCCAGAAAACGCTTTTCGGAAACAGAATCCTCGAGGCCCGCGAACTCCTTAGGAATCCTCGGATGAGCTTCCGGGCCAGGCTATACCGTAGGCAGCGCGCTTCCCCTGAAGCCAAAGCCACGGGCTCCAGAGGGCCACGTCCAAGAAGCTGATCTCGTACGGAACCCGGTGTCTTCTTCTCTAGGACACTTCTAGAAGCAGCAAGAGTGCCCGTTTGTGAGAATCGAAGGTGAAGCCGGCACGATGTAAACCCAGCGATGTGTGCGGTCAGAGGCCCATCTAGATTCGAACTCCAGTTCTGGAGGGAGGGGAGCAGTGGGGACAGGAGGGTGGCCTGCGAGTCCGCCGTCCCGTCCCCACTCCTCCTGTGAACATCCGCCCCGCGGAAGGTGTCGAGGAACCTCATGACCTGACCTACGGGGTGAACCGTCGCCAAAGACAAAGAATTCCTCCAGCCAGGCGTTGTCCGCAGCCACGAACCCCTTCCCTCCGTCGCCCGGCCTTTCAGAATGCCACGTGGAACCCTCTCAAGACGAGTGTGGGGCTTGGAGGTATGGGCCCCCGAATTCTCCTCGCCCGGCCCTGCAAGAAACCATTCCGGGCGGGCCTGCCCCACATGAAGACTTTTCGGGCTTTTCGGTGGACCGGGCCTCCCGGGGTGCCCCTGCACCCGGCACCCTGCGACATCCCGAGAGATCCCACGGAGAAACGTCTCCGGCCACTCGCGCGGCATCTGCCTCGCTGGCGAGCGCCCCTCCCAACCTCCCCAGAGATACGTGAGCACGGACGCTTCTTCCCCATCTGGGTCCCCTCACAGGATCTGTGAGTTCCTGCGGTTCCGCACGCCCTCGACTTGGCTGTGGTTCGGGGCTCTGTTCTGTTCCGTGTTTGCTCTCCGGCCCACGTGATCTCTCTGGCTAGGGCACCCAGGAAAAGCGAAAAGAAATCGAGTCCGCGTGAGTACTATTCAGGCATCAAGTGGGGATACCTACCAACGACCTCTAACGTGGATCCACCAAGATGGCGGCCGTGCGGGGTTCAGGAGGATCATTTTGCGCTTTCTGGGGGCGCTATTTGCTCTCAATGATTTCACGTGCCTTTTGGGCATGGCTCACGGAGATGGACGTGAAGCAGCAGGGCAGCCACATCTGGCGTCTCGGCCTAGCTAGGGCGGCTCCACGAGTGACCTCTCGGAACCGGGGCCGAGACCGCCATCCCTCCCCGGGCCCCCCCCCCCTCGGTGGCTGGGTATGGGGGGGAGGAGGGGGAGGTTTCGGAGGGGAGACGGGAGATCTGGGCTTGTGGTTGGGGGCGCGCGGGGCCACACGTGTCATGTCGTGATATTCCTGTAACGCTCCAACAAGATACATATTATTCTCTCTTCTGCAGATTTCTATCTGTGTCTGAATGGAAATGTATTAGACTCTTGAAATCTGAGCCTTGACGAGGGGTGCGCCCTGTACGTCTCGGGCTACAGGCAGCATACGGAAACTGAAGATATCAGGAATCACGTATAAAGGTTAAAGTCAAAGAAACGGACCTAGTTCAGTGGCAGACTTAGTCTTCCTCGCTGCAGCCTCAAGGTAAATGCTGGGGGTACCCAGTCTATTCTTGGGAAGATACAGTGTTTCTTTTAACTGTTGCCAGCAACGCAGCTTCTCCTCTACCGGAGTTGAAACTGAGATTTAGTTCTTGCAGCTAGTAGTTCTTTTTCAGAACATCTATCAGGAAGGATCTGAATAGCTTGTCATGTCCCTGAAAATATACTAGAGAACATTTGGTTCAGTTCTCGTACCCAGAGACTGGGGAAATTAAGGTGGCACTAGAAATCGCACCTTTTGGTTATATAGTATCTTTCCTGGAAAACAGGCTGCTCTTAAACTCTAATTGTATCAAACAGTAGCAGGGATGAGAAGTGCATGATCCACAAGTTTCAGTAAAGCTGGCTCTCCCGCTCCTTAACATTATATACATTGTTAACAAAAGTGTAGAATTGGACACTTGATGGCAACAAAGAGGCATCCTGTTTGGCGTTTCTTTGGACTGCAGCCGGGAGAGGAGCAGAGCCGACTTGTTCAGTCCCCGGTCCTGCTACTCCTAGGCCTTTCCTCACACTTGATCTTGGACGCTCTGGGGCAGGTTGTGTCTGCAACAAGCACTCGATTTGTCCGGAAGCACTGAATCCTCTGTTCATCGCCTTTGTTCCCAGGACTGTCTCAGGAGGTGACGACGATTTCCCATGGGGGAATCTGTGTCAGAGGCTTGCCAACCATACTTTTCACGTGGTTCATGCAAAGCTCACCCGTCACCGGTCACCTGTCAACTCACCATCCGTACGAGAGTCAGCACCAACACGCCCGGCAGAGCTGAGCGTCAAGAAGGGGTTGCGTGGAAAGAGATGTGTATGCTTGGTCCTGGTCCTGGTTATAGACAGAAAGTATCAAGGGGGAATAACTCCCAGAATAAGTAGGCCTGCCTGGAATGCGAAATAGTGAGAAGAGGCCTCGCGCTTGGAGGACGGGTCAGAGCTTTAGCCACGGGAGAGTGAAAAGGAAAGGCCCGGGAAAGGGCCGTGGGGCAGGGGACGGTCTGAGCCCAGCACCAGCGGTGAAGGACGAGGAGGCACCTTGAAAGAACGTGCTGTTTCGGAGGTTTGTGGTAAGAGCACACCGGTGCTGCTAAAGATGAGGCTGGTGGAACCCAGATAGTAGAGAGGCGCCAGAAACCGGCCAGGAAGGATGAGAATCCTGTGTGCTGAGGACCGGCACTTCACCAAGCCCACAGCAAAGGGTGCTGTCTAGATTCAAACCCAGTCACTCGCGCAAACGCCACTCAGCCACCTCCTCATCTACAAGGCCGACAGATACTCGGTGCGTGAGGTGCGTGTACAGTCTAGGTGGGCGGCACTCACGTTATCGGGCAACCACACAGCTAATACGTGCTTTGAAAGAACCAACAGTGAGCTGATAGCTTTTTCTGGATCTGCCTATAACCAAAGATACCGCTCGCTGCATACTGTGGATCTCGACTCCTGTCTCACGTCTCCATGAGGCCGTCAGAAAAGTACTGTTCGTGCTACCTCTCAGGCCAGGAATGACACTTAAAGTGTAACGTGCTCACCAAGTCCTCAGAGATTCATGGGTTTGAATCGAGAAATTCCACCTGGTCCTTTCGCTCCCGATCCACTCCTGCTCTCACCACTACTACCACACGGGTCAGACACGAGCGAGTTCAGCTGAATTAGCTTGCACACGTGGGGACGGAGTTAGCTTTCGGCATACGGATATTTAGGAATTCCATGGCAGTATGCCAGGTATTCACAGTATGTATCGGATATTCGCCTAATTTGATAACAAGAGAGCTCAGGCCTCAGGCATAACTTCAGGCAGATTTTCCCTCCAACAGAAACAGCTCAGATGGGCTGGCAGCCCGGGAAAATGAGCAACTGCCACTGACAGACTGAGACACCTATGGGCTCCCTCCGTGGGGAGACCTTCTGCCAAGGCTTCTCCCTCAAGGGCCGTTACCCAGCCTGCGGGCATCAGCTGAGGAGAAGGGGAGGTGGGTGCCCCGGAAAGCAGCCGCGCTCGAGTCAGTCTCCCGGGAGCTCTCGTTCCAGCTCTGGACGCTCACTCCCGGGCCTGGGTTCCCACTCCAGCTTTCAGATGGATCCCAGGCCCTTCTTCAGAGAAGTTCCTCCAGATGAGTCCCCAGCCACCAGTGGGCCTCATTCGACCTTGCGGGACCTCCCTCCCCTTCTGAAGCTAGGTTCCGTCTCTCTCTTCACAAAACTTTAAGTCCAACATAGATTGTTAACAATGACTTGCCATTTCCTTTTGTTCTCACCATTATTCTGACTACTTGCAGTTAATTCCGCTCACCTTTGGATTGCTTACGACACTCCAGGCCACTGAAAAAAAGGGAGTTTCCGTTCTGAGCTCAAAGATCCTCAGGCGGCATTTGGGCCTTACTTTACCTCTGCTGGAGACAGGAAGGTGGCAGGTGACCGGGACCTGCCAAGAGCAGAGCAGAAGCTGTGCCCCCTGAGCAGTGGTGCCTGGCTCTCTCTCATTGGTCGCAGAGGGTCTGCAAGATTCGAGGGGGTTCTTGACGGCCCCACCATGCTGGTGAGCCGTGTCGTCTCATCTCATCGGGAATCTGACCCCTCATCAGCAAGCGTAGCCATGTGCCCTCACCCTGAGTCTCTAAACCCTTCCCAGACCATCACTCGGCCCGCCTTCTCCTCTCAGGCAGAATGAACCTGGGCTTCTCTCCTGGGACAGGTCATTCTGTGTCATGGGATGTCCTCTTTACTCCTGTTGCCGGCAATAGGAGTATTGATGTGCCGCTCATAGGTCAGAGACTCCTCATTCTTATTACCCAGAGGCTTTTCTTCAGTCAGTAAATTTTGTTCCTTTGAAGTTAAAGGGATTGCCTTTGAAGACTATCATTTCTGACCTAGTCGCAAACCGTCTCTTTTGAGGAACTTCCTTAGGGTTCCAGGGATTAAGACAGTTTGCTTCCATTGCAAAGGGCACAGATTCATTCCTCGATTGCAGGATCTAGATCTCCTGTGCCTCACACTCTAGCCAAAAAGGTATATTTTAAATATAAGAGGGCCAAGCATAAACCTACTACTTTCCCTTTCCATTATTATGATAATAATCTAATTCTCTTCAAGGCAACACAAATGCTTCTTACTAACTAGAAGGATCATGTCGCGGAAATTATAAACAGAAAAACAGGGAATTACTTCATGATATCTCACTACATCCGTCTCCGATCCAACGTCCGAAACATCAAGGAAGTCCACGTAAAGTATCATCTTTAAATAGAGCGCTCCACTTTGAGACAATAGAACTAAACTCATTAAAACTAAGTTTTCCAGCATGTGGCTGCTTTGAAATCTTGCATCCAACCGACAATTCTGGAGCATATGATAATTCGGAATTGAGTAATCGATGACACAAACACTCTCCTCGGCAGGGGGACGTTTTGGATCGCCTGAGTTCTAGGTTCTCAATGTTATCAAGCCAGACACAATCTTCACGGTTTTTCATAGATCTTGTAATATCTTTTTTAAAATTTCAACTTTTTTGAGGTACAATTGACATACAAAATTGCAAGAAATTGAAATATAACTGTGGTGATTTCACGTGTTTACGATGTGAAAGGATTCCTCATCCAGTTAATTAATATCACCTCACATATTTCACTTTCTGTTTTTTTTTCTTCCCTCCATCTTTCCTACTTAGATTTTTATCTTCATAAGATTTCATTTATACAAAACATGTCAAAAAGAGTGCCATGTTTTACATTAGATCCTCAGACTCTATTCATCTTATAGCTGAACATTTGTTCCCTTTTACCAACCTCTCCCCATAGCCCTAGTAACCACTTTTCTACTCTCTGGATGAGTTTTACTTTTTCATGGATGCACTATCAGAGCCAGTCCTGAAATTTCCTCCAATTACAATTCTTCTCTCAGAGTCATCAGTCCATTTTGTGTTATCTTTCATGTTTTACAAAATTACTCCTAACCAGCAATGGAGCGGGTGTGGCAGGCAATGAGCCAAGAAGATTTACAGGGTGGCATCCACTTACTGTGGGAACTAACCATGGCATTGATCAGTCTATCAACCTAGAAAGAGATCACTGGACATTGCACAAAAATTTGCTTATTTCTTTGTAGAAGTTTGGCATTAAACTAAACCCTTAGTTTGGGATGGGATGGGGTGGGGTGGGGTGGGGTGGGGTGGGGTGGGGGGTGGGGGGTGGAGGAAACGGGAGCACCTAGAAAGAGGAGGAGACTGTCGGCCGTGCTGAGACACGGAAACATCGCACGGCTGGGGACCCGTTCCTCTCGTTTTCCCCGGGGTGTGAAAGAGACTTACTTTGCCTCCCGTCTCCTGGGATTTCATCTCCCCAGCAACAACGGTCAGGCAAGCTGTCGGGTGTGTGTGTGTTGCGGGGGGTTGGGGGGGGTTGGGGAGAAAAAAAGAAGACACCTTTCAAGTGAAAGGAGGGAGCGTGAAGGTCTCTGAACCCTCGGACAGCGGCCTTCCATTTTCCAGACCAGTGACACGTTCTCCCAAGTCGCCCGGTTCCAGAAAACGCTTTTCGGAAACAGAATCCTCGAGGCCCGCGAACTCCTTAGGAATCCTCGGATGAGCTTCCGGGCCAGGCTATACCGTAGGCAGCGCGCTTCCCCTGAAGCCAAAGCCACGGGCTCCAGAGGGCCACGTCCAAGAAGCTGATCTCGTACGGAACCCGGTGTCTTCTTCTCTAGGACACTTCTAGAAGCAGCAAGAGTGCCCGTTTGTGAGAATCGAAGGTGAAGCCGGCACGATGTAAACCCAGCGATGTGTGCGGTCAGAGGCCCATCTAGATTCGAACTCCAGTTCTGGAGGGAGGGGAGCAGTGGGGACAGGAGGGTGGCCTGCGAGTCCGCCGTCCCGTCCCCACTCCTCCTGTGAACATCCGCCCCGCGGAAGGTGTCGAGGAACCTCATGACCTGACCTACGGGGTGAACCGTCGCCAAAGACAAAGAATTCCTCCAGCCAGGCGTTGTCCGCAGCCCCGAACCCCTTCCCTCCGTCGCCCGGCCTTTCAGAATGCCACGTGGAACCCTCTCAAGACGAGTGTGGGGCTTGGAGGTATGGGCCCCCGAATTCTCCTCGCCCGGCCCTGCAAGAAACCATTCCGGGCGGGCCTGCCCCACATGAAGACTTTTCGGGCTTTTCGGTGGACCGGGCCTCCCGGGGTGCCCCTGCACCCGGCACCCTGCGACATCCCGAGAGATCCCACGGAGAAACGTCTCCGGCCACTCGCGCGGCATCTGCCTCGCTGGCGAGCGCCCCTCCCAACCTCCCCAGAGATACGTGAGCACGGACGCTTCTTCCCCATCTGGGTCCCCTCACAGGATCTGTGAGTTCCTGCGGTTCCGCACGCCCTCGACTTGGCTGTGGTTCGGGGCTCTGTTCTGTTCCGTGTTTGCTCTCCGGCCCACGTGATCTCTCTGGCTAGGGCACCCAGGAAAAGCGAAAAGAAATCGAGTCCGCGTGAGTACTATTCAGGCATCAAGTGGGGATACCTACCAACGACCTCTAACGTGGATCCACCAAGATGGCGGCCGTGCGGGGTTCAGGAGGATCATTTTGCGCTTTCTGGGGGCGCTATTTGCTCTCAATGATTTCACGTGCCTTTTGGGCATGGCTCACGGAGATGGACGTGAAGCAGCAGGGCAGCCACATCTGGCGTCTCGGCCTAGCTAGGGCGGCTCCACGAGTGACCTCTCGGAACCGGGGCCGAGACCGCCATCCCTCCCCGGGCCCCCCCCCCTCGGTGGCTGGGTATGGGGGGGAGGAGGGGGAGGTTTCGGAGGGGAGACGGGAGATCTGGGCTTGTGGTTGGGGGCGCGCGGGGCCACACGTGTCATGTCGTGATATTCCTGTAACGCTCCAACAAGATACATATTATTCTCTCTTCTGCAGATTTCTATCTGTGTCTGAATGGAAATGTATTAGACTCTTGAAATCTGAGCCTTGACGAGGGGTGCGCCCTGTACGTCTCGGGCTACAGGCAGCATACGGAAACTGAAGATATCAGGAATCACGTATAAAGGTTAAAGTCAAAGAAACGGACCTAGTTCAGTGGCAGACTTAGTCTTCCTCGCTGCAGCCTCAAGGTAAATGCTGGGGGTACCCAGTCTATTCTTGGGAAGATACAGTGTTTCTTTTAACTGTTGCCAGCAACGCAGCTTCTCCTCTACCGGAGTTGAAACTGAGATTTAGTTCTTGCAGCTAGTAGTTCTTTTTCAGAACATCTATCAGGAAGGATCTGAATAGCTTGTCATGTCCCTGAAAATATACTAGAGAACATTTGGTTCAGTTCTCGTACCCAGAGACTGGGGAAATTAAGGTGGCACTAGAAATCGCACCTTTTGGTTATATAGTATCTTTCCTGGAAAACAGGCTGCTCTTAAACTCTAATTGTATCAAACAGTAGCAGGGATGAGAAGTGCATGATCCACAAGTTTCAGTAAAGCTGGCTCTCCCACTCCTTAACATTATATACATTGTTAACAAAAGTGTAGAATTGGACACTTGATGGCAACAAAGAGGCATCCTGTTTGGCGTTTCTTTGGACTGCAGCCGGGAGAGGAGCAGAGCCGACTTGTTCAGTCCCCGGTCCTGCTACTCCTAGGCCTTTCCTCACACTTGATCTTGGACGCTCTGGGGCAGGTTGTGTCTGCAACAAGCACTCGATTTGTCCGGAAGCACTGAATCCTCTGTTCATCGCCTTTGTTCCCAGGACTGTCTCAGGAGGTGACGACGATTTCCCATGGGGGAATCTGTGTCAGAGGCTTGCCAACCATACTTTTCACGTGGTTCATGCAAAGCTCACCCGTCACCGGTCACCTGTCAACTCACCATCCGTACGAGAGTCAGCACCAACACGCCCGGCAGAGCTGAGCGTCAAGAAGGGGTTGCGTGGAAAGAGATGTGTATGCTTGGTCCTGGTCCTGGTTATAGACAGAAAGTATCAAGGGGGAATAACTCCCAGAATAAGTAGGCCTGCCTGGAATGCGAAATAGTGAGAAGAGGCCTCGCGCTTGGAGGACGGGTCAGAGCTTTAGCCACGGGAGAGTGAAAAGGAAAGGCCCGGGAAAGGGCCGTGGGGCAGGGGACGGTCTGAGCCCAGCACCAGCGGTGAAGGACGAGGAGGCACCTTGAAAGAACGTGCTGTTTCGGAGGTTTGTGGTAAGAGCACACCGGTGCTGCTAAAGATGAGGCTGGTGGAACCCAGATAGTAGAGAGGCGCCAGAAACCGGCCAGGAAGGATGAGAATCCTGTGTGCTGAGGACCGGCACTTCACCAAGCCCACAGCAAAGGGTGCTGTCTAGATTCAAACCCAGTCACTCGCGCAAACGCCACTCAGCCACCTCCTCATCTACAAGGCCGACAGATACTCGGTGCGTGAGGTGCGTGTACAGTCTAGGTGGGCGGCACTCACGTTATCGGGCAACCACACAGCTAATACGTGCTTTGAAAGAACCAACAGTGAGCTGATAGCTTTTTCTGGATCTGCCTATAACCAAAGATACCGCTCGCTGCATACTGTGGATCTCGACTCCTGTCTCACGTCTCCATGAGGCCGTCAGAAAAGTACTGTTCGTGCTACCTCTCAGGCCAGGAATGACACTTAAAGTGTAACGTGCTCACCAAGTCCTCAGAGATTCATGGGTTTGAATCGAGAAATTCCACCTGGTCCTTTCGCTCCCGATCCACTCCTGCTCTCACCACTACTACCACACGGGTCAGACACGAGCGAGTTCAGCTGAATTAGCTTGCACACGTGGGGACGGAGTTAGCTTTCGGCACACGGATATTTAGGAATTCCATGGCAGTATGCCAGGTATTCACAGTATGTATCGGATATTCGCCTAATTTGATAACAAGAGAGCTCAGGCCTCAGGCATAACTTCAGGCAGATTTTCCCTCCAACAGAAACAGCTCAGATGGGCTGGCAGCCCGGGAAAATGAGCAACTGCCACTGACAGACTGAGACACCTATGGGCTCCCTCCGTGGGGAGACCTTCTGCCAAGGCTTCTCCCTCAAGGGCCGTTACCCAGCCTGCGGGCATCAGCTGAGGAGAAGGGGAGGTGGGTGCCCCGGAAAGCAGCCGCGCTCGAGTCAGTCTCCCGGGAGCTCTCGTTCCAGCTCTGGACGCTCACTCCCGGGCCTGGGTTCCCACTCCAGCTTTCAGATGGATCCCGGGCCCTTCTTCAGAGAAGTTCCTCCAGATGAGTCCCCAGCCACCAGTGGGCCTCATTCGACCTTGCGGGACCTCCCTCCCCTTCTGAAGCTAGGTTCCGTCTCTCTCTTCACAAAACTTTAAGTCCAACATAGATTGTTAACAATGACTTGCCATTTCCTTTTGTTCTCACCATTATTCTGACTACTTGCAGTTAATTCCGCTCACCTTTGGATTGCTTACGACACTCCAGGCCACTGAAAAAAAGGGAGTTTCCGTTCTGAGCTCAAAGATCCTCAGGCGGCATTTGGGCCTTACTTTACCTCTGCTGGAGACAGGAAGGTGGCAGGTGACCGGGACCTGCCAAGAGCAGAGCAGAAGCTGTGCCCCCTGAGCAGTGGTGCCTGGCTCTCTCTCATTGGTCGCAGAGGGTCTGCAAGATTCGAGGGGGTTCTTGACGGCCCCACCATGCTGGTGAGCCGTGTCGTCTCATCTCATCGGGAATCTGACCCCTCATCAGCAAGCGTAGCCATGTGCCCTCACCCTGAGTCTCTAAACCCTTCCCAGACCATCACTCGGCCCGCCTTCTCCTCTCAGGCAGAATGAACCTGGGCTTCTCTCCTGGGACAGGTCATTCTGTGTCATGGGATGTCCTCTTTACTCCTGTTGCCGGCAATAGGAGTATTGATGTGCCGCTCATAGGTCAGAGACTCCTCATTCTTATTACCCAGAGGCTTTTCTTCAGTCAGTAAATTTTGTTCCTTTGAAGTTAAAGGGATTGCCTTTGAAGACTATCATTTCTGACCTAGTCGCAAACCGTCTCTTTTGAGGAACTTCCTTAGGGTTCCAGGGATTAAGACAGTTTGCTTCCATTGCAAAGGGCACAGATTCATTCCTCGATTGCAGGATCTAGATCTCCTGTGCCTCACACTCTAGCCAAAAAGGTATATTTTAAATATAAGAGGGCCAAGCATAAACCTACTACTTTCCCTTTCCATTATTATGATAATAATCTAATTCTCTTCAAGGCAACACAAATGCTTCTTACTAACTAGAAGGATCATGTCGCGGAAATTATAAACAGAAAAACAGGGAATTACTTCATGATATCTCACTACATCCGTCTCCGATCCAACGTCCGAAACATCAAGGAAGTCCACGTAAAGTATCATCTTTAAATAGAGCGCTCCACTTTGAGACAATAGAACTAAACTCATTAAAACTAAGTTTTCCAGCATGTGGCTGCTTTGAAATCTTGCATCCAACCGACAATTCTGGAGCATATGATAATTCGGAATTGAGTAATCGATGACACAAACACTCTCCTCGGCAGGGGGACGTTTTGGATCGCCTGAGTTCTAGGTTCTCAATGTTATCAAGCCAGACACAATCTTCACGGTTTTTCATAGATCTTGTAATATCTTTTTTAAAATTTCAACTTTTTTGAGGTACAATTGACATACAAAATTGCAAGAAATTGAAATATAACTGTGGTGATTTCACGTGTTTACGATGTGAAAGGATTCCTCATCCAGTTAATTAATATCACCTCACATATTTCACTTTCTGTTTTTTTTTCTTCCCTCCATCTTTCCTACTTAGATTTTTATCTTCATAAGATTTCATTTATACAAAACATGTCAAAAAGAGTGCCATGTTTTACATTAGATCCTCAGACTCTATTCATCTTATAGCTGAACATTTGTTCCCTTTTACCAACCTCTCCCCATAGCCCTAGTAACCACTTTTCTACTCTCTGGATGAGTTTTACTTTTTCATGGATGCACTATCAGAGCCAGTCCTGAAATTTCCTCCAATTACAATTCTTCTCTCAGAGTCATCAGTCCATTTTGTGTTATCTTTCATGTTTTACAAAATTACTCCTAACCAGCAATGGAGCGGGTGTGGCAGGCAATGAGCCAAGAAGATTTACAGGGTGGCATCCACTTACTGTGGGAACTAACCATGGCATTGATCAGTCTATCAACCTAGAAAGAGATCACTGGACATTGCACAAAAATTTGCTTATTTCTTTGTAGAAGTTTGGCATTAAACTAAACCCTTAGTTTGGGATGGGATGGGGTGGGGTGGGGTGGGGTGGGGTGGGGTGGGGGGTGGGGGGTGGAGGAAACGGGAGCACCTAGAAAGAGGAGGAGACTGTCGGCCGTGCTGAGACACGGAAACATCGCACGGCTGGGGACCCGTTCCTCTCGTTTTCCCCGGGGTGTGAAAGAGACTTACTTTGCCTCCCGTCTCCTGGGATTTCATCTCCCCAGCAACAACGGTCAGGCAAGCTGTCGGGTGTGTGTGTGTTGCGGGGGGTTGGGGGGGGTTGGGGAGAAAAAAAGAAGACACCTTTCAAGTGAAAGGAGGGAGCGTGAAGGTCTCTGAACCCTCGGACAGCGGCCTTCCATTTTCCAGACCAGTGACACGTTCTCCCAAGTCGCCCGGTTCCAGAAAACGCTTTTCGGAAACAGAATCCTCGAGGCCCGCGAACTCCTTAGGAATCCTCGGATGAGCTTCCGGGCCAGGCTATACCGTAGGCAGCGCGCTTCCCCTGAAGCCAAAGCCACGGGCTCCAGAGGGCCACGTCCAAGAAGCTGATCTCGTACGGAACCCGGTGTCTTCTTCTCTAGGACACTTCTAGAAGCAGCAAGAGTGCCCGTTTGTGAGAATCGAAGGTGAAGCCGGCACGATGTAAACCCAGCGATGTGTGCGGTCAGAGGCCCATCTAGATTCGAACTCCAGTTCTGGAGGGAGGGGAGCAGTGGGGACAGGAGGGTGGCCTGCGAGTCCGCCGTCCCGTCCCCACTCCTCCTGTGAACATCCGCCCCGCGGAAGGTGTCGAGGAACCTCATGACCTGACCTACGGGGTGAACCGTCGCCAAAGACAAAGAATTCCTCCAGCCAGGCGTTGTCCGCAGCCCCGAACCCCTTCCCTCCGTCGCCCGGCCTTTCAGAATGCCACGTGGAACCCTCTCAAGACGAGTGTGGGGCTTGGAGGTATGGGCCCCCGAATTCTCCTCGCCCGGCCCTGCAAGAAACCATTCCGGGCGGGCCTGCCCCACATGAAGACTTTTCGGGCTTTTCGGTGGACCGGGCCTCCCGGGGTGCCCCTGCACCCGGCACCCTGCGACATCCCGAGAGATCCCACGGAGAAACGTCTCCGGCCACTCGCGCGGCATCTGCCTCGCTGGCGAGCGCCCCTCCCAACCTCCCCAGAGATACGTGAGCACGGACGCTTCTTCCCCATCTGGGTCCCCTCACAGGATCTGTGAGTTCCTGCGGTTCCGCACGCCCTCGACTTGGCTGTGGTTCGGGGCTCTGTTCTGTTCCGTGTTTGCTCTCCGGCCCACGTGATCTCTCTGGCTAGGGCACCCAGGAAAAGCGAAAAGAAATCGAGTCCGCGTGAGTACTATTCAGGCATCAAGTGGGGATACCTACCAACGACCTCTAACGTGGATCCACCAAGATGGCGGCCGTGCGGGGTTCAGGAGGATCATTTTGCGCTTTCTGGGGGCGCTATTTGCTCTCAATGATTTCACGTGCCTTTTGGGCATGGCTCACGGAGATGGACGTGAAGCAGCAGGGCAGCCACATCTGGCGTCTCGGCCTAGCTAGGGCGGCTCCACGAGTGACCTCTCGGAACCGGGGCCGAGACCACCATCCCTCCCCGGGCCCCCCCCCCCTCGGTGGCTGGGTATGGGGGGGAGGAGGGGGAGGTTTCGGAGGGGAGACGGGAGATCTGGGCTTGTGGTTGGGGGCGCGCGGGGCCACACGTGTCATGTCGTGATATTCCTGTAACGCTCCAACAAGATACATATTATTCTCTCTTCTGCAGATTTCTATCTGTGTCTGAATGGAAATGTATTAGACTCTTGAAATCTGAGCCTTGACGAGGGGTGCGCCCTGTACGTCTCGGGCTACAGGCAGCATACGGAAACTGAAGATATCAGGAATCACGTATAAAGGTTAAAGTCAAAGAAACGGACCTAGTTCAGTGGCAGACTTAGTCTTCCTCGCTGCAGCCTCAAGGTAAATGCTGGGGGTACCCAGTCTATTCTTGGGAAGATACAGTGTTTCTTTTAACTGTTGCCAGCAACGCAGCTTCTCCTCTACCGGAGTTGAAACTGAGATTTAGTTCTTGCAGCTAGTAGTTCTTTTTCAGAACATCTATCAGGAAGGATCTGAATAGCTTGTCATGTCCCTGAAAATATACTAGAGAACATTTGGTTCAGTTCTCGTACCCAGAGACTGGGGAAATTAAGGTGGCACTAGAAATCGCACCTTTTGGTTATATAGTATCTTTCCTGGAAAACAGGCTGCTCTTAAACTCTAATTGTATCAAACAGTAGCAGGGATGAGAAGTGCATGATCCACAAGTTTCAGTAAAGCTGGCTCTCCCGCTCCTTAACATTATATACATTGTTAACAAAAGTGTAGAATTGGACACTTGATGGCAACAAAGAGGCATCCTGTTTGGCGTTTCTTTGGACTGCAGCCGGGAGAGGAGCAGAGCCGACTTGTTCAGTCCCCGGTCCTGCTACTCCTAGGCCTTTCCTCACACTTGATCTTGGACGCTCTGGGGCAGGTTGTGTCTGCAACAAGCACTCGATTTGTCCGGAAGCACTGAATCCTCTGTTCATCGCCTTTGTTCCCAGGACTGTCTCAGGAGGTGACGACGATTTCCCATGGGGGAATCTGTGTCAGAGGCTTGCCAACCATACTTTTCACGTGGTTCATGCAAAGCTCACCCGTCACCGGTCACCTGTCAACTCACCATCCGTACGAGAGTCAGCACCAACACGCCCGGCAGAGCTGAGCGTCAAGAAGGGGTTGCGTGGAAAGAGATGTGTATGCTTGGTCCTGGTCCTGGTTATAGACAGAAAGTATCAAGGGGGAATAACTCCCAGAATAAGTAGGCCTGCCTGGAATGCGAAATAGTGAGAAGAGGCCTCGCGCTTGGAGGACGGGTCAGAGCTTTAGCCACGGGAGAGTGAAAAGGAAAGGCCCGGGAAAGGGCCGTGGGGCAGGGGACGGTCTGAGCCCAGCACCAGCGGTGAAGGACGAGGAGGCACCTTGAAAGAACGTGCTGTTTCGGAGGTTTGTGGTAAGAGCACACCGGTGCTGCTAAAGATGAGGCTGGTGGAACCCAGATAGTAGAGAGGCGCCAGAAACCGGCCAGGAAGGATGAGAATCCTGTGTGCTGAGGACCGGCACTTCACCAAGCCCACAGCAAAGGGTGCTGTCTAGATTCAAACCCAGTCACTCGCGCAAACGCCACTCAGCCACCTCCTCATCTACAAGGCCGACAGATACTCGGTGCGTGAGGTGCGTGTACAGTCTAGGTGGGCGGCACTCACGTTATCGGGCAACCACACAGCTAATACGTGCTTTGAAAGAACCAACAGTGAGCTGATAGCTTTTTCTGGATCTGCCTATAACCAAAGATACCGCTCGCTGCATACTGTGGATCTCGACTCCTGTCTCACGTCTCCATGAGGCCGTCAGAAAAGTACTGTTCGTGCTACCTCTCAGGCCAGGAATGACACTTAAAGTGTAACGTGCTCACCAAGTCCTCAGAGATTCATGGGTTTGAATCGAGAAATTCCACCTGGTCCTTTCGCTCCCGATCCACTCCTGCTCTCACCACTACTACCACACGGGTCAGACACGAGCGAGTTCAGCTGAATTAGCTTGCACACGTGGGGACGGAGTTAGCTTTCGGCACACGGATATTTAGGAATTCCATGGCAGTATGCCAGGTATTCACAGTATGTATCGGATATTCGCCTAATTTGATAACAAGAGAGCTCAGGCCTCAGGCATAACTTCAGGCAGATTTTCCCTCCAACAGAAACAGCTCAGATGGGCTGGCAGCCCGGGAAAATGAGCAACTGCCACTGACAGACTGAGACACCTATGGGCTCCCTCCGTGGGGAGACCTTCTGCCAAGGCTTCTCCCTCAAGGGCCGTTACCCAGCCTGCGGGCATCAGCTGAGGAGAAGGGGAGGTGGGTGCCCCGGAAAGCAGCCGCGCTCGAGTCAGTCTCCCGGGAGCTCTCGTTCCAGCTCTGGACGCTCACTCCCGGGCCTGGGTTCCCACTCCAGCTTTCAGATGGATCCCAGGCCCTTCTTCAGAGAAGTTCCTCCAGATGAGTCCCCAGCCACCAGTGGGCCTCATTCGACCTTGCGGGACCTCCCTCCCCTTCTGAAGCTAGGTTCCGTCTCTCTCTTCACAAAACTTTAAGTCCAACATAGATTGTTAACAATGACTTGCCATTTCCTTTTGTTCTCACCATTATTCTGACTACTTGCAGTTAATTCCGCTCACCTTTGGATTGCTTACGACACTCCAGGCCACTGAAAAAAAGGGAGTTTCCGTTCTGAGCTCAAAGATCCTCAGGCGGCATTTGGGCCTTACTTTACCTCTGCTGGAGACAGGAAGGTGGCAGGTGACCGGGACCTGCCAAGAGCAGAGCAGAAGCTGTGCCCCCTGAGCAGTGGTGCCTGGCTCTCTCTCATTGGTCGCAGAGGGTCTGCAAGATTCGAGGGGGTTCTTGACGGCCCCACCATGCTGGTGAGCCGTGTCGTCTCATCTCATCGGGAATCTGACCCCTCATCAGCAAGCGTAGCCATGTGCCCTCACCCTGAGTCTCTAAACCCTTCCCAGACCATCACTCGGCCCGCCTTCTCCTCTCAGGCAGAATGAACCTGGGCTTCTCTCCTGGGACAGGTCATTCTGTGTCATGGGATGTCCTCTTTACTCCTGTTGCCGGCAATAGGAGTATTGATGTGCCGCTCATAGGTCAGAGACTCCTCATTCTTATTACCCAGAGGCTTTTCTTCAGTCAGTAAATTTTGTTCCTTTGAAGTTAAAGGGATTGCCTTTGAAGACTATCATTTCTGACCTAGTCGCAAACCGTCTCTTTTGAGGAACTTCCTTAGGGTTCCAGGGATTAAGACAGTTTGCTTCCATTGCAAAGGGCACAGATTCATTCCTCGATTGCAGGATCTAGATCTCCTGTGCCTCACACTCTAGCCAAAAAGGTATATTTTAAATATAAGAGGGCCAAGCATAAACCTACTACTTTCCCTTTCCATTATTATGATAATAATCTAATTCTCTTCAAGGCAACACAAATGCTTCTTACTAACTAGAAGGATCATGTCGCGGAAATTATAAACAGAAAAACAGGGAATTACTTCATGATATCTCACTACATCCGTCTCCGATCCAACGTCCGAAACATCAAGGAAGTCCACGTAAAGTATCATCTTTAAATAGAGCGCTCCACTTTGAGACAATAGAACTAAACTCATTAAAACTAAGTTTTCCAGCATGTGGCTGCTTTGAAATCTTGCATCCAACCGACAATTCTGGAGCATATGATAATTCGGAATTGAGTAATCGATGACACAAACACTCTCCTCGGCAGGGGGACGTTTTGGATCGCCTGAGTTCTAGGTTCTCAATGTTATCAAGCCAGACACAATCTTCACGGTTTTTCATAGATCTTGTAATATCTTTTTTAAAATTTCAACTTTTTTGAGGTACAATTGACATACAAAATTGCAAGAAATTGAAATATAACTGTGGTGATTTCACGTGTTTACGATGTGAAAGGATTCCTCATCCAGTTAATTAATATCACCTCACATATTTCACTTTCTGTTTTTTTTTCTTCCCTCCATCTTTCCTACTTAGATTTTTATCTTCATAAGATTTCATTTATACAAAACATGTCAAAAAGAGTGCCATGTTTTACATTAGATCCTCAGACTCTATTCATCTTATAGCTGAACATTTGTTCCCTTTTACCAACCTCTCCCCATAGCCCTAGTAACCACTTTTCTACTCTCTGGATGAGTTTTACTTTTTCATGGATGCACTATCAGAGCCAGTCCTGAAATTTCCTCCAATTACAATTCTTCTCTCAGAGTCATCAGTCCATTTTGTGTTATCTTTCATGTTTTACAAAATTACTCCTAACCAGCAATGGAGCGGGTGTGGCAGGCAATGAGCCAAGAAGATTTACAGGGTGGCATCCACTTACTGTGGGAACTAACCATGGCATTGATCAGTCTATCAACCTAGAAAGAGATCACTGGACATTGCACAAAAATTTGCTTATTTCTTTGTAGAAGTTTGGCATTAAACTAAACCCTTAGTTTGGGATGGGATGGGGTGGGGTGGGGTGGGGTGGGGTGGGGTGGGGGGTGGGGGGTGGAGGAAACGGGAGCACCTAGAAAGAGGAGGAGACTGTCGGCCGTGCTGAGACACGGAAACATCGCACGGCTGGGGACCCGTTCCTCTCGTTTTCCCCGGGGTGTGAAAGAGACTTACTTTGCCTCCCGTCTCCTGGGATTTCATCTCCCCAGCAACAACGGTCAGGCAAGCTGTCGGGTGTGTGTGTGTTGCGGGGGGTTGGGGGGGGTTGGGGAGAAAAAAAGAAGACACCTTTCAAGTGAAAGGAGGGAGCGTGAAGGTCTCTGAACCCTCGGACAGCGGCCTTCCATTTTCCAGACCAGTGACACGTTCTCCCAAGTCGCCCGGTTCCAGAAAACGCTTTTCGGAAACAGAATCCTCGAGGCCCGCGAACTCCTTAGGAATCCTCGGATGAGCTTCCGGGCCAGGCTATACCGTAGGCAGCGCGCTTCCCCTGAAGCCAAAGCCACGGGCTCCAGAGGGCCACGTCCAAGAAGCTGATCTCGTACGGAACCCGGTGTCTTCTTCTCTAGGACACTTCTAGAAGCAGCAAGAGTGCCCGTTTGTGAGAATCGAAGGTGAAGCCGGCACGATGTAAACCCAGCGATGTGTGCGGTCAGAGGCCCATCTAGATTCGAACTCCAGTTCTGGAGGGAGGGGAGCAGTGGGGACAGGAGGGTGGCCTGCGAGTCCGCCGTCCCGTCCCCACTCCTCCTGTGAACATCCGCCCCGCGGAAGGTGTCGAGGAACCTCATGACCTGACCTACGGGGTGAACCGTCGCCAAAGACAAAGAATTCCTCCAGCCAGGCGTTGTCCGCAGCCACGAACCCCTTCCCTCCGTCGCCCGGCCTTTCAGAATGCCACGTGGAACCCTCTCAAGACGAGTGTGGGGCTTGGAGGTATGGGCCCCCGAATTCTCCTCGCCCGGCCCTGCAAGAAACCATTCCGGGCGGGCCTGCCCCACATGAAGACTTTTCGGGCTTTTCGGTGGACCGGGCCTCCCGGGGTGCCCCTGCACCCGGCACCCTGCGACATCCCGAGAGATCCCACGGAGAAACGTCTCCGGCCACTCGCGCGGCATCTGCCTCGCTGGCGAGCGCCCCTCCCAACCTCCCCAGAGATACGTGAGCACGGACGCTTCTTCCCCATCTGGGTCCCCTCACAGGATCTGTGAGTTCCTGCGGTTCCGCACGCCCTCGACTTGGCTGTGGTTCGGGGCTCTGTTCTGTTCCGTGTTTGCTCTCCGGCCCACGTGATCTCTCTGGCTAGGGCACCCAGGAAAAGCGAAAAGAAATCGAGTCCGCGTGAGTACTATTCAGGCATCAAGTGGGGATACCTACCAACGACCTCTAACGTGGATCCACCAAGATGGCGGCCGTGCGGGGTTCAGGAGGATCATTTTGCGCTTTCTGGGGGCGCTATTTGCTCTCAATGATTTCACGTGCCTTTTGGGCATGGCTCACGGAGATGGACGTGAAGCAGCAGGGCAGCCACATCTGGCGTCTCGGCCTAGCTAGGGCGGCTCCACGAGTGACCTCTCGGAACCGGGGCCGAGACCGCCATCCCTCCCCGGGCCCCCCCCCCCCCCTCGGTGGCTGGGTATGGGGGGGAGGAGGGGGAGGTTTCGGAGGGGAGACGGGAGATCTGGGCTTGTGGTTGGGGGCGCGCGGGGCCACACGTGTCATGTCGTGATATTCCTGTAACGCTCCAACAAGATACATATTATTCTCTCTTCTGCAGATTTCTATCTGTGTCTGAATGGAAATGTATTAGACTCTTGAAATCTGAGCCTTGACGAGGGGTGCGCCCTGTACGTCTCGGGCTACAGGCAGCATACGGAAACTGAAGATATCAGGAATCACGTATAAAGGTTAAAGTCAAAGAAACGGACCTAGTTCAGTGGCAGACTTAGTCTTCCTCGCTGCAGCCTCAAGGTAAATGCTGGGGGTACCCAGTCTATTCTTGGGAAGATACAGTGTTTCTTTTAACTGTTGCCAGCAACGCAGCTTCTCCTCTACCGGAGTTGAAACTGAGATTTAGTTCTTGCAGCTAGTAGTTCTTTTTCAGAACATCTATCAGGAAGGATCTGAATAGCTTGTCATGTCCCTGAAAATATACTAGAGAACATTTGGTTCAGTTCTCGTACCCAGAGACTGGGGAAATTAAGGTGGCACTAGAAATCGCACCTTTTGGTTATATAGTATCTTTCCTGGAAAACAGGCTGCTCTTAAACTCTAATTGTATCAAACAGTAGCAGGGATGAGAAGTGCATGATCCACAAGTTTCAGTAAAGCTGGCTCTCCCGCTCCTTAACATTATATACATTGTTAACAAAAGTGTAGAATTGGACACTTGATGGCAACAAAGAGGCATCCTGTTTGGCGTTTCTTTGGACTGCAGCCGGGAGAGGAGCAGAGCCGACTTGTTCAGTCCCCGGTCCTGCTACTCCTAGGCCTTTCCTCACACTTGATCTTGGACGCTCTGGGGCAGGTTGTGTCTGCAACAAGCACTCGATTTGTCCGGAAGCACTGAATCCTCTGTTCATCGCCTTTGTTCCCAGGACTGTCTCAGGAGGTGACGACGATTTCCCATGGGGGAATCTGTGTCAGAGGCTTGCCAACCATACTTTTCACGTGGTTCATGCAAAGCTCACCCGTCACCGGTCACCTGTCAACTCACCATCCGTACGAGAGTCAGCACCAACACGCCCGGCAGAGCTGAGCGTCAAGAAGGGGTTGCGTGGAAAGAGATGTGTATGCTTGGTCCTGGTCCTGGTTATAGACAGAAAGTATCAAGGGGGAATAACTCCCAGAATAAGTAGGCCTGCCTGGAATGCGAAATAGTGAGAAGAGGCCTCGCGCTTGGAGGACGGGTCAGAGCTTTAGCCACGGGAGAGTGAAAAGGAAAGGCCCGGGAAAGGGCCGTGGGGCAGGGGACGGTCTGAGCCCAGCACCAGCGGTGAAGGACGAGGAGGCACCTTGAAAGAACGTGCTGTTTCGGAGGTTTGTGGTAAGAGCACACCGGTGCTGCTAAAGATGAGGCTGGTGGAACCCAGATAGTAGAGAGGCGCCAGAAACCGGCCAGGAAGGATGAGAATCCTGTGTGCTGAGGACCGGCACTTCACCAAGCCCACAGCAAAGGGTGCTGTCTAGATTCAAACCCAGTCACTCGCGCAAACGCCACTCAGCCACCTCCTCATCTACAAGGCCGACAGATACTCGGTGCGTGAGGTGCGTGTACAGTCTAGGTGGGCGGCACTCACGTTATCGGGCAACCACACAGCTAATACGTGCTTTGAAAGAACCAACAGTGAGCTGATAGCTTTTTCTGGATCTGCCTATAACCAAAGATACCGCTCGCTGCATACTGTGGATCTCGACTCCTGTCTCACGTCTCCATGAGGCCGTCAGAAAAGTACTGTTCGTGCTACCTCTCAGGCCAGGAATGACACTTAAAGTGTAACGTGCTCACCAAGTCCTCAGAGATTCATGGGTTTGAATCGAGAAATTCCACCTGGTCCTTTCGCTCCCGATCCACTCCTGCTCTCACCACTACTACCACACGGGTCAGACACGAGCGAGTTCAGCTGAATTAGCTTGCACACGTGGGGACGGAGTTAGCTTTCGGCATACGGATATTTAGGAATTCCATGGCAGTATGCCAGGTATTCACAGTATGTATCGGATATTCGCCTAATTTGATAACAAGAGAGCTCAGGCCTCAGGCATAACTTCAGGCAGATTTTCCCTCCAACAGAAACAGCTCAGATGGGCTGGCAGCCCGGGAAAATGAGCAACTGCCACTGACAGACTGAGACACCTATGGGCTCCCTCCGTGGGGAGACCTTCTGCCAAGGCTTCTCCCTCAAGGGCCGTTACCCAGCCTGCGGGCATCAGCTGAGGAGAAGGGGAGGTGGGTGCCCCGGAAAGCAGCCGCGCTCGAGTCAGTCTCCCGGGAGCTCTCGTTCCAGCTCTGGACGCTCACTCCCGGGCCTGGGTTCCCACTCCAGCTTTCAGATGGATCCCAGGCCCTTCTTCAGAGAAGTTCCTCCAGATGAGTCCCCAGCCACCAGTGGGCCTCATTCGACCTTGCGGGACCTCCCTCCCCTTCTGAAGCTAGGTTCCGTCTCTCTCTTCACAAAACTTTAAGTCCAACATAGATTGTTAACAATGACTTGCCATTTCCTTTTGTTCTCACCATTATTCTGACTACTTGCAGTTAATTCCGCTCACCTTTGGATTGCTTACGACACTCCAGGCCACTGAAAAAAAGGGAGTTTCCGTTCTGAGCTCAAAGATCCTCAGGCGGCATTTGGGCCTTACTTTACCTCTGCTGGAGACAGGAAGGTGGCAGGTGACCGGGACCTGCCAAGAGCAGAGCAGAAGCTGTGCCCCCTGAGCAGTGGTGCCTGGCTCTCTCTCATTGGTCGCAGAGGGTCTGCAAGATTCGAGGGGGTTCTTGACGGCCCCACCATGCTGGTGAGCCGTGTCGTCTCATCTCATCGGGAATCTGACCCCTCATCAGCAAGCGTAGCCATGTGCCCTCACCCTGAGTCTCTAAACCCTTCCCAGACCATCACTCGGCCCGCCTTCTCCTCTCAGGCAGAATGAACCTGGGCTTCTCTCCTGGGACAGGTCATTCTGTGTCATGGGATGTCCTCTTTACTCCTGTTGCCGGCAATAGGAGTATTGATGTGCCGCTCATAGGTCAGAGACTCCTCATTCTTATTACCCAGAGGCTTTTCTTCAGTCAGTAAATTTTGTTCCTTTGAAGTTAAAGGGATTGCCTTTGAAGACTATCATTTCTGACCTAGTCGCAAACCGTCTCTTTTGAGGAACTTCCTTAGGGTTCCAGGGATTAAGACAGTTTGCTTCCATTGCAAAGGGCACAGATTCATTCCTCGATTGCAGGATCTAGATCTCCTGTGCCTCACACTCTAGCCAAAAAGGTATATTTTAAATATAAGAGGGCCAAGCATAAACCTACTACTTTCCCTTTCCATTATTATGATAATAATCTAATTCTCTTCAAGGCAACACAAATGCTTCTTACTAACTAGAAGGATCATGTCGCGGAAATTATAAACAGAAAAACAGGGAATTACTTCATGATATCTCACTACATCCGTCTCCGATCCAACGTCCGAAACATCAAGGAAGTCCACGTAAAGTATCATCTTTAAATAGAGCGCTCCACTTTGAGACAATAGAACTAAACTCATTAAAACTAAGTTTTCCAGCATGTGGCTGCTTTGAAATCTTGCATCCAACCGACAATTCTGGAGCATATGATAATTCGGAATTGAGTAATCGATGACACAAACACTCTCCTCGGCAGGGGGACGTTTTGGATCGCCTGAGTTCTAGGTTCTCAATGTTATCAAGCCAGACACAATCTTCACGGTTTTTCATAGATCTTGTAATATCTTTTTTAAAATTTCAACTTTTTTGAGGTACAATTGACATACAAAATTGCAAGAAATTGAAATATAACTGTGGTGATTTCACGTGTTTACGATGTGAAAGGATTCCTCATCCAGTTAATTAATATCACCTCACATATTTCACTTTCTGTTTTTTTTTCTTCCCTCCATCTTTCCTACTTAGATTTTTATCTTCATAAGATTTCATTTATACAAAACATGTCAAAAAGAGTGCCATGTTTTACATTAGATCCTCAGACTCTATTCATCTTATAGCTGAACATTTGTTCCCTTTTACCAACCTCTCCCCATAGCCCTAGTAACCACTTTTCTACTCTCTGGATGAGTTTTACTTTTTCATGGATGCACTATCAGAGCCAGTCCTGAAATTTCCTCCAATTACAATTCTTCTCTCAGAGTCATCAGTCCATTTTGTGTTATCTTTCATGTTTTACAAAATTACTCCTAACCAGCAATGGAGCGGGTGTGGCAGGCAATGAGCCAAGAAGATTTACAGGGTGGCATCCACTTACTGTGGGAACTAACCATGGCATTGATCAGTCTATCAACCTAGAAAGAGATCACTGGACATTGCACAAAAATTTGCTTATTTCTTTGTAGAAGTTTGGCATTAAACTAAACCCTTAGTTTGGGATGGGATGGGGTGGGGTGGGGTGGGGTGGGGTGGGGTGGGGGGTGGGGGGTGGAGGAAACGGGAGCACCTAGAAAGAGGAGGAGACTGTCGGCCGTGCTGAGACACGGAAACATCGCACGGCTGGGGACCCGTTCCTCTCGTTTTCCCCGGGGTGTGAAAGAGACTTACTTTGCCTCCCGTCTCCTGGGATTTCATCTCCCCAGCAACAACGGTCAGGCAAGCTGTCGGGTGTGTGTGTGTTGCGGGGGGTTGGGGGGGGTTGGGGAGAAAAAAAGAAGACACCTTTCAAGTGAAAGGAGGGAGCGTGAAGGTCTCTGAACCCTCGGACAGCGGCCTTCCATTTTCCAGACCAGTGACACGTTCTCCCAAGTCGCCCGGTTCCAGAAAACGCTTTTCGGAAACAGAATCCTCGAGGCCCGCGAACTCCTTAGGAATCCTCGGATGAGCTTCCGGGCCAGGCTATACCGTAGGCAGCGCGCTTCCCCTGAAGCCAAAGCCACGGGCTCCAGAGGGCCACGTCCAAGAAGCTGATCTCGTACGGAACCCGGTGTCTTCTTCTCTAGGACACTTCTAGAAGCAGCAAGAGTGCCCGTTTGTGAGAATCGAAGGTGAAGCCGGCACGATGTAAACCCAGCGATGTGTGCGGTCAGAGGCCCATCTAGATTCGAACTCCAGTTCTGGAGGGAGGGGAGCAGTGGGGACAGGAGGGTGGCCTGCGAGTCCGCCGTCCCGTCCCCACTCCTCCTGTGAACATCCGCCCCGCGGAAGGTGTCGAGGAACCTCATGACCTGACCTACGGGGTGAACCGTCGCCAAAGACAAAGAATTCCTCCAGCCAGGCGTTGTCCGCAGCCCCGAACCCCTTCCCTCCGTCGCCCGGCCTTTCAGAATGCCACGTGGAACCCTCTCAAGACGAGTGTGGGGCTTGGAGGTATGGGCCCCCGAATTCTCCTCGCCCGGCCCTGCAAGAAACCATTCCGGGCGGGCCTGCCCCACATGAAGACTTTTCGGGCTTTTCGGTGGACCGGGCCTCCCGGGGTGCCCCTGCACCCGGCACCCTGCGACATCCCGAGAGATCCCACGGAGAAACGTCTCCGGCCACTCGCGCGGCATCTGCCTCGCTGGCGAGCGCCCCTCCCAACCTCCCCAGAGATACGTGAGCACGGACGCTTCTTCCCCATCTGGGTCCCCTCACAGGATCTGTGAGTTCCTGCGGTTCCGCACGCCCTCGACTTGGCTGTGGTTCGGGGCTCTGTTCTGTTCCGTGTTTGCTCTCCGGCCCACGTGATCTCTCTGGCTAGGGCACCCAGGAAAAGCGAAAAGAAATCGAGTCCGCGTGAGTACTATTCAGGCATCAAGTGGGGATACCTACCAACGACCTCTAACGTGGATCCACCAAGATGGCGGCCGTGCGGGGTTCAGGAGGATCATTTTGCGCTTTCTGGGGGCGCTATTTGCTCTCAATGATTTCACGTGCCTTTTGGGCATGGCTCACGGAGATGGACGTGAAGCAGCAGGGCAGCCACATCTGGCGTCTCGGCCTAGCTAGGGCGGCTCCACGAGTGACCTCTCGGAACCGGGGCCGAGACCGCCATCCCTCCCCGGGCCCCCCCCCCCCTCGGTGGCTGGGTATGGGGGGGAGGAGGGGGAGGTTTCGGAGGGGAGACGGGAGATCTGGGCTTGTGGTTGGGGGCGCGCGGGGCCACACGTGTCATGTCGTGATATTCCTGTAACGCTCCAACAAGATACATATTATTCTCTCTTCTGCAGATTTCTATCTGTGTCTGAATGGAAATGTATTAGACTCTTGAAATCTGAGCCTTGACGAGGGGTGCGCCCTGTACGTCTCGGGCTACAGGCAGCATACGGAAACTGAAGATATCAGGAATCACGTATAAAGGTTAAAGTCAAAGAAACGGACCTAGTTCAGTGGCAGACTTAGTCTTCCTCGCTGCAGCCTCAAGGTAAATGCTGGGGGTACCCAGTCTATTCTTGGGAAGATACAGTGTTTCTTTTAACTGTTGCCAGCAACGCAGCTTCTCCTCTACCGGAGTTGAAACTGAGATTTAGTTCTTGCAGCTAGTAGTTCTTTTTCAGAACATCTATCAGGAAGGATCTGAATAGCTTGTCATGTCCCTGAAAATATACTAGAGAACATTTGG
The DNA here is from genome assembly GCF_054371585.1 of Giraffa tippelskirchi. NCBI lineage: Eukaryota > Metazoa > Chordata > Mammalia > Artiodactyla > Giraffidae > Giraffa > Giraffa tippelskirchi. The sequence continues at coordinate 71,026,925 of NC_137282.1, forward strand.
TTCAGTTCTCGTACCCAGAGACTGGGGAAATTAAGGTGGCACTAGAAATCGCACCTTTTGGTTATATAGTATCTTTCCTGGAAAACAGGCTGCTCTTAAACTCTAATTGTATCAAACAGTAGCAGGGATGAGAAGTGCATGATCCACAAGTTTCAGTAAAGCTGGCTCTCCCGCTCCTTAACATTATATACATTGTTAACAAAAGTGTAGAATTGGACACTTGATGGCAACAAAGAGGCATCCTGTTTGGCGTTTCTTTGGACTGCAGCCGGGAGAGGAGCAGAGCTGACTTGTTCAGTCCCCGGTCCTGCTACTCCTAGGCCTTTCCTCACACTTGATCTTGGACGCTCTGGGGCAGGTTGTGTCTGCAACAAGCACTCGATTTGTCCGGAAGCACTGAATCCTCTGTTCATCGCCTTTGTTCCCAGGACTGTCTCAGGAGGTGACGACGATTTCCCATGGGGGAATCTGTGTCAGAGGCTTGCCAACCATACTTTTCACGTGGTTCATGCAAAGCTCACCCGTCACCGGTCACCTGTCAACTCACCATCCGTACGAGAGTCAGCACCAACACGCCCGGCAGAGCTGAGCGTCAAGAAGGGGTTGCGTGGAAAGAGATGTGTATGCTTGGTCCTGGTCCTGGTTATAGACAGAAAGTATCAAGGGGGAATAACTCCCAGAATAAGTAGGCCTGCCTGGAATGCGAAATAGTGAGAAGAGGCCTCGCGCTTGGAGGACGGGTCAGAGCTTTAGCCACGGGAGAGTGAAAAGGAAAGGCCCGGGAAAGGGCCGTGGGGCAGGGGACGGTCTGAGCCCAGCACCAGCGGTGAAGGACGAGGAGGCACCTTGAAAGAACGTGCTGTTTCGGAGGTTTGTGGTAAGAGCACACCGGTGCTGCTAAAGATGAGGCTGGTGGAACCCAGATAGTAGAGAGGCGCCAGAAACCGGCCAGGAAGGATGAGAATCCTGTGTGCTGAGGACCGGCACTTCACCAAGCCCACAGCAAAGGGTGCTGTCTAGATTCAAACCCAGTCACTCGCGCAAACGCCACTCAGCCACCTCCTCATCTACAAGGCCGACAGATACTCGGTGCGTGAGGTGCGTGTACAGTCTAGGTGGGCGGCACTCACGTTATCGGGCAACCACACAGCTAATACGTGCTTTGAAAGAACCAACAGTGAGCTGATAGCTTTTTCTGGATCTGCCTATAACCAAAGATACCGCTCGCTGCATACTGTGGATCTCGACTCCTGTCTCACGTCTCCATGAGGCCGTCAGAAAAGTACTGTTCGTGCTACCTCTCAGGCCAGGAATGACACTTAAAGTGTAACGTGCTCACCAAGTCCTCAGAGATTCATGGGTTTGAATCGAGAAATTCCACCTGGTCCTTTCGCTCCCGATCCACTCCTGCTCTCACCACTACTACCACACGGGTCAGACACGAGCGAGTTCAGCTGAATTAGCTTGCACACGTGGGGACGGAGTTAGCTTTCGGCACACGGATATTTAGGAATTCCATGGCAGTATGCCAGGTATTCACAGTATGTATCGGATATTCGCCTAATTTGATAACAAGAGAGCTCAGGCCTCAGGCATAACTTCAGGCAGATTTTCCCTCCAACAGAAACAGCTCAGATGGGCTGGCAGCCCGGGAAAATGAGCAACTGCCACTGACAGACTGAGACACCTATGGGCTCCCTCCGTGGGGAGACCTTCTGCCAAGGCTTCTCCCTCAAGGGCCGTTACCCAGCCTGCGGGCATCAGCTGAGGAGAAGGGGAGGTGGGTGCCCCGGAAAGCAGCCGCGCTCGAGTCAGTCTCCCGGGAGCTCTCGTTCCAGCTCTGGACGCTCACTCCCGGGCCTGGGTTCCCACTCCAGCTTTCAGATGGATCCCAGGCCCTTCTTCAGAGAAGTTCCTCCAGATGAGTCCCCAGCCACCAGTGGGCCTCATTCGACCTTGCGGGACCTCCCTCCCCTTCTGAAGCTAGGTTCCGTCTCTCTCTTCACAAAACTTTAAGTCCAACATAGATTGTTAACAATGACTTGCCATTTCCTTTTGTTCTCACCATTATTCTGACTACTTGCAGTTAATTCCGCTCACCTTTGGATTGCTTACGACACTCCAGGCCACTGAAAAAAAGGGAGTTTCCGTTCTGAGCTCAAAGATCCTCAGGCGGCATTTGGGCCTTACTTTACCTCTGCTGGAGACAGGAAGGTGGCAGGTGACCGGGACCTGCCAAGAGCAGAGCAGAAGCTGTGCCCCCTGAGCAGTGGTGCCTGGCTCTCTCTCATTGGTCGCAGAGGGTCTGCAAGATTCGAGGGGGTTCTTGACGGCCCCACCATGCTGGTGAGCCGTGTCGTCTCATCTCATCGGGAATCTGACCCCTCATCAGCAAGCGTAGCCATGTGCCCTCACCCTGAGTCTCTAAACCCTTCCCAGACCATCACTCGGCCCGCCTTCTCCTCTCAGGCAGAATGAACCTGGGCTTCTCTCCTGGGACAGGTCATTCTGTGTCATGGGATGTCCTCTTTACTCCTGTTGCCGGCAATAGGAGTATTGATGTGCCGCTCATAGGTCAGAGACTCCTCATTCTTATTACCCAGAGGCTTTTCTTCAGTCAGTAAATTTTGTTCCTTTGAAGTTAAAGGGATTGCCTTTGAAGACTATCATTTCTGACCTAGTCGCAAACCGTCTCTTTTGAGGAACTTCCTTAGGGTTCCAGGGATTAAGACAGTTTGCTTCCATTGCAAAGGGCACAGATTCATTCCTCGATTGCAGGATCTAGATCTCCTGTGCCTCACACTCTAGCCAAAAAGGTATATTTTAAATATAAGAGGGCCAAGCATAAACCTACTACTTTCCCTTTCCATTATTATGATAATAATCTAATTCTCTTCAAGGCAACACAAATGCTTCTTACTAACTAGAAGGATCATGTCGCGGAAATTATAAACAGAAAAACAGGGAATTACTTCATGATATCTCACTACATCCGTCTCCGATCCAACGTCCGAAACATCAAGGAAGTCCACGTAAAGTATCATCTTTAAATAGAGCGCTCCACTTTGAGACAATAGAACTAAACTCATTAAAACTAAGTTTTCCAGCATGTGGCTGCTTTGAAATCTTGCATCCAACCGACAATTCTGGAGCATATGATAATTCGGAATTGAGTAATCGATGACACAAACACTCTCCTCGGCAGGGGGACGTTTTGGATCGCCTGAGTTCTAGGTTCTCAATGTTATCAAGCCAGACACAATCTTCACGGTTTTTCATAGATCTTGTAATATCTTTTTTAAAATTTCAACTTTTTTGAGGTACAATTGACATACAAAATTGCAAGAAATTGAAATATAACTGTGGTGATTTCACGTGTTTACGATGTGAAAGGATTCCTCATCCAGTTAATTAATATCACCTCACATATTTCACTTTCTGTTTTTTTTTCTTCCCTCCATCTTTCCTACTTAGATTTTTATCTTCATAAGATTTCATTTATACAAAACATGTCAAAAAGAGTGCCATGTTTTACATTAGATCCTCAGACTCTATTCATCTTATAGCTGAACATTTGTTCCCTTTTACCAACCTCTCCCCATAGTCCTAGTAACCACTTTTCTACTCTCTGGATGAGTTTTACTTTTTCATGGATGCACTATCAGAGCCAGTCCTGAAATTTCCTCCAATTACAATTCTTCTCTCAGAGTCATCAGTCCATTTTGTGTTATCTTTCACGTTTTACAAAATTACTCCTAGGCGTCTCGGCCTAGCTAGGGCGGTTTCACAAGTGACCTCTCCGAACCGCGGCTGAGACCTCCATCCCTCCCCGGGCCCCCCTCGGTGGCTGGGCGCTGGGGTGGTGGGGGGTGGGGAGAGGAGTCGGGGCAGCTGGTCTAGGGGTTGGGGGCGCGTGAGGGCCAGGGGACCGTCCCCGGTGGTCCCGCTGAGACGTGAAGGCAGGTTCTGTCCCGCTGAGAACTTCCTGCCTTCGGGCGTGTGAGAGGAGCAGATTTCTCTCCAATCCAAGGCCATGCATCGTTTTCGGCCTGTTCAACAAGACTAGACGAGCACGTATTTGTGTGTCTATCTTGGCTTGTTTTCTGACGGAGGCCAAAGACCTCTTCAGGCGTGTCCAAAGGATCTGCCAGGGTGGGAGGGTGCAGGTCAATCCATGTGTCAAGAGAGCCAGAGAATCTGTCACAGCTGTGACTCGGGCCTTTTTCAGAAACAGGCCAACTTTGATGATTCCCCTGGACAGGAATCACCGCAGAAGTTTCCTTGAAGGGATCGAGTTGCAGGAGTCGGGGGCGTGGCCCCGCCGCCGCCAGAGGGCTTCCTCAGCCAGGCAAGGCCGGCCGCTGGCCGGGGCTATTGTCTGTGGGCCCCACCCCCACCGCCACCCTCCACCCTCCCCCTCCCCCTCCCCCTTCCCCTTCCCCTTCCCCTTCCCCTCCCCCTGCAGGGCCCCTCGTGGGATAGCTTCATTCAAATGCAGAACGCTTTCCAGTCAAGGAAGAGCCTTTGGACTTTGCCTCGATCTTCTCCCTATTGAATGGTGATCCGCCCCGACCCCACCCCCATTTCTCCACCTTGAGGCTGCCCCTTCGGCACCGCGCGGAGGAATGGGCCTGGGGGTGGGGTGGGGAGGGAGGCTGAGGGACAAACTCGCCTTGGGTCAGGCCAAAGGAGTCTCCTCCTTTTCGTAACCCAGGAAACCCCGCTAATGCATGTGAGGATCACGGACGTGCGTCGAAGCAGCCATCATCTCTTGACATCTTCCTCCGTGGGAGGCGTTTTTCCTTCCTGCCTGCCTTCAGAGAGACAGAAAAGGAGGGAGGGGCAGAGCGTTCCGCTGGCGCTGGCCGGTTCTTAAGTCACTTGAATCCAAAACACTCCATAGGGCACGGAGGGGTGCGTGCGTGGGGTGGGGTGGGGGCGGCGGCCTACTCCGGACCCCAGGCGTTCCCTCCTCTGACACTTGCCTGGAACCCATGAAAAGCTGAGCTGGTGACTGTGTGTGTGTGTGAATGCGTGCATGTGCGCGTGTCCGTGAGAGAAGGCACGTGTGCGTGAGAGAAAAAGAGAAAAAGGAAGGAGAGAAAGAAAGAGAGAGAGAGAAAGAAAGAGAAGGAAAGAAAGAAAGAGAGAGAGACAGAGAGAGAAAGAAAGAAAGGAAGACAGACAGACAGACAGGGAGGGAGGGAGGGGGAGAGAGAGAGAGAAAGAAAGAATGAAAGAAAGAAAAAGAAAAGAAAATCCAGAATGAAAGGAGGAAGGAACGAGGGAAGGAGGGAGGGACCAAATAGGTTAGTTAGTACGGGCCTCCCTGTCATGGAAAAGAGTCTCTGAGCACAGATCCTCCGTTCAGTGAACCAGTTCTCATATCTCCTCTCAGGAGGCTGTGATGTCGATGGACGGGTTTGGGAAAGCAGGCCTGGGGTGCAAGCAATCAGGTATTTCCTCAGAGGCACTTGTAGGGAAACCAAGGAAACACACAGGTTCATCCCTGGAGCGGATTCGAAACCAGTCGGTGCAGGGGGAGTCAGTCAAGGAGATTTCTAGATGTCAGGGTCGGGTCCTGGAGCGGGTTGCCATGCCCTTCTCCAGGAGACCTTCCTGGCCCGGGGATGGAACCCGGGTCTCCTGCATCGCAGGCAGACTCTTGACCGTGTGAGCCACCAAGGAAGCTCTGTTGGAAATGTTCACCGAGTCCTCTTGTTGTAGCCACGCGTTCTGGGAAACAAACTCACTCAGAAGGACCATGCAGGTAGTGGAGTGCAGTTTCTTACACCAGCGGGCCCAAGGCAGAGTCTTCTCTTAGCCAAGGACCCCGACCAGCATTCGTGAAAATCTTTTATACCTCAGGGGTATGTGTCTGAACCCACCACCCCAAATTCCTTGAGACTTACCTAAACAAAGGAAGGGTAAAGACAATCCCGATAACCCCATCATTCATGTGTTATAAGACGAGATACACAGTGGACATTTATTCACAGGCCTGTGGTCATATCCTGATACACATAATGGAACTGATGGCTTTGTTCTGTGACAGAGATAATTAGCATATTCTTTTAGGCCACGGAGAGTCCAAGTACAAGCCCCAAAGGCTGTTTTATCCGGGTGTGTGTGTGTGTGTGTGCGCGCGCGCGCGCGGGCGGGCGGGCGCCTGCGTGTGTGTGTGTGCGTGTCCGGTTTTCCATTGGTATGCCCCTTCTATAGACACCGGGCACAAAGTTCAGAGTCCATTGGGAGGGTGACCGTGCGTGTAGCCTCATGTTCGCAGCCTGGCCTAAGATGGAGTCTAGCTCTGTCTGTTTCCTCCTTCACTCTAGCTTCCATCTGCAGAGCTTCAGGCACAGGGCCTTTTGAGTTCTCCGTCAGAAGGGCAAGAGATGGTGGCAAATGTCCCCCCAGAGAGGGTTGTCCCCTCTGACAGAGCTTCCGATATCGGAGGCAACTCAGAAAACTTCAGGATCCAGTCCCACTTTCGGGGGAAGCACCACAGGCAAAGGACCAAACACACGTGGCCCAGGAATCTCCCATCCAGAAGTGGATATCTCCGTTTCACAGAAACATCCTCTGGGCCCCTAAGGAACGTATGGAAATCACTCTCTCGCCAAGGAGAGAAGAATCCTCACTGAGAGTTTCTGAAGTCTGGAAGGACCAGGTAGAGAGAAAAAGAGAAACGATTCTATTCTGCTGACAGGGGCATTATTGTTTGAAGCGACCAAGTGGATGTCCGTCTTTTCCAATTCCCATTTTAAACATTGTGTCCTTTCCGGTCCTTTGTGGTCTCTTTGGATCTGGAAAGCAACAGAGTTAACGGTAAGGTCCTTTTTTTTTTTTTTTTTATGATTATGATTATTTTTCCCCCCTGCCTGTCTGCCTGTCCCTCCCCCTCTTCTCTCTGTCTCTCGCGCTTTTCACTCAGGTTAGGGAATTCACAACAACAACAACAAAAGTAGTGAGAAATCTGTATTTCTGCAGGTCAGGAAGCAACAGGTAAGAACTAGACATGGAACACAACAGGCTGGTTCCAAATAGGGTAAGGAGTCCATCAAGGCTCTCTATCATCACCCTGCTTATTTAACTTATATGCCGAGTACAGCATCACGAGACACGCTGGGCTGGATGAAGCACAAGCTGGAATCAAAATGGCTGGGAGAAATAGCAATCCCCTCAGCTATGCAGATGACACCACCCTTATGGCAGAAATGAAGTATAGAGTGGGTTTACAAAGTCGTGCTCGTTTCGGGTTTTCAGATTCTTTTCCCTCAGAGGTGAATCCAAAGTAGGAAGCCTACATTTCCTGTGCTGCCTAGTAGGTGCTTGTGGATTGTATGATGTACATGTCGTATGTGTACACGTTCAACCCGACCTCCTAAGTGGACCGTCCTGCCCCTCCCCGCCCCAACGTATTTTCGTCAAGAAGTCAGGCATCCATTTGAGCATCCTACTCCTCAGGTCATCCGATCCCATGGAAGAAGTCAATCCTCCCGTTTTTCCATCGGTCCTCTACACGTCGCCTGATGATGATGGGGGGTGACTGGAAGACTGACAGTTCTGAAGAATTTTGCAAGAGATTCGGTGAAGGCTCCTAGGATTTGCTCAGTGAAGTGGGTGGCGTGTCAACCACTAGGGACCGTGGAAGGTATGCCCCAAGTGGCACACAGCGTTTGCTTCCACCTTCCACAGAGAAAGCTCTACCTAGCATACCAAGGATGCTTGACCACGCACCCGCCCCGCCCCCCCCCCCAGGTGACAGGCGTGACGGGTCAGACTGTAGAAATCTTCCTGTCAAGGGTGTATTAACAGGCAGAGGCACCTTAGAGGCACCCTGTCCTGTGAATCTGGAGGTGGGGAGGAAGGGGCAGAGGGACGATGAAGAAGGGAAGGAGAAAGTGAGGGACAGGGACACCACACAGTGTGTGTGGGGGGCGTGTCTGTGCCGTGTGTGGGTTCCACGTGGGTGTGTGCGCCTGTGGGTGCGGGTGTGAGGGGAGGCGGGCAGAGGCAGAGGCAGGGAGACACACAGCCAGGTCAAGGACAACATAATGTGTGTGGGGGGAGGGGCGGGGGTGGGTGGGTGCGTGCGTGCGTGGTGTGTGCGTGGGGGGGATGGCGCACAGGACCGTGTGTGAAGGAGGGCAGTGTGTGGGGGGCAAGTGGGTGTGTGGGGGGGTGTCTGTGCTGTGTGCGGGTGCCACGTGGTTGTTAAGCGGGGGGGGGGGGGGCGGGCAGAGAGACACACACACCCGGGCCAAGGACAACGTACTGTGTGGCGGAGGGGGCGGGGGGTGGGTGGGAGTGTGGGTGCGGGGTGTGTGCGTGTGTGCGGTGCCCCATAGGACCGTGGGGGGGGCAGTGTGTGTGTGGGGGTGTGGGTCTGTGCTGTGTGCAGGTCCCACGTAAGTGTGAGTGAGGGGAGGGGCAGAGGCAGAGGCAGAGAGACACAGCCAGGCCAAGGACAACATAGTTTGGGGGAGGGTCGGGGTGGGAGGTGCGAGTGTGCGTGCGGGGTGTGTGCGTGTGTGCGATGGCGCCTAGGACTGTGCGTGGGGGCGGGCAGTGTGTTGGGGGGTGGTGTGTCTGTGCTGTGTGCGGGTGCCACGTGGGTGTGTGCGCCTGTGGGTGCGGGTGTGGGGGAGGGGAGCGGGCAGTGACAGCGGCAGAGAGAGACAGCCAGGCCAAGGACAACGTAGTGTGTGGGGGAGGGGGCGGGGGGTGGGAGTGTGGGTGTGGGGTGTGTGCGTGTGTGCGGTGGCCCATAGGACCGTGGGGGGGGCAGTGTGTGTGTGTGGGGGGGTGTCTGTGCTGTGTGCAGGTCCCACGGAGGTGTGAGTGGGGGGAGGGGCAGAGGCAGAGGCAGAGAGACACAGCCAGGCCAAGGACAACGTAGTTTGGGGGAGGGTCGGGGTGGGGGGTGCGAGTGTGCGTGCGGGGTGTGTGCGTGTGTGCGATGGCGCATCGGACCGTGTGTGGGGTGTTGCGTGTGTGCGACGGCGCATAGGACCGTGTGTGGGGTGTTGTGTCTGTGCTGTGTGCGAATGCCACGGGGGTGTGTCCGGGTGTGGGGGGGGCGGGCAGTGACAGAGGCAGAGAGAGACAGCCAGGCCAAGGGCAACGTAGTGTGTGTGGGCGGGGTCGGGGTGCGGGGTGGGAGTGTGCGTGCAGGGTGTGTGCGGAGGCGCCTAGGACCGTGCGGGGGGGCGGGCAGTGTGTGGGGGGTGTTGTGTCTGTGCTGTGTGCGGGTGCCACGTGGGTGTGTGCGCCTGTGGGTGCGGGTGTGGGGGAGGGGAGCGGGCAGTGACAGCGGCAGAGAGAGACAGCCAGGCCAAGGACAACGTCGTGTGTGGGGGAGGGGGCGGGGGGGTGGGAGTGTGGGTGCGGGGTGTGTGCGGTGGCCCATAGGACCGTGGTGGGGGCAGTGTGTGTGTGTGGGGGGGGTGTCTGTGCTGTGTGCAGGTCCCACGGAGGTGTGAGTGGGGGGAGGGGCAGAGGCAGAGGCAAAGAGACACAGCCAGGCCAAGGACAACATAGTGTGGGGGGGGCGGGGCGGGGGGTGGGAGTGTGGGTGCGGGGTGTGTGCGATGGCACATAGGACCGTGTGTGTAGGGGGGCAGTGGGGGGGGGTATTGTGTCTGTGCTGTGTGCGAATGCCACGGGGGTGTGTGCGCCTGTGGGTGCGGGTGTGGGAGGGGCGGGCAGTGACAGAGGCAGAGAGAGACAGCCAGGCCAAGGACAACGTAGTGTGGGTGGGCGGGTTCGGGGTGCGGGGTGGGGAGTGTGCGTGCGGGGTGTGTGCGTGTTGTGCGGAGGCGCCTAGGACCGCGCGCGGGGGGCAGTGTGTGTGTAGGGGTGTGTGTCTCTGCTGTGTGCGGGTGCCACGTGGGTGTGAGGGGGGCGGCGGGCAGAGAGACACACAGCCAGGCCAAGGACAACATAGTGTGTGGAGGGGGAGGGGCGGGGGTGGGTGGGGGTGTGTCTGTGCTGTGTGCGGGTGCCACGTGGTTGTTAAGGGGGGGCGGGCAGAGAGACACACAGCCAGGCCAAGGACGACATAGTGTGTGGGGGAAGGGCGGGGGTGAGAAGGAGTGTGGGTGCCGGGTGTGTGCGTGTGTGCGGTGGCCCATAGGACCGTGTGGGGGAGGGCAGTGTGTGTGTGGGGGGGTGTCTGTGCTGTGTGCAGGTCCCACGTAGTTGTGAGTGGGGGGAGGGGCAGAGGCAGAGGCAGGGGCACACACAGCCAGGCCAAGGACAACATAGTGGGGGGGGGTCGGGGGGGGTGGGAGTGTGCCTGCGGGGTGTGTGCCTGTGTGCGGTGGCGCATAGGGCCGTGTGTGTAGGGGGCCAGTGTCGGGGTGGTGGTGTGTCTGTGCGCCACGTGGGTGTGTGGGGGGGCAGGCAGAGAGAGCCAGTCCAAGGACAACGCTGTGTGTGTGTGTGAGTGGGTGTGGCCGGCGTGTGTGCGGGTGCTGCGTAGGGCCGTGGGGGAGTGCGTGCGCTGTGTGTGTACGCGTTGGGGGCGTGGGCAGCGTGTGTAGGTGGTGCAGGCAGAGACAGAAAGCCACAGTCAGCAAAGGACAACGTGCACGGATATTCTTCTGAATATTTGCTTGTGTTTTCTGAGCTCATCACCTCCGGGATCAAGCTCACTCCCGTGCAACGGGAGTCTGCCCCCCTCACCTCAGCCACCACCAGCCAGCACCTGTCTTGGGCAGACAAGGGAGTGTTCCGATTTGGCCGGCGCGGGGGGGGGGGGGGCGTGGCGGAGGAGTGGGGTGGGTGCGCAGGGTTTCGTTGTCACGAGGCGAACTTTGACCCTTGTGTTCTGCCCCTGAACCTCACTGGAGCGACTGGACCCGCGTGACCTGTCACGTCTTGGTTTCAACATCTTTGGCGGGAGAACTAAGATTCCCCCATGCGAAGTGACCAGGCCAGAGAGAAGGAAGTCGATTCCCTTGGGATCCAATGCCCGTTTTCTGGAATCCAGTTAAGTTTCGTCAAGATTTCCCACCCAAACCGAAAAGCCGAAGTGGCTACCCATCCCCGCCCCCTTGACCTCTGTCCCAAGGTGCCCCACCCACACTGCCTCCTTCCACAGCCTCAAGGCTTTCAAGAGTTAGCCGGCCCGGGCCGGCTCCATCCGTGGTCGCCCCGCCCCAAGACCCTCTGAAAAAGCGCCCGACCCCCAACCAGCTATCCAGTGAGCCAGCCCCAGCATAGGAGCTTAGTGGGCGACCGACGGGGACTCGTTGCCAGACGGAGCCCATCCTAGTTCGCGTTTCTCCACTCAGTCAACGGCGCAGACAGGAGAACGGGATCCGCCAACACTTCTCGAGAACGTCCCTGGGCGAGGGATGACGGACGCACGGACGGACGGGACGGGAAGGATTCTTGACTCCCCACCCACGGAGCAGCGGAATGCACTCCCATCCGAGGGGGATCGCAGGCCCACGTCAGACGGTGTGAGCACACGCCCCAGAACAACAACTCGCCAGCATCCCCGTCCGTGTCCTCGTCATCATCTTTGGGCACGCCAGGAGAAAGCCCTTTTGTGACCCGGACGACGGCTCTTTCGGCAAAAGCAACGTTGAGCAACGGCACAAATGAAGACACTTGGATTTGAAACGACGCGTTCACATTGCAGCGCCTCAAGAGCAAAAGCACGCACTCGTCCCTCACATAACCGCAACCAACAAACCCGACGCACCTGAAAAAGAAAACGCAAACGGAACAGAACGGGTCGATCTGGCGGCTCGGTCCGCCCAGACCAGATCAACTCCGGAAGGCAGGGCGAGCCGAGAGACCACTCGGGTGAGGTCGAGCGGGATCAACACGGCAGCTCGGGGGCAGAGGTCGCGAGTGGGAGAGGTCCGTCCGGGTGCTCGACCCGCGGGCGCTGGCCGCTCTGCGGCCCAGAGAGGGAAGGAGGGGGGGAGGGGCAGACTCCATGACAGCCGGGCGATGCGCGCGCGCCGGCGGCTCGGCGGCACAGGTCGCGAGTGGGGGAGGCCCGGCCGGCAGGTGGACACGCGGGCACCGCCAGCTCGGCGGCAGAGTGAGGAAAGGGGGGGGAGGGGCAGACACCTAGACAGCCGGGCGACGCGCGCGCGCTGGCGGCTCGTGACCAGAGGTCGCGTGTAGGGGAGCACCGGCCGGCAGGTGGACCCGCGGGCACCGCCAGCTCGGCGGCAGAGTGAGGGAAGGAGGGGGAGGGGCGGATTCCAAGCCAGGCGGGCGACGCGCGCGCGCTGGCGTCTCGTCACCAGAGATCGCGAGTGCGAGAGGCCCGGCCGGCAGGTGGACACGCGGGCACCGCCGGCTCGGCGGCAGAGTCAGGGAAGTGGGGGGAGGGGATAGAGCCCCGTCGGGCTCGTCGACCCGCGGCTCCTGGCGGCTCTGCGGCCGAGTTAGGGAAGGAGGGGGGGAGGGGCAGACTCCCTGACAGCCGGGCGATGCGCGCGCGCCGGCGGCTCGGCGGCACAGGTCGCGAGTGGGGGAGGCCCGGCCGGCAGGTGGACACGCGGGCACCGCCAGCTCGGCGGCAGAGTGAGGAAAGGGGGGGCGGGGCAGACACCTCGACAGCCGGGCGACGCGCGCGCGCTGGCGGCTCGTCACCAGAGGTCGCGAGTGCGAGAGGCCCGGCCGGCAGGTGGACACGCGGGCACCGCCAGCTCGGCGGCAGAGTCAGGGAAGGGGGGGAGGGGATAGAGCCCCGTCCGGCTGGTCGACCCGCGGGCACTGCCAGGCGGGCGACGGGCGCGCGCTGGCGGCTGGGCGGGCGAGGTCGCCAGTGGGAGAGGCCCGGCCGGCAGGTGCCCGCGGGGAACGCCAGCTGGGCGGCAGAGTGAGGGGAGGAGCGGGGGAGGGGCAGACAGCCTGACAGCCGGGCGACGGGCGCGCGCTGGCGGCTCGGCGGGCGAGGTCGCGAGTGGGAGAGCCCCGGTCGCAGGTGGCCCCGCGGGCACCCGCAGCTCGTAGACAGAGTTAGGGAAGTGGGGGGAGGGGATAGAGCCCCGTCGGGCTCGTCGACCCGCGGCTCCTGGCGGCTCTGCGGCCGAGTTAGGGAAGGAGGGGGGGAGGGGCAGACTCCCTGACAGCCGGGCGATGCGCGCGCGCCGGCGGCTCGGCGGCACAGGTCGCGAGTGGGGGAGGCCCGGCCGGCAGGTGGACACGCGGGCACCGCCAGCTCGGCGGCAGAGTGAGGAAAGGGGGGGGAGGGGCAGACACCTAGACAGCCGGGCGACGCGCGCGCGCCGGCGGCTCGTGACCAGAGGTCGCGTGTAGGGGAGCACCGGCCGGCAGGTGGACCCGCGGGCACCGCCAGCTCGGCGGCAGAGTGAGGGAAGGAGGGGGAGGGGCGGATTCCAAGCCAGGCGGGCGACGCGCGCGCGCTGGCGTCTCGTCACCAGAGATCGCGAGTGCGAGAGGCCCGGCCGGCAGGTGGACACGCGGGCACCGCCGGCTCGGCGGCAGAGTCAGGGAAGTGGGGGGAGGGGATAGAGCCCCGTCGGGCTCGTCGACCCGCGGCTCCTGGCGGCTCTGCGGCCGAGTTGGGGAAGGAGGGGGGGAGGGGCAGACTCCCTGACAGCCGGGCGATGCGCGCGCGCCGGCGGCTCGGCGGCACAGGTCGCGAGTGGGGGAGGCCCGGCCGGCAGGTGGACACGCGGGCACCGCCAGCTCGGCGGCAGAGTGAGGAAAGGGGGGGCGGGGCAGACACCTCGACAGCCGGGCGATGCGCGCGCGCTGGCGGCTCGTCACCAGAGGTCGCGAGTGCGAGAGGCCCGGCCGGCAGGTGGACACGGGGGCACCGCCGGCTCGGCGGCAGAGTCAGGGAAGTGGGGGGAGGGGATAGAGCCCCGTCGGGCTCGTCGACCCGCGGCTCCTGGCGGCTCTGCGGCCGAGTTGGGGAAGGAGGGGGGGAGGGGCAGACTCCCTGACAGCCGGGCGATGCGCGCGCGCCGGCGGCTCGGCGGCACAGGTCGCGAGTGGGGGAGGCCCGGCCGGCAGGTGGACACGCGGGCACCGCCAGCTCGGCGGCAGAGTGAGGAAAGGGGGGGCGGGGCAGACACCTCGACAGCCGGGCGACGCGCGCGCGCTGGCGGCTCGTGACCAGAGGTCGCGAGTGCGACAGGCCCGGCCGGCAGGTGGACCCGCGGGCACCGCCAGCTCGGCGGCAGAGTGAAGGAAGGAGGGGGAGGGGCGGATTCCAAGCCAGGCGGGCGACGCGCGCGCGCTGGCGTCTCGTCACCAGAGATCGCGAGTGCGAGAGGCCCGGCCGGCAGGTGGACACGCGGGCACCGCCGGCTCGGCGGCAGAGTCAGGGAAGTGGGGGGAGGGGATAGAGCCCCGTCGGGCTCGTCGACCCGCGGCTCCTGGCGGCTCTGCGGCCGAGTTGGGGAAGGAGGGGGGGAGGGGCAGACTCCCTGACAGCCGGGCGATGCGCGCGCGCCGGCGGCTCGGCGGCACAGGTCGCGAGTGGGGGAGGCCCGGCCGGCAGGTGGACACGCGGGCACCGCCAGCTCGGCGGCAGAGTGAGGAAAGGGGGGGCGGGGCAGACACCTCGACAGCCGGGCGACGCGCGCGCGCTGGCGGCTCGTCACCAGAGGTCGCGAGTGCGAGAGGCCAGGCCGGCAGGTGGACACGCGGGCACCCGCAGCTCGTCGGCAGGGTTAGGGAAGGGGGGGAGGGGATAGAGCCCCGTCCGGCTGGTCGACCCGCGGGCACTGCCAGGCGGGCGACGGGCGCGCGCTGGCGGCTGGGCGGGCGAGGTCGCCAGTGGGAGAGGCCCGGCCGGCAGGTGCCCGCGGGCAACGCCAGCTGGGCGGCAGAGTGAGGGGAGGAGCGGGGGAGGGGCAGACAGCCTGACAGCCGGGCGACGGGCGCGCGCTGGCGGCTCGGCGGGCGAGGTCGCGAGTGGGAGAGCCCCGGTCGCAGGTGGCCCCGCGGGCACCCGCAGCTCGTCGACAGAGCTAGGGAAGTGGGGGGAGGGGATAGAGCCCCGTCGGGCTCGTCGACCCGCGGCTCCTGGCGGCTCTGCGGCCGAGTTAGGGAAGGAGGGGGGGAGGGGCAGACTCCCTGACAGCCGGGCGATGCGCGCGCGCCGGCGGCTCGGCGGCACAGGTCGCGAGTGGGGGAGGCCCGGCCGGCAGGTGGACACGCGGGCACCGCCAGCTCGGCGGCAGAGTGAGGAAAGGGGGGGGAGGGGCAGACACCTAGACAGCCGGGCGACGCGCCCGCGCCGGCGGCTCGTGACCAGAGGTCGCGTGTAGGGGAGCACCGGCCGGCAGGTGGACCCGCGGGCACCGCCAGCTCGGCGGCAGAGTGAGGGAAGGAGGGGGAGGGGCGGATTCCAAGCCAGGCGGGCGACGCGCGCGCGCTGGCGTCTCGTCACCAGAGATCGCGAGTGCGAGAGGCCCGGCCGGCAGGTGGACACGCGGGCACCGCCGGCTCGGCGGCAGAGTCAGGGAAGTGGGGGGAGGGGATAGAGCCCCGTCGGGCTCGTCGACCCGCGGCTCCTGGCGGCTCTGCGGCCGAGTTGGGGAAGGAGGGGGGGAGGGGCAGACTCCCTGACAGCCGGGCGATGCGCGCGCGCCGGCGGCTCGGCGGCACAGGTCGCGAGTGGGGGAGGCCCGGCCGGCAGGTGGACACGCGGGCACCGCCAGCTCGGCGGCAGAGTGAGGAAAGGGGGGGCGGGGCAGACACCTCGACAGCCGGGCGACGCGCGCGCGCTGGCGGCTCGTCACCAGAGGTCGCGAGTGCGAGAGGCCCGGCCGGCAGGTGGACACGGGGGCACCGCCGGCTCGGCGGCAGAGTCAGGGAAGTGGGGGGAGGGGATAGAGCCCCGTCGGGCTCGTCGACCCGCGGCTCCTGGCGGCTCTGCGGCCGAGTTGGGGAAGGAGGGGGGGAGGGGCAGACTCCCTGACAGCCGGGCGATGCGCGCGCGCCGGCGGCTCGGCGGCACAGGTCGCGAGTGGGGGAGGCCCGGCCGGCAGGTGGACACGCGGGCACCGCCAGCTCGGCGGCAGAGTGAGGAAAGGGGGGGCGGGGCAGACACCTCGACAGCCGGGCGACGCGCGCGCGCTGGCGGCTCGTCACCAGAGGTCGCGAGTGCGACAGGCCCGGCCGGCAGGTGGACACGCGGGCACCCGCAGCTCGTCGGCAGGGTTAGGGAAGGGGGGGGAGGGGATAGAGCCCCGTCCGGCTGGTCGACCCGCGGGCACTGCCAGGCGGGCGACGGGCGCGCGCTGGCGGCTGGGCGGGCGAGGTCGCCAGTGGGAGAGGACCGGCCGGCAGGTGCCCGCGGGCAACGCCAGCTGGGCGGCAGAGTGAGGGGAGGAGCGGGGGAGGGGCAGACAGCCTGACAGCCGGGCGACGGGCGCGCGCTGGCGGCTCGGCGGGCGAGGTCGCGAGTGGGAGAGCCCCGGTCGCAGGTGGCCCCGCGGGCACCCGCAGCTCGTCGACAGAGATAGGGAAGTGGGGGGAGGGGATAGAGCCCCGTCGGGCTCGTCGACCCGCGGCTCCTGGCGGCTCTGCGGCCGAGTTAGGGAAGGAGGGGGGGAGGGGCAGACTCCCTGACAGCCGGGCGATGCGCGCGCGCCGGCGGCTCGGCGGCACAGGTCGCGAGTGGGGGAGGCCCGGCCGGCAGGTGGACACGCGGGCACCGCCAGCTCGGCGGCAGAGTGAGGAAAGGGGGGGGAGGGGCAGACACCTAGACAGCCGGGCGACGCGCGCGCGCCGGCGGCTCGTGACCAGAGGTCGCGTGTATGGGAGCACCGGCCGGCAGGTGGACCCGCGGGCAGCGCCAGCTCGGCGGCAGAGTGAGGGAAGGAGGGGGAGGGGCGGATTCCAAGCCAGGCGGGCGACGCGCGCGCGCTGGCGTCTCGTCACCAGAGATCGCGAGTGCGAGAGGCCCGGCCGGCAGGTGGACACGCGGGCACCGCCGGCTCGGCGGCAGAGTCAGGGAAGTGGGGGGAGGGGATAGAGCCCCGTCGGGCTCGTCGACCCGCGGCTCCTGGCGGCTCTGCGGCCGAGTTGGGGAAGGAGGGGGGGAGGGGCAGACTCCCTGACAGCCGGGCGATGCGCGCGCGCTGGCGGCTCGGCGGCACAGGTCGCGAGTGGGGGAGGCCCGGCCGGCAGGTGGACACGCGGGCAACGCCAGCTCGGCGGCAGAGTGAGGAAAGGGGGGGCGGGGCAGACACCTCGACAGCCGGGCGACGCGCGCGCGCTGGCGGCTCGTCACCAGAGGTCGTGAGTGCGAGAGGCCCGGCCGGCAGGTGGACACGGGGGCACCGCCGGCTCGGCGGCAGAGTCAGGGAAGTGGGGGGAGGGGATAGAGCCCCGTCGGGCTCGTCGACCCGCGGCTCCTGGCGGCTCTGCGGCCGAGTTGGGGAAGGAGGGGGGGAGGGGCAGACTCCCTGACAGCCGGGCGATGCGCGCGCGCCGGCGGCTCGGCGGCACAGGTCGCGAGTGGGGGAGGCCCGGCCGGCAGGTGGACACGCGGGCACCGCCAGCTCGGCGGCAGAGTGAGGAAAGGGGGGGCGGGGCAGACACCTCGACAGCCGGGCGACGCGCGCGCGCTGGCGGCTCGTCACCAGAGGTCGCGAGTGCGACAGGCCCGGCCGGCAGGTGGACACGCGGGCACCCGCAGCTCGTCGGCAGGGTTAGGGAAGGGGGGGGAGGGGATAGAGCCCCGTCCGGCTGGTCGACCCGCGGGCACTGCCAGGCGGGCGACGGGCGCGCGCTGGCGGCTGGGCGGGCGAGGTCGCCAGTGGGAGAGGCCCGGCCGGCAGGTGCCCGCGGGCAACGCCAGCTGGGCGGCAGAGTGAGGGGAGGAGCGGGGGAGGGGCAGACAGCCTGACAGCCGGGCGACGGGCGCGCGCTGGCGGCTCGGCGGGCGAGGTCGCGAGTGGGAGAGCCCCGGTCGCAGGTGGCCCCGCGGGCACCCGCAGCTCGTCGACAGAGTTAGGGAAGTGGGGGGAGGGGATAGAGCCCCGTCGGGCTCGTCGACCCGCGGCTCCTGGCGGCTCTGCGGCCGAGTTAGGGAAGGAGGGGGGGAGGGGCAGACTCCCTGACAGCCGGGCGATGCGCGCGCGCCGGCGGCTCGGCGGCACAGGTCGCGAGTGGGGGAGGCCCGGCCGGCAGGTGGACACGCGGGCACCGCCAGCTCGGCGGCAGAGTGAGGAAAGGGGGGGGAGGGGCAGACACCTAGACAGCCGGGCGACGCGCGCGCGCCGGCGGCTCGTGACCAGAGGTCGCGTGTATGGGAGCACCGGCCGGCAGGTGGACCCGCGGGCAGCGCCAGCTCGGCGGCAGAGTGAGGGAAGGAGGGGGAGGGGCGGATTCCAAGCCAGGCGGGCGACGCGCGCGCGCTGGCGTCTCGTCACCAGAGATCGCGAGTGCGAGAGGCCCGGCCGGCAGGTGGACACGCGGGCACCGCCGGCTCGGCGGCAGAGTCAGGGAAGTGGGGGGAGGGGATAGAGCCCCGTCGGGCTCGTCGACCCGCGGCTCCTGGCGGCTCTGCGGCCGAGTTGGGGAAGGAGGGGGGGAGGGGCAGACTCCCTGACAGCCGGGCGATGCGCGCGCGCCGGCGGCTCGGCGGCACAGGTCGCGAGTGGGGGAGGCCCGGCCGGCAGGTGGACACGCGGGCACCGCCAGCTCGGCGGCAGAGTGAGGAAAGGGGGGGCGGGGCAGACACCTCGACAGCCGGGCGATGCGCGCGCGCTGGCGGCTCGTCACCAGAGGTCGCGAGTGCGAGAGGCCCGGCCGGCAGGTGGACACGGGGGCACCGCCGGCTCGGCGGCAGAGTCAGGGAAGTGGGGGGAGGGGATAGAGCCCCGTCGGGCTCGTCGACCCGCGGCTCCTGGCGGCTCTGCGGCCGAGTTGGGGAAGGAGGGGGGGAGGGGCAGACTCCCTGACAGCCGGGCGATGCGCGCGCGCCGGCGGCTCGGCGGCACAGGTCGCGAGTGGGGGAGGCCCGGCCGGCAGGTGGACACGCGGGCACCGCCAGCTCGGCGGCAGAGTGAGGAAAGGGGGGGCGGGGCAGACACCTCGACAGCCGGGCGACGCGCGCGCGCTGGCGGCTCGTCACCAGAGGTCGCGAGTGCGACAGGCCCGGCCGGCAGGTGGACACGCGGGCACCCGCAGCTCGTCGGCAGGGTTAGGGAAGGGGGGGAGGGGATAGAGCCCCGTCCGGCTGGTCGACCCGCGGGCACTGCCAGGCGGGCGACGGGCGCGCACTGGCGGCTGGGCGGGCGAGGTCGCCAGTGGGAGAGGCCCGGCCGGCAGGTGCCCGCGGGCAACGCCAGCTGCGCGGCAGAGTGAGGGGAGGAGCGGGGGAGGGGCAGACAGCCTGACAGCCGGGCGACGGGCGCGCGCTGGCGGCTCGGCGGGCGAGGTCGCGAGTGGGAGAGCCCCGGTCGCAGGTGGACCCGCGGGCACCCGCAGCTCGTCGACAGAGTTAGGGAAGTGGGGGGAGGGGATAGAGCCCCGTCGGGCTCGTCGACCCGCGGCTCCTGGCGGCTCTGCGGCCGAGTTAGGGAAGGAGGGGGGGAGGGGCAGACTCCCTGACAGCCGGGCGATGCGCGCGCGCCGGCGGCTCGGCGGCACAGGTCGCGAGTGGGGGAGGCCCGGCCGGCAGGTGGACACGCGGGCACCGCCAGCTCGGCGGCAGAGTGAGGAAAGGGGGGGGAGGGGCAGACACCTAGACAGCCGGGCGACGCGCGCGCGCCGGCGGCTCGTGACCAGAGGTCGCGTGTAGGGGAGCAACGGCCGGCAGGTGGACCCGCGGGCACCGCCAGCTCGGCGGCAGAGTGAGGGAAGGAGGGGGAGGGGCGGATTCCAAGCCAGGCGGGCGACGCGCGCGCGCTGGCGTCTCGTCACCAGAGATCGCGAGTGCGAGAGGCCCGGCCGGCAGGTGGACACGCGGGCACCGCCGGCTCGGCGGCAGAGTCAGGGAAGTGGGGGGAGGGGATAGAGCCCCGTCGGGCTCGTCGACCCGCGGCTCCTGGCGGCTCTGCGGCCGAGTTGGGGAAGGAGGGGGGGAGGGGCAGACTCCCTGACAGCCGGGCGATGCGCGCGCGCCGGCGGCTCGGCAGCACAGGTCGCAGGTGGGGGAGGCCCGGCCGGCAGGTGGACACGCGGGCACCGCCAGCTCGGCGGCAGAGTGAGGAAAGGGGGGGCGGGGCAGACACCTCGACAGCCGGGCGATGCGCGCGCGCTGGCGGCTCGTCACCAGAGGTCGCGAGTGCGAGAGGCCCGGCCGGCAGGTGGACACGGGGGCACCGCCGGCTCGGCGGCAGAGTCAGGGAAGTGGGGGGAGGGGATAGAGCCCCGTCGGGCTCGTCGACCCGCGGCTCCTGGCGGCTCTGCGGCCGAGTTGGGGAAGGAGGGGGGGAGGGGCAGACTCCCTGACAGCCGGGCGATGCGCGCGCGCCGGCGGCTCGGCGGCACAGGTCGCGAGTGGGGGAGGCCCGGCCGGCAGGTGGACACGCGGGCACCGCCAGCTCGGCGGCAGAGTGAGGAAAGGGGGGGCGGGGCAGACACCTCGACAGCCGGGCGACGCGCGCGCGCTGGCGGCTCGTCACCAGAGGTCGGGAGTGCGAGAGGCCAGGCCGGCAGGTGGACACGCGGGCACCCGCAGCTCGTCGGCAGGGTTAGGGAAGGGGGGGAGGGGATAGAGCCCCGTCCGGCTGGTCGACCCGCGGGCACTGCCAGGCGGGCGACGGGCGCGCGCTGGCGGCTGGGCGGGCGAGGTCGCCAGTGGGAGAGGCCCGGCCGGCAGGTGCCCGCGGGCAACGCCAGCTGGGCGGCAGAGTGAGGGGAGGAGCGGGGGAGGGGCAGACAGCCTGACAGCCGGGCGACGGGCGCGCGCTGGCGGCTCGGCGGGCGAGGTCGCGAGTGGGAGAGCCCCGGTCGCAGGTGGCCCCGCGGGCACCCGCAGCTCGTCGACAGAGTTAGGGAAGTGGGGGGAGGGGATAGAGCCCCGTCGGGCTCGTCGACCCGCGGCTCCTGGCGGCTCTGCGGCCGAGTTAGGGAAGGAGGGGGGGAGGGGCAGACTCCCTGACAGCCGGGCGATGCGCGCGCGCCGGCGGCTCGGCGGCACAGGTCACGAGTGGGGGAGGCCCGGCCGGCAGGTGGACACGCGGGCACCGCCAGCTCGGCGGCAGAGTGAGGAAAGGGGGGGGAGGGGCAGACACCTAGACAGCCGGGCGACGCGCGCGCGCCGGCGGCTCGTGACCAGAGGTCGCGTGTAGGGGAGCAACGGCCGGCAGGTGGACCCGCGGGCACCGCCAGCTCGGCGGCAGAGTGAGGGAAGGAGGGGGAGGGGCGGATTCCAAGCCAGGCGGGCGACGCGCGCGCGCTGGCGTCTCGTCACCAGAGATCGCGAGTGCGAGAGGCCCGGCCGGCAGGTGGACACGCGGGCACCGCCGGCTCGGCGGCAGAGTCAGGGAAGTGGGGGGAGGGGATAGAGCCCCGTCGGGCTCGTCGACCCGCGGCTCCTGGCGGCTCTGCGGCCGAGTTGGGGAAGGAGGGGGGGAGGGGCAGACTCCCTGACAGCCGGGCGATGCGCGCGCGCCGGCGGCTCGGCGGCACAGGTCGCGAGTGGGGGAGGCCCGGCCGGCAGGTGGACACGCGGGCACCGCCAGCTCGGCGGCAGAGTGAGGAAAGGGGGGGCGGGGCAGACACCTCGACAGCCGGGCGACGCGCGCGCGCTGGCGGCTCGTCACCAGAGGTCGCGAGTGCGAGAGGCCAGGCCGGCAGGTGGACACGCGGGCACCCGCAGCTCGTCGGCAGGGTTAGGGAAGGGGGGGAGGGGATAGAGCCCCGTCCGGCTGGTCGACCCGCGGGCACTGCCAGGCGGGCGACGGGCGCGCGCTGGCGGCTGGGCGGGCGAGGTCGCCAGTGGGAGAGGCCCGGCCGGCAGGTGCCCGCGGGCAACGCCAGCTGGGCGGCAGAGTGAGGGGAGGAGCGGGGGAGGGGCAGACAGCCTGACAGCCGGGCGACGGGCGCGCGCTGGCGGCTCGGCGGGCGAGGTCGCGAGTGGGAGAGCCCCGGTCGCAGGTGGACCCGCGGGCACCCGCAGCTCGTCGACAGAGCTAGGGAAGTGGGGGGAGGGGATAGAGCCCCGTCGGGCTCGTCGACCCGCGGCTCCTGGCGGCTCTGCGGCCGAGTTAGGGAAGGAGGGGGGGAGGGGCAGACTCCCTGACAGCCGGGCGATGCGCGCGCGCCGGCGGCTCGGCGGCACAGGTCGCGAGTGGGGGAGGCCCGGCCGGCAGGTGGACACGCGGGCACCGCCAGCTCGGCGGCAGAGTGAGGAAAGGGGGGGGAGGGGCAGACACCTAGACAGCCGGGCGACGCGCGCGCGCCGGCGGCTCGTGACCAGAGGTCGCGTGTAGGGGAGCACCGGCCGGCAGGTGGACCCGCGGGCACCGCCAGCTCGGCGGCAGAGTGAGGGAAGGAGGGGGAGGGGCGGATTCCAAGCCAGGCGGGCGACGCGCGCGCGCTGGCGTCTCGTCACCAGAGATCGCGAGTGCGAGAGGCCCGGCCGGCAGGTGGACACGCGGGCACCGCCGGCTCGGCGGCAGAGTCAGGGAAGTGGGGGGAGGGGATAGAGCCCCGTCGGGCTCGTCGACCCGCGGCTCCTGGCGGCTCTGCGGCCGAGTTGGGGAAGGAGGGGGGGAGGGGCAGACTCCCTGACAGCCGGGCGATGCGCGCGCGCCGGCGGCTCGGCGGCACAGGTCGCGAGTCGGGGAGGCCCGGCCGGCAGGTGGACACGCGGGCACCGCCAGCTCGGCGGCAGAGTGAGGAAAGGGGGGGCGGGGCAGACACCTCGACAGCCGGGCGACGCGCGCGCGCTGGCGGCTCGTCACCAGAGGTCGCGAGTGCGAGAGGCCCGGCCGGCAGGTGGACACGGGGGCACCGCCGGCTCGGCGGCAGAGTCAGGGAAGTGGGGGGAGGGGATAGAGCCCCGTCGGGCTCGTCGACCCGCGGCTCCTGGCGGCTCTGCGGCCGAGTTGGGGAAGGAGGGGGGGAGGGGCAGACTCCCTGACAGCCGGGCGATGCGCGCGCGCCGGCGGCTCGGCGGCACAGGTCGCGAGTGGGGGAGGCCCGGCCGGCAGGTGGACACGCGGGCACCGCCAGCTCGGCGGCAGAGTGAGGAAAGGGGGGGCGGGGCAGACACCTCGACAGCCGGGCGACGCGCGCGCGCTGGCGGCTCGTCACCAGAGGTCGCGAGTGCGACAGGCCCGGCCGGCAGGTGGACACGCGGGCACCCGCAGCTCGTCGGCAGGGTTAGGGAAGGGGGGGGAGGGGATAGAGCCCCGTCCGGCTGGTCGACCCGCGGGCACTGCCAGGCGGGCGACGGGCGCGCGCTGGCGGCTGGGCGGGCGAGGTCGCCAGTGGGAGAGGCCCGGCCGGCAGGTGCCCGCGGGCAACGCCAGCTGGGCGGCAGAGTGAGGGGAGGAGCGGGGGAGGGGCAGACAGCCTGACAGCCGGGCGACGGGCGCGCGCTGGCGGCTCGGCGGGCGAGGTCGCGAGTGGGAGAGCCCCGGTCGCAGGTGGCCCCGCGGGCACCCGCAGCTCGTCGACAGAGTTAGGGAAGTGGGGGGAGGGGATAGAGCCCCGTCGGGCTCGTCGACCCGCGGCTCCTGGCGGCTCTGCGGCCGAGTTAGGGAAGGAGGGGGGGAGGGGCAGACTCCCTGACAGCCGGGCGATGCGCGCGCGCCGGCGGCTCGGCGGCACAGGTCGCGAGTGGGGGAGGCCCGGCCGGCAGGTGGACACGCGGGCACCGCCAGCTCGGCGGCAGAGTGAGGAAAGGGGGGGGAGGGGCAGACACCTAGACAGCCGGGCGACGCGCGCGCGCCGGCGGCTCGTGACCAGAGGTCGCGTGTAGGGGAGCAACGGCCGGCAGGTGGACCCGCGGGCACCGCCAGCTCGGCGGCAGAGTGAGGGAAGGAGGGGGAGGGGCGGATTCCAAGCCAGGCGGGCGACGCGCGCGCGCTGGCGTCTCGTCACCAGAGATCGCGAGTGCGAGAGGCCCGGCCGGCAGGTGGACACGCGGGCACCGCCGGCTCGGCGGCAGAGTCAGGGAAGTGGGGGGAGGGGATAGAGCCCCGTCGGGCTCGTCGACCCGCGGCTCCTGGCGGCTCTGCGGCCGAGTTGGGGAAGGAGGGGGGGAGGGGCAGACTCCCTGACAGCCGGGCGATGCGCGCGCGCCGGCGGCTCGGCGGCACAGGTCGCGAGTGGGGGAGGCCCGGCCGGCAGGTGGACACGCGGGCACCGCCAGCTCGGCGGCAGAGTGAGGAAAGGGGGGGCGGGGCAGACACCTCGACAGCCGGGCGATGCGCGCGCGCTGGCGGCTCGTCACCAGAGGTCGCGAGTGCGAGAGGCCCGGCCGGCAGGTGGACACGGGGGCACCGCCGGCTCGGCGGCAGAGTCAGGGAAGTGGGGGGAGGGGATAGAGCCCCGTCGGGCTCGTCGACCCGCGGCTCCTGGCGGCTCTGCGGCCGAGTTGGGGAAGGAGGGGGGGAGGGGCAGACTCCCTGACAGCCGGGCGATGCGCGCGCGCCGGCGGCTCGGCGGCACAGGTCGCGAGTGGGGGAGGCCCGGCCGGCAGGTGGACACGCGGGCACCGCCAGCTCGGCGGCAGAGTGAGGAAAGGGGGGGCGGGGCAGACACCTCGACAGCCGGGCGACGCGCGCGCGCTGGCGGCTCGTCACCAGAGGTCGGGAGTGCGAGAGGCCAGGCCGGCAGGTGGACACGCGGGCACCCGCAGCTCGTCGGCAGGGTTAGGGAAGGGGGGGAGGGGATAGAGCCCCGTCCGGCTGGTCGACCCGCGGGCACTGCCAGGCGGGCGACGGGCGCGCGCTGGCGGCTGGGCGGGCGAGGTCGCCAGTGGGAGAGGCCCGGCCGGCAGGTGCCCGCGGGCAACGCCAGCTGGGCGGCAGAGTGAGGGGAGGAGCGGGGGAGGGGCAGACAGCCTGACAGCCGGGCGACGGGCGCGCGCTGGCGGCTCGGCGGGCGAGGTCGCGAGTGGGAGAGCCCCGGTCGCAGGTGGCCCCGCGGGCACCCGCAGCTCGTCGACAGAGTTAGGGAAGTGGGGGGAGGGGATAGAGCCCCGTCGGGCTCGTCGACCCGCGGCTCCTGGCGGCTCTGCGGCCGAGTTAGGGAAGGAGGGGGGGAGGGGCAGACTCCCTGACAGCCGGGCGATGCGCGCGCGCCGGCGGCTCGGCGGCACAGGTCACGAGTGGGGGAGGCCCGGCCGGCAGGTGGACACGCGGGCACCGCCAGCTCGGCGGCAGAGTGAGGAAAGGGGGGGGAGGGGCAGACACCTAGACAGCCGGGCGACGCGCGCGCGCCGGCGGCTCGTGACCAGAGGTCGCGTGTAGGGGCGCAACGGCCGGCAGGTGGACCCGCGGGCACCGCCAGCTCGGCGGCAGAGTGAGGGAAGGAGGGGGAGGGGCGGATTCCAAGCCAGGCGGGCGACGCGCGCGCGCTGGCGTCTCGTCACCAGAGATCGCGAGTGCGAGAGGCCCGGCCGGCAGGTGGACACGCGGGCACCGCCGGCTCGGCGGCAGAGTCAGGGAAGTGGGGGGAGGGGATAGAGCCCCGTCGGGCTCGTCGACCCGCGGCTCCTGGCGGCTCTGCGGCCGAGTTGGGGAAGGAGGGGGGGAGGGGCAGACTCCCTGACAGCCGGGCGATGCGCGCGCGCCGGCGGCTCGGCGGCACAGGTCGCGAGTGGGGGAGGCCCGGCCGGCAGGTGGACACGCGGGCACCGCCAGCTCGGCGGCAGAGTGAGGAAAGGGGGGGCGGGGCAGACACCTCGACAGCCGGGCGACGCGCGCGCGCTGGCGGCTCGTCACCAGAGGTCGCGAGTGCGAGAGGCCAGGCCGGCAGGTGGACACGCGGGCACCCGCAGCTCGTCGGCAGGGTTAGGGAAGGGGGGGAGGGGATAGAGCCCCGTCCGGCTGGTCGACCCGCGGGCACTGCCAGGCGGGCGACGGGCGCGCGCTGGCGGCTGGGCGGGCGAGGTCGCCAGTGGGAGAGGCCCGGCCGGCAGGTGCCCGCGGGCAACGCCAGCTGGGCGGCAGAGTGAGGGGAGGAGCGGGGGAGGGGCAGACAGCCTGACAGCCGGGCGACGGGCGCGCGCTGGCGGCTCGGCGGGCGAGGTCGCGAGTGGGAGAGCCCCGGTCGCAGGTGGACCCGCGGGCACCCGCAGCTCGTCGACAGAGCTAGGGAAGTGGGGGGAGGGGATAGAGCCCCGTCGGGCTCGTCGACCCGCGGCTCCTGGCGGCTCTGCGGCCGAGTTAGGGAAGGAGGGGGGAGGGGCAGACTCCCTGACAGCCGGGCGATGCGCGCGCGCCGGCGGCTCGGCGGCACAGGTCGCGAGTGGGGGAGGCCCGGCCGGCAGGTGGACACGCGGGCACCGCCAGCTCGGCGGCAGAGTGAGGAAAGGGGGGGGAGGGGCAGACACCTAGACAGCCGGGCGACGCGCGCGCGCCGGCGGCTCGTGACCAGAGGTCGCGTGTAGGGGAGCACCGGCCGGCAGGTGGACCCGCGGGCACCGCCAGCTCGGCGGCAGAGTGAGGGAAGGAGGGGGAGGGGCGGATTCCAAGCCAGGCGGGCGACGCGCGCGCGCTGGCGTCTCGTCACCAGAGATCGCGAGTGCGAGAGGCCCGGCCGGCAGGTGGACACGCGGGCACCGCCGGCTCGGCGGCAGAGTCAGGGAAGTGGGGGGAGGGGATAGAGCCCCGTCGGGCTCGTCGACCCGCGGCTCCTGGCGGCTCTGCGGCCGAGTTGGGGAAGGAGGGGGGGAGGGGCAGACTCCCTGACAGCCGGGCGATGCGCGCGCGCCGGCGGCTCGGCGGCACAGGTCGCGAGTGGGGGAGGCCCGGCCGGCAGGTGGACACGCGGGCACCGCCAGCTCGGCGGCAGAGTGAGGAAAGGGGGGGCGGGGCAGACACCTCGACAGCCGGGCGACGCGCGCGCGCTGGCGGCTCGTCACCAGAGGTCGCGAGTGCGAGAGGCCCGGCCGGCAGGTGGACACGGGGGCACCGCCGGCTCGGCGGCAGAGTCAGGGAAGTGGGGGGAGGGGATAGAGCCCCGTCGGGCTCGTCGACCCGCGGCTCCTGGCGGCTCTGCGGCCGAGTTGGGGAAGGAGGGGGGGAGGGGCAGACTCCCTGACAGCCGGGCGATGCGCGCGCGCCGGCGGCTCGGCGGCACAGGTCGCGAGTGGGGGAGGCCCGGCCGGCAGGTGGACACGCGGGCACCGCCAGCTCGGCGGCAGAGTGAGGAAAGGGGGGGCGGGGCAGACACCTCGACAGCCGGGCGACGCGCGCGCGCTGGCGGCTCGTCACCAGAGGTCGCGAGTGCGACAGGCCCGGCCGGCAGGTGGACACGCGGGCACCCGCAGCTCGTCGGCAGGGTTAGGGAAGGGGGGGGAGGGGATAGAGCCCCGTCCGGCTGGTCGACCCGCGGGCACTGCCAGGCGGGCGACGGGCGCGCGCTGGCGGCTGGGCGGGCGAGGTCGCCAGTGGGAGAGGCCCGGCCGGCAGGTGCCCGCGGGCAACGCCAGCTGGGCGGCAGAGTGAGGGGAGGAGCGGGGGAGGGGCAGACAGCCTGACAGCCGGGCGACGGGCGCGCGCTGGCGGCTCGGCGGGCGAGGTCGCGAGTGGGAGAGCCCCGGTCGCAGGTGGCCCCGCGGGCACCCGCAGCTCGTAGACAGAGTTAGGGAAGTGGGGGGAGGGGATAGAGCCCCGTCGGGCTCGTCGACCCGCGGCTCCTGGCGGCTCTGCGGCCGAGTTAGGGAAGGAGGGGGGGAGGGGCAGACTCCCTGACAGCCGGGCGATGCGCGCGCGCCGGCGGCTCGGCGGCACAGGTCGCGAGTGGGGGAGGCCCGGCCGGCAGGTGGACACGCGGGCACCGCCAGCTCGGCGGCAGAGTGAGGAAAGGGGGGGGAGGGGCAGACACCTAGACAGCCGGGCGACGCGCGCGCGCCGGCGGCTCGTGACCAGAGGTCGCGTGTATGGGAGCACCGGCCGGCAGGTGGACCCGCGGGCAGCGCCAGCTCGGCGGCAGAGTGAGGGAAGGAGGGGGAGGGGCGGATTCCAAGCCAGGCGGGCGACGCGCGCGCGCTGGCGTCTCGTCACCAGAGATCGCGAGTGCGAGAGGCCCGGCCGGCAGGTGGACACGCGGGCACCGCCGGCTCGGCGGCAGAGTCAGGGAAGTGGGGGGAGGGGATAGAGCCCCGTCGGGCTCGTCGACCCGCGGCTCCTGGCGGCTCTGCGGCCGAGTTGGGGAAGGAGGGGGGGAGGGGCAGACTCCCTGACAGCCGGGCGATGCGCGCGCGCCGGCGGCTCGGCGGCACAGGTCGCGAGTGGGGGAGGCCCGGCCGGCAGGTGGACACGCGGGCACCGCCAGCTCGGCGGCAGAGTGAGGAAAGGGGGGGCGGGGCAGACACCTCGACAGCCGGGCGATGCGCGCGCGCTGGCGGCTCGTCACCAGAGGTCGCGAGTGCGAGAGGCCCGGCCGGCAGGTGGACACGGGGGCACCGCCGGCTCGGCGGCAGAGTCAGGGAAGTGGGGGGAGGGGATAGAGCCCCGTCGGGCTCGTCGACCCGCGGCTCCTGGCGGCTCTGCGGCCGAGTTGGGGAAGGAGGGGGGGAGGGGCAGACTCCCTGACAGCCGGGCGATGCGCGCGCGCCGGCGGCTCGGCGGCACAGGTCGCGAGTGGGGGAGGCCCGGCCGGCAGGTGGACACGCGGGCACCGCCAGCTCGGCGGCAGAGTGAGGAAAGGGGGGGCGGGGCAGACACCTCGACAGCCGGGCGACGCGCGCGCGCTGGCGGCTCGTCACCAGAGGTCGCGAGTGCGACAGGCCCGGCCGGCAGGTGGACACGCGGGCACCCGCAGCTCGTCGGCAGGGTTAGGGAAGGGGGGGAGGGGATAGAGCCCCGTCCGGCTGGTCGACCCGCGGGCACTGCCAGGCGGGCGACGGGCGCGCACTGGCGGCTGGGCGGGCGAGGTCGCCAGTGGGAGAGGCCCGGCCGGCAGGTGCCCGCGGGCAACGCCAGCTGGGCGGCAGAGTGAGGGGAGGAGCGGGGGAGGGGCAGACAGCCTGACAGCCGGGCGACGGGCGCGCGCTGGCGGCTCGGCGGGCGAGGTCGCGAGTGGGAGAGCCCCGGTCGCAGGTGGACCCGCGGGCACCCGCAGCTCGTCGACAGAGTTAGGGAAGTGGGGGGAGGGGATAGAGCCCCGTCGGGCTCGTCGACCCGCGGCTCCTGGCGGCTCTGCGGCCGAGTTAGGGAAGGAGGGGGGGAGGGGCAGACTCCCTGACAGCCGGGCGATGCGCGCGCGCCGGCGGCTCGGCGGCACAGGTCGCGAGTGGGGGAGGCCCGGCCGGCAGGTGGACACGCGGGCACCGCCAGCTCGGCGGCAGAGTGAGGAAAGGGGGGGGAGGGGCAGACACCTAGACAGCCGGGCGACGCGCGCGCGCCGGCGGCTCGTGACCAGAGGTCGCGTGTAGGGGAGCAACGGCCGGCAGGTGGACCCGCGGGCACCGCCAGCTCGGCGGCAGAGTGAGGGAAGGAGGGGGAGGGGCGGATTCCAAGCCAGGCGGGCGACGCGCGCGCGCTGGCGTCTCGTCACCAGAGATCGCGAGTGCGAGAGGCCCGGCCGGCAGGTGGACACGCGGGCACCGCCGGCTCGGCGGCAGAGTCAGGGAAGTGGGGGGAGGGGATAGAGCCCCGTCGGGCTCGTCGA
Source organism: Giraffa tippelskirchi (assembly GCF_054371585.1). Lineage (NCBI taxonomy): Eukaryota > Metazoa > Chordata > Mammalia > Artiodactyla > Giraffidae > Giraffa > Giraffa tippelskirchi. The sequence continues at coordinate 71,056,688 of NC_137282.1, forward strand.
CCCGCGGCTCCTGGCGGCTCTGCGGCCGAGTTGGGGAAGGAGGGGGGGAGGGGCAGACTCCCTGACAGCCGGGCGATGCGCGCGCGCCGGCGGCTCGGCGGCACAGGTCGCGAGTGGGGGAGGCCCGGCCGGCAGGTGGACACGCGGGCACCGCCAGCTCGGCGGCAGAGTGAGGAAAGGGGGGGCGGGGCAGACACCTCGACAGCCGGGCGATGCGCGCGCGCTGGCGGCTCGTCACCAGAGGTCGCGAGTGCGAGAGGCCCGGCCGGCAGGTGGACACGGGGGCACCGCCGGCTCGGCGGCAGAGTCAGGGAAGTGGGGGGAGGGGATAGAGCCCCGTCGGGCTCGTCGACCCGCGGCTCCTGGCGGCTCTGCGGCCGAGTTGGGGAAGGAGGGGGGGAGGGGCAGACTCCCTGACAGCCGGGCGATGCGCGCGCGCCGGCGGCTCGGCGGCACAGGTCGCGAGTGGGGGAGGCCCGGCCGGCAGGTGGACACGCGGGCACCGCCAGCTCGGCGGCAGAGTGAGGAAAGGGGGGGCGGGGCAGACACCTCGACAGCCGGGCGACGCGCGCGCGCTGGCGGCTCGTCACCAGAGGTCGGGAGTGCGAGAGGCCAGGCCGGCAGGTGGACACGCGGGCACCCGCAGCTCGTCGGCAGGGTTAGGGAAGGGGGGGAGGGGATAGAGCCCCGTCCGGCTGGTCGACCCGCGGGCACTGCCAGGCGGGCGACGGGCGCGCGCTGGCGGCTGGGCGGGCGAGGTCGCCAGTGGGAGAGGCCCGGCCGGCAGGTGCCCGCGGGCAACGCCAGCTGGGCGGCAGAGTGAGGGGAGGAGCGGGGGAGGGGCAGACAGCCTGACAGCCGGGCGACGGGCGCGCGCTGGCGGCTCGGCGGGCGAGGTCGCGAGTGGGAGAGCCCCAGTCGCAGGTGGCCCCGCGGGCACCCGCAGCTCGTCGACAGAGTTAGGGAAGTGGGGGGAGGGGATAGAGCCCCGTCGGGCTCGTCGACCCGCGGCTCCTGGCGGCTCTGCGGCCGAGTTAGGGAAGGAGGGGGGGAGGGGCAGACTCCCTGACAGCCGGGCGATGCGCGCGCGCCGGCGGCTCGGCGGCACAGGTCACGAGTGGGGGAGGCCCGGCCGGCAGGTGGACACGCGGGCACCGCCAGCTCGGCGGCAGAGTGAGGAAAGGGGGGGGAGGGGCAGACACCTAGACAGCCGGGCGACGCGCGCGCGCCGGCGGCTCGTGACCAGAGGTCGCGTGTAGGGGAGCAACGGCCGGCAGGTGGACCCGCGGGCACCGCCAGCTCGGCGGCAGAGTGAGGGAAGGAGGGGGAGGGGCGGATTCCAAGCCAGGCGGGCGACGCGCGCGCGCTGGCGTCTCGTCACCAGAGATCGCGAGTGCGAGAGGCCCGGCCGGCAGGTGGACACGCGGGCACCGCCGGCTCGGCGGCAGAGTCAGGGAAGTGGGGGGAGGGGATAGAGCCCCGTCGGGCTCGTCGACCCGCGGCTCCTGGCGGCTCTGCGGCCGAGTTGGGGAAGGAGGGGGGGAGGGGCAGACTCCCTGACAGCCGGGCGATGCGCGCGCGCCGGCGGCTCGGCGGCACAGGTCGCGAGTGGGGGAGGCCCGGCCGGCAGGTGGACACGCGGGCACCGCCAGCTCGGCGGCAGAGTGAGGAAAGGGGGGGCGGGGCAGACACCTCGACAGCCGGGCGATGCGCGCGCGCTGGCGGCTCGTCACCAGAGGTCGCGAGTGCGAGAGGCCCGGCCGGCAGGTGGACACGGGGGCACCGCCGGCTCGGCGGCAGAGTCAGGGAAGTGGGGGGAGGGGATAGAGCCCCGTCGGGCTCGTCGACCCGCGGCTCCTGGCGGCTCTGCGGCCGAGTTGGGGAAGGAGGGGGGGAGGGGCAGACTCCCTGACAGCCGGGCGATGCGCGCGCGCCGGCGGCTCGGCGGCACAGGTCGCGAGTGGGGGAGGCCCGGCCGGCAGGTGGACACGCGGGCACCGCCAGCTCGGCGGCAGAGTGAGGAAAGGGGGGGCGGGGCAGACACCTCGACAGCCGGGCGACGCGCGCGCGCTGGCGGCTCGTCACCAGAGGTCGGGAGTGCGAGAGGCCAGGCCGGCAGGTGGACACGCGGGCACCCGCAGCTCGTCGGCAGGGTTAGGGAAGGGGGGGAGGGGATAGAGCCCCGTCCGGCTGGTCGACCCGCGGGCACTGCCAGGCGGGCGACGGGCGCGCGCTGGCGGCTGGGCGGGCGAGGTCGCCAGTGGGAGAGGCCCGGCCGGCAGGTGCCCGCGGGCAACGCCAGCTGGGCGGCAGAGTGAGGGGAGGAGCGGGGGAGGGGCAGACAGCCTGACAGCCGGGCGACGGGCGCGCGCTGGCGGCTCGGCGGGCGAGGTCGCGAGTGGGAGAGCCCCGGTCGCAGGTGGACCCGCGGGCACCCGCAGCTCGTCGACAGAGTTAGGGAAGTGGGGGGAGGGGATAGAGCCCCGTCGGGCTCGTCGACCCGCGGCTCCTGGCGGCTCTGCGGCCGAGTTAGGGAAGGAGGGGGGGAGGGGCAGACTCCCTGACAGCCGGGCGATGCGCGCGCGCCGGCGGCTCGGCGGCACAGGTCGCGAGTGGGGGAGGCCCGGCCGGCAGGTGGACACGCGGGCACCGCCAGCTCGGCGGCAGAGTGAGGAAAGGGGGGGGAGGGGCAGACACCTAGACAGCCGGGCGACGCGCGCGCGCCGGCGGCTCGTGACCAGAGGTCGCGTGTAGGGGAGCAACGGCCGGCAGGTGGACCCGCGGGCACCGCCAGCTCGGCGGCAGAGTGAGGGAAGGAGGGGGAGGGGCGGATTCCAAGCCAGGCGGGCGACGCGCGCGCGCTGGCGTCTCGTCACCAGAGATCGCGAGTGCGAGAGGCCCGGCCGGCAGGTGGACACGCGGGCACCGCCGGCTCGGCGGCAGAGTCAGGGAAGTGGGGGGAGGGGATAGAGCCCCGTCGGGCTCGTCGACCCGCGGCTCCTGGCGGCTCTGCGGCCGAGTTGGGGAAGGAGGGGGGGAGGGGCAGACTCCCTGACAGCCGGGCGATGCGCGCGCGCCGGCGGCTCGGCGGCACAGGTCGCGAGTGGGGGAGGCCCGGCCGGCAGGTGGACACGCGGGCACCGCCAGCTCGGCGGCAGAGTGAGGAAAGGGGGGGCGGGGCAGACACCTCGACAGCCGGGCGATGCGCGCGCGCTGGCGGCTCGTCACCAGAGGTCGCGAGTGCGAGAGGCCCGGCCGGCAGGTGGACACGGGGGCACCGCCGGCTCGGCGGCAGAGTCAGGGAAGTGGGGGGAGGGGATAGAGCCCCGTCGGGCTCGTCGACCCGCGGCTCCTGGCGGCTCTGCGGCCGAGTTGGGGAAGGAGGGGGGGAGGGGCAGACTCCCTGACAGCCGGGCGATGCGCGCGCGCCGGCGGCTCGGCGGCACAGGTCGCGAGTGGGGGAGGCCCGGCCGGCAGGTGGACACGCGGGCACCGCCAGCTCGGCGGCAGAGTGAGGAAAGGGGGGGCGGGGCAGACACCTCGACAGCCGGGCGACGCGCGCGCGCTGGCGGCTCGTCACCAGAGGTCGGGAGTGCGAGAGGCCAGGCCGGCAGGTGGACACGCGGGCACCCGCAGCTCGTCGGCAGGGTTAGGGAAGGGGGGGAGGGGATAGAGCCCCGTCCGGCTGGTCGACCCGCGGGCACTGCCAGGCGGGCGACGGGCGCGCGCTGGCGGCTGGGCGGGCGAGGTCGCCAGTGGGAGAGGCCCGGCCGGCAGGTGCCCGCGGGCAACGCCAGCTGGGCGGCAGAGTGAGGGGAGGAGCGGGGGAGGGGCAGACAGCCTGACAGCCGGGCGACGGGCGCGCGCTGGCGGCTCGGCGGGCGAGGTCGCGAGTGGGAGAGCCCCGGTCGCAGGTGGCCCCGCGGGCACCCGCAGCTCGTCGACAGAGTTAGGGAAGTGGGGGGAGGGGATAGAGCCCCGTCGGGCTCGTCGACCCGCGGCTCCTGGCGGCTCTGCGGCCGAGTTAGGGAAGGAGGGGGGGAGGGGCAGACTCCCTGACAGCCGGGCGATGCGCGCGCGCCGGCGGCTCGGCGGCACAGGTCGCGAGTGGGGGAGGCCCGGCCGGCAGGTGGACACGCGGGCACCGCCAGCTCGGCGGCAGAGTGAGGAAAGGGGGGGGAGGGGCAGACACCTAGACAGCCGGGCGACGCGCGCGCGCCGGCGGCTCGTGACCAGAGGTCGCGTGTAGGGGAGCAACGGCCGGCAGGTGGACCCGCGGGCACCGCCAGCTCGGCGGCAGAGTGAGGGAAGGAGGGGGAGGGGCGGATTCCAAGCCAGGCGGGCGACGCGCGCGCGCTGGCGTCTCGTCACCAGAGATCGCGAGTGCGAGAGGCCCGGCCGGCAGGTGGACACGCGGGCACCGCCGGCTCGGCGGCAGAGTCAGGGAAGTGGGGGGAGGGGATAGAGCCCCGTCGGGCTCGTCGACCCGCGGCTCCTGGCGGCTCTGCGGCCGAGTTGGGGAAGGAGGGGGGGAGGGGCAGACTCCCTGACAGCCGGGCGATGCGCGCGCGCCGGCGGCTCGGCGGCACAGGTCGCGAGTGGGGGAGGCCCGGCCGGCAGGTGGACACGCGGGCACCGCCAGCTCGGCGGCAGAGTGAGGAAAGGGGGGGCGGGGCAGACACCTCGACAGCCGGGCGATGCGCGCGCGCTGGCGGCTCGTCACCAGAGGTCGCGAGTGCGAGAGGCCCGGCCGGCAGGTGGACACGGGGGCACCGCCGGCTCGGCGGCAGAGTCAGGGAAGTGGGGGGAGGGGATAGAGCCCCGTCGGGCTCGTCGACCCGCGGCTCCTGGCGGCTCTGCGGCCGAGTTGGGGAAGGAGGGGGGGAGGGGCAGACTCCCTGACAGCCGGGCGATGCGCGCGCGCCGGCGGCTCGGCGGCACAGGTCGCGAGTGGGGGAGGCCCGGCCGGCAGGTGGACACGCGGGCACCGCCAGCTCGGCGGCAGAGTGAGGAAAGGGGGGGCGGGGCAGACACCTCGACAGCCGGGCGACGCGCGCGCGCTGGCCGCTCGTCACCAGAGGTCGGGAGTGCGAGAGGCCAGGCCGGCAGGTGGACACGCGGGCACCCGCAGCTCGTCGGCAGGGTTAGGGAAGGGGGGGAGGGGATAGAGCCCCGTCCGGCTGGTCGACCCGCGGGCACTGCCAGGCGGGCGACGGGCGCGCGCTGGCGGCTGGGCGGGCGAGGTCGCCAGTGGGAGAGGCCCGGCCGGCAGGTGCCCGCGGGCAACGCCAGCTGGGCGGCAGAGTGAGGGGAGGAGCGGGGGAGGGGCAGACAGCCTGACAGCCGGGCGACGGGCGCGCGCTGGCGGCTCGGCGGGCGAGGTCGCGAGTGGGAGAGCCCCGGTCGCAGGTGGCCCCGCGGGCACCCGCAGCTCGTCGACAGAGTTAGGGAAGTGGGGGGAGGGGATAGAGCCCCGTCGGGCTCGTCGACCCGCGGCTCCTGGCGGCTCTGCGGCCGAGTTAGGGAAGGAGGGGGGGAGGGGCAGACTCCCTGACAGCCGGGCGATGCGCGCGCGCCGGCGGCTCGGCGGCACAGGTCGCGAGTGGGGGAGGCCCGGCCGGCAGGTGGACACGCGGGCACCGCCAGCTCGGCGGCAGAGTGAGGAAAGGGGGGGGAGGGGCAGACACCTAGACAGCCGGGCGACGCGCGCGCGCCGGCGGCTCGTGACCAGAGGTCGCGTGTAGGGGAGCAACGGCCGGCAGGTGGACCCGCGGGCACCGCCAGCTCGGCGGCAGAGTGAGGGAAGGAGGGGGAGGGGCGGATTCCAAGCCAGGCGGGCGACGCGCGCGCGCTGGCGTCTCGTCACCAGAGATCGCGAGTGCGAGAGGCCCGGCCGGCAGGTGGACACGCGGGCACCGCCGGCTCGGCGGCAGAGTCAGGGAAGTGGGGGGAGGGGATAGAGCCCCGTCGGGCTCGTCGACCCGCGGCTCCTGGCGGCTCTGCGGCCGAGTTGGGGAAGGAGGGGGGGAGGGGCAGACTCCCTGACAGCCGGGCGATGCGCGCGCGCCGGCGGCTCGGCGGCACAGGTCGCGAGTGGGGGAGGCCCGGCCGGCAGGTGGACACGCGGGCACCGCCAGCTCGGCGGCAGAGTGAGGAAAGGGGGGGCGGGGCAGACACCTCGACAGCCGGGCGATGCGCGCGCGCTGGCGGCTCGTCACCACAGGTCGCGAGTGCGAGAGGCCCGGCCGGCAGGTGGACACGGGGGCACCGCCGGCTCGGCGGCAGAGTCAGGGAAGTGGGGGGAGGGGATAGAGCCCCTTCGGGCTCGTCGACCCGCGGCTCCTGGCGGCTCTGCGGCCGAGTTGGGGAAGGAGGGGGGGAGGGGCAGACTCCCTGACAGCCGGGCGATGCGCGCGCGCCGGCGGCTCGGCGGCACAGGTCGCGAGTGGGGGAGGCCCGGCCGGCAGGTGGACACGCGGGCACCGCCAGCTCGGCGGCAGAGTGAGGAAAGGGGGGGCGGGGCAGACACCTCGACAGCCGGGCGACGCGCGCGCGCTGGCGGCTCGTCACCAGAGGTCGGGAGTGCGAGAGGCCAGGCCGGCAGGTGGACACGCGGGCACCCGCAGCTCGTCGGCAGGGTTAGGGAAGGGGGGGAGGGGATAGAGCCCCGTCCGGCTGGTCGACCCGCGGGCACTGCCAGGCGGGCGACGGGCGCGCGCTGGCGGCTGGGCGGGCGAGGTCGCCAGTGGGAGAGGCCCGGCCGGCAGGTGCCCGCGGGCAACGCCAGCTGGGCGGCAGAGTGAGGGGAGGAGCGGGGGAGGGGCAGACAGCCTGACAGCCGGGCGACGGGCGCGCGCTGGCGGCTCGGCGGGCGAGGTCGCGAGTGGGAGAGCCCCGGTCGCAGGTGGCCCCGCGGGCACCCGCAGCTCGTCGACAGAGTTAGGGAAGTGGGGGGAGGGGATAGAGCCCCGTCGGGCTCGTCGACCCGCGGCTCCTGGCGGCTCTGCGGCCGAGTTAGGGAAGGAGGGGGGGAGGGGCAGACTCCCTGACAGCCGGGCGATGCGCGCGCGCCGGCGGCTCGGCGGCACAGGTCGCGAGTGGGGGAGGCCCGGCCGGCAGGTGGACACGCGGGCACCGCCAGCTCGGCGGCAGAGTGAGGAAAGGGGGGGGAGGGGCAGACACCTAGACAGCCGGGCGACGCGCGCGCGCCGGCGGCTCGTGACCAGAGGTCGCGTGTAGGGGAGCAACGGCCGGCAGGTGGACCCGCGGGCACCGCCAGCTCGGCGGCAGAGTGAGGGAAGGAGGGGGAGGGGCGGATTCCAAGCCAGGCGGGCGACGCGCGCGCGCTGGCGTCTCGTCACCAGAGATCGCGAGTGCGAGAGGCCCGGCCGGCAGGTGGACACGCGGGCACCGCCGGCTCGGCGGCAGAGTCAGGGAAGTGGGGGGAGGGGATAGAGCCCCGTCGGGCTCGTCGACCCGCGGCTCCTGGCGGCTCTGCGGCCGAGTTGGGGAAGGAGGGGGGGAGGGGCAGACTCCCTGACAGCCGGGCGATGCGCGCGCGCCGGCGGCTCGGCGGCACAGGTCGCGAGTGGGGGAGGCCCGGCCGGCAGGTGGACACGCGGGCACCGCCAGCTCGGCGGCAGAGTGAGGAAAGGGGGGGCGGGGCAGACACCTCGACAGCCGGGCGATGCGCGCGCGCTGGCGGCTCGTCACCAGAGGTCGCGAGTGCGAGAGGCCCGGCCGGCAGGTGGACACGGGGGCACCGCCGGCTCGGCGGCAGAGTCAGGGAAGTGGGGGGAGGGGATAGAGCCCCGTCGGGCTCGTCGACCCGCGGCTCCTGGCGGCTCTGCGGCCGAGTTGGGGAAGGAGGGGGGGAGGGGCAGACTCCCTGACAGCCGGGCGATGCGCGCGCGCCGGCGGCTCGGCGGCACAGGTCGCGAGTGGGGGAGGCCCGGCCGGCAGGTGGACACGCGGGCACCGCCAGCTCGGCGGCAGAGTGAGGAAAGGGGGGGCGGGGCAGACACCTCGACAGCCGGGCGACGCGCGCGCGCTGGCCGCTCGTCACCAGAGGTCGGGAGTGCGAGAGGCCAGGCCGGCAGGTGGACACGCGGGCACCCGCAGCTCGTCGGCAGGGTTAGGGAAGGGGGGGAGGGGATAGAGCCCCGTCCGGCTGGTCGACCCGCGGGCACTGCCAGGCGGGCGACGGGCGCGCGCTGGCGGCTGGGCGGGCGAGGTCGCCAGTGGGAGAGGCCCGGCCGGCAGGTGCCCGCGGGCAACGCCAGCTGGGCGGCAGAGTGAGGGGAGGAGCGGGGGAGGGGCAGACAGCCTGACAGCCGGGCGACGGGCGCGCGCTGGCGGCTCGGCGGGCGAGGTCGCGAGTGGGAGAGCCCCGGTCGCAGGTGGCCCCGCGGGCACCCGCAGCTCGTCGACAGAGTTAGGGAAGTGGGGGGAGGGGATAGAGCCCCGTCGGGCTCGTCGACCCGCGGCTCCTGGCGGCTCTGCGGCCGAGTTAGGGAAGGAGGGGGGGAGGGGCAGACTCCCTGACAGCCGGGCGATGCGCGCGCGCCGGCGGCTCGGCGGCACAGGTCGCGAGTGGGGGAGGCCCGGCCGGCAGGTGGACACGCGGGCACCGCCAGCTCGGCGGCAGAGTGAGGAAAGGGGGGGGAGGGGCAGACACCTAGACAGCCGGGCGACGCGCGCGCGCCGGCGGCTCGTGACCAGAGGTCGCGTGTAGGGGAGCAACGGCCGGCAGGTGGACCCGCGGGCACCGCCAGCTCGGCGGCAGAGTGAGGGAAGGAGGGGGAGGGGCGGATTCCAAGCCAGGCGGGCGACGCGCGCGCGCTGGCGTCTCGTCACCAGAGATCGCGAGTGCGAGAGGCCCGGCCGGCAGGTGGACACGCGGGCACCGCCGGCTCGGCGGCAGAGTCAGGGAAGTGGGGGGAGGGGATAGAGCCCCGTCGGGCTCGTCGACCCGCGGCTCCTGGCGGCTCTGCGGCCGAGTTGGGGAAGGAGGGGGGGAGGGGCAGACTCCCTGACAGCCGGGCGATGCGCGCGCGCCGGCGGCTCGGCGGCACAGGTCGCGAGTGGGGGAGGCCCGGCCGGCAGGTGGACACGCGGGCACCGCCAGCTCGGCGGCAGAGTGAGGAAAGGGGGGGCGGGGCAGACACCTCGACAGCCGGGCGATGCGCGCGCGCTGGCGGCTCGTCACCAGAGGTCGCGAGTGCGAGAGGCCCGGCCGGCAGGTGGACACGGGGGCACCGCCGGCTCGGCGGCAGAGTCAGGGAAGTGGGGGGAGGGGATAGAGCCCCTTCGGGCTCGTCGACCCGCGGCTCCTGGCGGCTCTGCGGCCGAGTTGGGGAAGGAGGGGGGGAGGGGCAGACTCCCTGACAGCCGGGCGATGCGCGCGCGCCGGCGGCTCGGCGGCACAGGTCGCGAGTGGGGGAGGCCCGGCCGGCAGGTGGACACGCGGGCACCGCCAGCTCGGCGGCAGAGTGAGGAAAGGGGGGGCGGGGCAGACACCTCGACAGCCGGGCGACGCGCGCGCGCTGGCGGCTCGTCACCAGAGGTCGGGAGTGCGAGAGGCCAGGCCGGCAGGTGGACACGCGGGCACCCGCAGCTCGTCGGCAGGGTTAGGGAAGGGGGGGAGGGGATAGAGCCCCGTCCGGCTGGTCGACCCGCGGGCACTGCCAGGCGGGCGACGGGCGCGCGCTGGCGGCTGGGCGGGCGAGGTCGCCAGTGGGAGAGGCCCGGCCGGCAGGTGCCCGCGGGCAACGCCAGCTGGGCGGCAGAGTGAGGGGAGGAGCGGGGGAGGGGCAGACAGCCTGACAGCCGGGCGACGGGCGCGCGCTGGCGGCTCGGCGGGCGAGGTCGCGAGTGGGAGAGCCCCGGTCGCAGGTGGCCCCGCGGGCACCCGCAGCTCGTCGACAGAGTTAGGGAAGTGGGGGGAGGGGATAGAGCCCCGTCGGGCTCGTCGACCCGCGGCTCCTGGCGGCTCTGCGGCCGAGTTAGGGAAGGAGGGGGGGAGGGGCAGACTCCCTGACAGCCGGGCGATGAGCGCGCGCCGGCGGCTCGGCGGCACAGGTCGCGAGTGGGGGAGGCCCGGCCGGCAGGTGGACACGCGGGCACCGCCAGCTCGGCGGCAGAGTGAGGAAAGGGGGGGGAGGGGCAGACACCTAGACAGCCGGGCGACGCGCGCGCGCCGGCGGCTCGTGACCAGAGGTCGCGTGTAGGGGAGCAACGGCCGGCAGGTGGACCCGCGGGCACCGCCAGCTCGGCGGCAGAGTGAGGGAAGGAGGGGGAGGGGCGGATTCCAAGCCAGGCGGGCGACGCGCGCGCGCTGGCGTCTCGTCACCAGAGATCGCGAGTGCGAGAGGCCCGGCCGGCAGGTGGACACGCGGGCACCGCCGGCTCGGCGGCAGAGTCAGGGAAGTGGGGGGAGGGGATAGAGCCCCGTCGGGCTCGTCGACCCGCGGCTCCTGGCGGCTCTGCGGCCGAGTTGGGGAAGGAGGGGGGGAGGGGCAGACTCCCTGACAGCCGGGCGATGCGCGCGCGCCGGCGGCTCGGCGGCACAGGTCGCGAGTGGGGGAGGCCCGGCCGGCAGGTGGACACGCGGGCACCGCCAGCTCGGCGGCAGAGTGAGGAAAGGGGGGGCGGGGCAGACACCTCGACAGCCGGGCGATGCGCGCGCGCTGGCGGCTCGTCACCAGAGGTCGCGAGTGCGAGAGGCCCGGCCGGCAGGTGGACACGGGGGCACCGCCGGCTCGGCGGCAGAGTCAGGGAAGTGGGGGGAGGGGATAGAGCCCCGTCGGGCTCGTCGACCCGCGGCTCCTGGCGGCTCTGCGGCCGAGTTGGGGAAGGAGGGGGGGAGGGGCAGACTCCCTGACAGCCGGGCGATGCGCGCGCGCCGGCGGCTCGGCGGCACAGGTCGCGAGTGGGGGAGGCCCGGCCGGCAGGTGGACACGCGGGCACCGCCAGCTCGGCGGCAGAGTGAGGAAAGGGGGGGCGGGGCAGACACCTCGACAGCCGGGCGACGCGCGCGCGCTGGCGGCTCGTCACCAGAGGTCGCGAGTGCGAGAGGCCCGGCCGGCAGGTGGACACGGGGGCACCGCCGGCTCGGCGGCAGAGTCAGGGAAGTGGGGGGAGGGGATAGAGCCCCGTCGGGCTCGTCGACCCGCGGCTCCTGGCGGCTCTGCGGCCGAGTTGGGGAAGGAGGGGGGAGGGGCAGACTCCCTGACAGCCGGGCGATGCGCGCGCGCCGGCGGCTCGGCGGCACAGGTCGCGAGTGGGGGAGGCCCGGCCGGCAGGTGGACACGCGGGCACCGCCAGCTCGGCGGCAGAGTGAGGAAAGGGGGGGCGGGGCAGACACCTCGACAGCCGGGCGACGCGCGCGCGCTGGCGGCTCGTCACCAGAGGTCGCGAGTGCGACAGGCCCGGCCGGCAGGTGGACACGCGGGCACCCGCAGCTCGTCGGCAGGGTTAGGGAAGGGGGGGGAGGGGATAGAGCCCCGTCCGGCTGGTCGACCCGCGGGCACTGCCAGGCGGGCGACGGGCGCGCGCTGGCGGCTGGGCGGGCGAGGTCGCCAGTGGGAGAGGCCCGGCCGGCAGGTGCCCGCGGGCAACGCCAGCTGGGCGGCAGAGTGAGGGGAGGAGCGGGGGAGGGGCAGACAGCCTGACAGCCGGGCGACGGGCGCGCGCTGGCGGCTCGGCGGGCGAGGTCGCGAGTGGGAGAGCCCCGGTCGCAGGTGGCCCCGCGGGCACCCGCAGCTCGTCGACAGAGTTAGGGAAGTGGGGGGAGGGGATAGAGCCCCGTCGGGCTCGTCGACCCGCGGCTCCTGGCGGCTCTGCGGCCGAGTTAGGGAAGGAGGGGGGGAGGGGCAGACTCCCTGACAGCCGGGCGATGCGCGCGCGCCGGCGGCTCGGCGGCACAGGTCGCGAGTGGGGGAGGCCCGGCCGGCAGGTGGACACGCGGGCACTGCCAGCTCGGCGGCAGAGTGAGGAAAGGGGGGGGAGGGGCAGACACCTAGACAGCCGGGCGACGCGCGCGCGCCGGCGGCTCGTGACCAGAGGTCGCGTGTATGGGAGCACCGGCCGGCAGGTGGACCCGCGGGCAGCGCCAGCTCGGCGGCAGAGTGAGGGAAGGAGGGGGAGGGGCGGATTCCAAGCCAGGCGGGCGACGCGCGCGCGCTGGCGTCTCGTCACCAGAGATCGCGAGTGCGAGAGGCCCGGCCGGCAGGTGGACACGCGGGCACCGCCGGCTCGGCGGCAGAGTCAGGGAAGTGGGGGGAGGGGATAGAGCCCCGTCGGGCTCGTCGACCCGCGGCTCCTGGCGGCTCTGCGGCCGAGTTGGGGAAGGAGGGGGGGAGGGGCAGACTCCCTGACAGCCGGGCGATGCGCGCGCGCCGGCGGCTCGGCGGCACAGGTCGCGAGTGGGGGAGGCCCGGCCGGCAGGTGGACACGCGGGCACCGCCAGCTCGGCGGCAGAGTGAGGAAAGGGGGGGCGGGGCAGACACCTCGACAGCCGGGCGACGTGCGCGCGCTGGCGGCTCGTCACCAGAGGTCGCGAGTGCGACAGGCCCGGCCGGCAGGTGGACACGGGGGCACCGCCGGCTCGGCGGCAGAGTCAGGGAAGTGGGGGGAGGGGATAGAGCCCCGTCGGGCTCGTCGACCCGCGGCTCCTGGCGGCTCTGCGGCCGAGTTGGGGAAGGAGGGGGGGAGGGGCAGACTCCCTGACAGCCGGGCGATGCGCGCGCGCCGGCGGCTCGGCGGCACAGGTCGCGAGTGGGGGAGGCCCGGCCGGCAGGTGGACACGCGGGCACCGCCAGCTCGGCGGCAGAGTGAGGAAAGGGGGGGCGGGGCAGACACCTCGACAGCCGGGCGACGCGCGCGCGCTGGCGGCTCGTCACCAGAGGTCGCGAGTGCGACAGGCCCGGCCGGCAGGTGGACACGCGGGCACCCGCAGCTCGTCGGCAGGGTTAGGGAAGGGGGGGGAGGGGATAGAGCCCCGTCCGGCTGGTCGACCCGCGGGCACTGCCAGGCGGGCGACGGGCGCGCGCTGGCGGCTGGGCGGGCGAGGTCGCCAGTGGGAGAGGCCCGGCCGGCAGGTGCCCGCGGGCAACGCCAGCTGGGCGGCAGAGTGAGGGGAGGAGCGGGGGAGGGGCAGACAGCCTGACAGCCGGGCGACGGGCGCGCGCTGGCGGCTCGGCGGGCGAGGTCGCGAGTGGGAGAGCCCCGGTCGCAGGTGGCCCCGCGGGCACCCGCAGCTCGTCGACAGAGTTAGGGAAGTGGGGGGAGGGGATAGAGCCCCGTCGGGCTCGTCGACCCGCGGCTCCTGGCGGCTCTGCGGCCGAGTTAGGGAAGGAGGGGGGGAGGGGCAGACTCCCTGACAGCCGGGCGATGCGCGCGCGCCGGCGGCTCGGCGGCACAGGTCGCGAGTGGGGGAGGCCCGGCCGGCAGGTGGACACGCGGGCACCGCCAGCTCGGCGGCAGAGTGAGGAAAGGGGGGGGAGGGGCAGACACCTAGACAGCCGGGCGACGCGCGCGCGCCGGCGGCTCGTGACCAGAGGTCGCGTGTAGGGGAGCACCGGCCGGCAGGTGGACTCGCGGGCACCGCCAGCTCGGCGGCAGAGTGAGGGAAGGAGGGGGAGGGGCGGATTCCAAGCCAGGCGGGCGACGCGCGCGCGCTGGCGTCTCGTCACCAGAGATCGCGAGTGCGAGAGGCCCGGCCGGCAGGTGGACACGCGGGCACCGCCGGCTCGGCGGCAGAGTCAGGGAAGTGGGGGGAGGGGATAGAGCCCCGTCGGGCTCGTCGACCCGCGGCTCCTGGCGGCTCTGCGGCCGAGTTGGGGAAGGAGGGGGGGAGGGGCAGACTCCCTGACAGCCGGGCGATGCGCGCGCGCCGGCGGCTCGGCGGCACAGGTCGCGAGTGGGGGAGGCCCGGCCGGCAGGTGGACACGCGGGCACCGCCAGCTCGGCGGCAGAGTGAGGAAAGGGGGGGCGGGGCAGACACCTCGACAGCCGGGCGACGCGCGCGCGCTGGCGGCTCGTCACCAGAGGTCGCGAGTGCGAGAGGCCCGGCCGGCAGGTGGACACGGGGGCACCGCCGGCTCGGCGGCAGAGTCAGGGAAGTGGGGGGAGGGGATAGAGCCCCGTCGGGCTCGTCGACCCGTGGCTCCTGGCGGCTCTGCGGCCGAGTTGGGGAAGGAGGGGGGGAGGGGCAGACTCCCTGACAGCCGGGCGATGCGCGCGCGCCGGCGGCTCGGCGGCACAGGTCGCGAGTGGGGGAGGCCCGGCCGGCAGGTGGACACGCGGGCACCGCCAGCTCGGCGGCAGAGTGAGGAAAGGGGGGGCGGGGCAGACACCTCGACAGCCGGGCGACGCGCGCGCGCTGGCGGCTCGTCACCAGAGGTCGCGAGTGCGAGAGGCCAGGCCGGCAGGTGGACACGCGGGCACCCGCAGCTCGTCGGCAGGGTTAGGGAAGGGGGGGAGGGGATAGAGCCCCGTCCGGCTGGTCGACCCGCGGGCACTGCCAGGCGGGCGACGGGCGCGCGCTGGCGGCTGGGCGGGCGAGGTCGCCAGTGGGAGAGGCCCGGCCGGCAGGTGCCCGCGGGCAACGCCAGCTGGGCGGCAGAGTGAGGGGAGGAGCGGGGGAGGGGCAGACAGCCTGACAGCCGGGCGACGGGCGCGCGCTGGCGGCTCGGCGGGCGAGGTCGCGAGTGGGAGAGCCCCGGTCGGAGGTGGACCCGCGGGCACCCGCAGCTCGTCGACAGAGTTAGGGAAGTGGGGGGAGGGGATAGAGCCCCGTCGGGCTCGTCGACCCGCGGCTCCTGGCGGCTCTGCGGCCGAGTTAGGGAAGGAGGGGGGGAGGGGCAGACTCCCTGACAGCCGGGCGATGCGCGCGCGCCGGCGGCTCGGCGGCACAGGTCGCGAGTGGGGGAGGCCCGGCCGGCAGGTGGACACGCGGGCACCGCCAGCTCGGCGGCAGAGTGAGGAAAGGGGGGGGAGGGGCAGACACCTAGACAGCCGGGCGACGCGCGCGCGCCGGCGGCTCGTGACCAGAGGTCGCGTGTAGGGGAGCAACGGCCGGCAGGTGGACCCGCGGGCACCGCCAGCTCGGCGGCAGAGTGAGGGAAGGAGGGGGAGGGGCGGATTCCAAGCCAGGCGGGCGACGCGCGCGCGCTGGCGTCTCGTCACCAGAGATCGCGAGTGCGAGAGGCCCGGCCGGCAGGTGGACACGCGGGCACCGCCGGCTCGGCGGCAGAGTCAGGGAAGTGGGGGGAGGGGATAGAGCCCCGTCGGGCTCGTCGACCCGCGGCTCCTGGCGGCTCTGCGGCCGAGTTGGGGAAGGAGGGGGGGAGGGGCAGACTCCCTGACAGCCGGGCGATGCGCGCGCGCCGGCGGCTCGGCGGCACAGGTCGCGAGTGGGGGAGGCCCGGCCGGCAGGTGGACACGCGGGCACCGCCAGCTCGGCGGCAGAGTGAGGAAAGGGGGGGCGGGGCAGACACCTCGACAGCCGGGCGATGCGCGCGCGCTGGCGGCTCGTCACCAGAGGTCGCGAGTGCGAGAGGCCCGGCCGGCAGGTGGACACGGGGGCACCGCCGGCTCGGCGGCAGAGTCAGGGAAGTGGGGGGAGGGGATAGAGCCCCGTCGGGCTCGTCGACCCGCGGCTCCTGGCGGCTCTGCGGCCGAGTTGGGGAAGGAGGGGGGGAGGGGCAGACTCCCTGACAGCCGGGCGATGCGCGCGCGCCGGCGGCTCGGCGGCACAGGTCGCGAGTGGGGGAGGCCCGGCCGGCAGGTGGACACGCGGGCACCGCCAGCTCGGCGGCAGAGTGAGGAAAGGGGGGGCGGGGCAGACACCTCGACAGCCGGGCGACGCGCGCGCGCTGGCGGCTCGTCACCAGAGGTCGGGAGTGCGAGAGGCCAGGCCGGCAGGTGGACACGCGGGCACCCGCAGCTCGTCGGCAGGGTTAGGGAAGGGGGGGAGGGGATAGAGCCCCGTCCGGCTGGTCGACCCGCGGGCACTGCCAGGCGGGCGACGGGCGCGCGCTGGCGGCTGGGCGGGCGAGGTCGCCAGTGGGAGAGGCCCGGCCGGCAGGTGCCCGCGGGCAACGCCAGCTGGGCGGCAGAGTGAGGGGAGGAGCGGGGGAGGGGCAGACAGCCTGACAGCCGGGCGACGGGCGCGCGCTGGCGGCTCGGCGGGCGAGGTCGCGAGTGGGAGAGCCCCGGTCGCAGGTGGCCCCGCGGGCACCCGCAGCTCGTCGACAGAGTTAGGGAAGTGGGGGGAGGGGATAGAGCCCCGTCGGGCTCGTCGACCCGCGGCTCCTGGCGGCTCTGCGGCCGAGTTAGGGAAGGAGGGGGGGAGGGGCAGACTCCCTGACAGCCGGGCGATGCGCGCGCGCCGGCGGCTCGGCGGCACAGGTCGCGAGTGGGGGAGGCCCGGCCGGCAGGTGGACACGCGGGCACCGCCAGCTCGGCGGCAGAGTGAGGAAAGGGGGGGGAGGGGCAGACACCTAGACAGCCGGGCGACGCGCGCGCGCCGGCGGCTCGTGACCAGAGGTCGCGTGTAGGGGAGCAACGGCCGGCAGGTGGACCCGCGGGCACCGCCAGCTCGGCGGCAGAGTGAGGGAAGGAGGGGGAGGGGCGGATTCCAAGCCAGGCGGGCGACGCGCGCGCGCTGGCGTCTCGTCACCAGAGATCGCGAGTGCGAGAGGCCCGGCCGGCAGGTGGACACGCGGGCACCGCCGGCTCGGCGGCAGAGTCAGGGAAGTGGGGGGAGGGGATAGAGCCCCGTCGGGCTCGTCGACCCGCGGCTCCTGGCGGCTCTGCGGCCGAGTTGGGGAAGGAGGGGGGGAGGGGCAGACTCCCTGACAGCCGGGCGATGCGCGCGCGCCGGCGGCTCGGCGGCACAGGTCGCGAGTGGGGGAGGCCCGGCCGGCAGGTGGACACGCGGGCACCGCCAGCTCGGCGGCAGAGTGAGGAAAGGGGGGGCGGGGCAGACACCTCGACAGCCGGGCGATGCGCGCGCGCTGGCGGCTCGTCACCAGAGGTCGCGAGTGCGAGAGGCCCGGCCGGCAGGTGGACACGGGGGCACCGCCGGCTCGGCGGCAGAGTCAGGGAAGTGGGGGGAGGGGATAGAGCCCCTTCGGGCTCGTCGACCCGCGGCTCCTGGCGGCTCTGCGGCCGAGTTGGGGAAGGAGGGGGGGAGGGGCAGACTCCCTGACAGCCGGGCGATGCGCGCGCGCCGGCGGCTCGGCGGCACAGGTCGCGAGTGGGGGAGGCCCGGCCGGCAGGTGGACACGCGGGCACCGCCAGCTCGGCGGCAGAGTGAGGAAAGGGGGGGCGGGGCAGACACCTCGACAGCCGGGCGACGCGCGCGCGCTGGCGGCTCGTCACCAGAGGTCGCGAGTGCGAGAGGCCAGGCCGGCAGGTGGACACGCGGGCACCCGCAGCTCGTCGGCAGGGTTAGGGAAGGGGGGGAGGGGATAGAGCCCCGTCCGGCTGGTCGACCCGCGGGCACTGCCAGGCGGGCGACGGGCGCGCGCTGGCGGCTGGGCGGGCGAGGTCGCCAGTGGGAGAGGCCCGGCCGGCAGGTGCCCGCGGGCAACGCCAGCTGGGCGGCAGAGTGAGGGGAGGAGCGGGGGAGGGGCAGACAGCCTGACAGCCGGGCGACGGGCGCGCGCTGGCGGCTCGGCGGGCGAGGTCGCGAGTGGGAGAGCCCCGGTCGCAGGTGGACCCGCGGGCACCCGCAGCTCGTCGACAGAGTTAGGGAAGTGGGGGGAGGGGATAGAGCCCCGTCGGGCTCGTCGACCCGCGGCTCCTGGCGGCTCTGCGGCCGAGTTAGGGAAGGAAGGGGGGAGGGGCAGACTCCCTGACAGCCGGGCGATGCGCGCGCGCCGGCGGCTCGGCGGCACAGGTCGCGAGTGGGGGAGGCCCGGCCGGCAGGTGGACACGCGGGCACCGCCAGCTCGGCGGCAGAGTGAGGAAAGGGGGGGGAGGGGCAGACACCTAGACAGCCGGGCGACGCGCGCGCGCCGGCGGCTCGTGACCAGAGGTCGCGTGTAGGGGAGCAACGGCCGGCAGGTGGACCCGCGGGCACCGCCAGCTCGGCGGCAGAGTGAGGGAAGGAGGGGGAGGGGCGGATTCCAAGCCAGGCGGGCGACGCGCGCGCGCTGGCGTCTCGTCACCAGAGATCGCGAGTGCGAGAGGCCCGGCCGGCAGGTGGACACGCGGGCACCGCCGGCTCGGCGGCAGAGTCAGGGAAGTGGGGGGAGGGGATAGAGCCCCGTCGGGCTCGTCGACCCGCGGCTCCTGGCGGCTCTGCGGCCGAGTTGGGGAAGGAGGGGGGGAGGGGCAGACTCCCTGACAGCCGGGCGATGCGCGCGCGCCGGCGGCTCGGCGGCACAGGTCGCGAGTGGGGGAGGCCCGGCCGGCAGGTGGACACGCGGGCACCGCCAGCTCGGCGGCAGAGTGAGGAAAGGGGGGGCGGGGCAGACACCTCGACAGCCGGGCGATGCGCGCGCGCTGGCGGCTCGTCACCAGAGGTCGCGAGTGCGAGAGGCCCGGCCGGCAGGTGGACACGGGGGCACCGCCGGCTCGGCGGCAGAGTCAGGGAAGTGGGGGGAGGGGATAGAGCCCCGTCGGGCTCGTCGACCCGCGGCTCCTGGCGGCTCTGCGGCCGAGTTGGGGAAGGAGGGGGGGAGGGGCAGACTCCCTGACAGCCGGGCGATGCGCGCGCGCCGGCGGCTCGGCGGCACAGGTCGCGAGTGGGGGAGGCCCGGCCGGCAGGTGGACACGCGGGCACCGCCAGCTCGGCGGCAGAGTGAGGAAAGGGGGGGCGGGGCAGACACCTCGACAGCCGGGCGACGCGCGCGCGCTGGCGGCTCGTCACCAGAGGTCGGGAGTGCGAGAGGCAAGGCCGGCAGGTGGACACGCGGGCACCCGCAGCTCGTCGGCAGGGTTAGGGAAGGGGGGAAGGGGATAGAGCCCCGTCCGGCTGGTCGACCCGCGGGCACTGCCAGGCGGGCGACGGGCGCGCGCTGGCGGCTGGGCGGGCGAGGTCGCCAGTGGGAGAGGCCCGGCCGGCAGGTGCCCGCGGGCAACGCCAGCTGGGCGGCAGAGTGAGGGGAGGAGCGGGGGAGGGGCAGACAGCCTGACAGCCGGGCGACGGGCGCGCGCTGGCGGCTCGGCAGGCGAGGTCGCGAGTGGGAGAGCCCCGGTCGCAGGTGGCCCCGCGGGCACCCGCAGCTCGTCGACAGAGTTAGGGAAGTGGGGGGAGGGGATAGAGCCCCGTCGGGCTCGTCGACCCGCGGCTCCTGGCGGCTCTGCGGCCGAGTTAGGGAAGGAGGGGGGGAGGGGCAGACTCCCTGACAGCCGGGCGATGCGCGCGCGCCGGCGGCTCGGCGGCACAGGTCGCGAGTGGGGGAGGCCCGGCCGGCAGGTGGACACGCGGGCACCGCCAGCTCGGCGGCAGAGTGAGGAAAGGGGGGGGAGGGGCAGACACCTAGACAGCCGGGCGACGCGCGCGCGCCGGCGGCTCGTGACCAGAGGTCGCGTGTAGGGGAGCAACGGCCGGCAGGTGGACCCGCGGGCACCGCCAGCTCGGCGGCAGAGTGAGGGAAGGAGGGGGAGGGGCGGATTCCAAGCCAGGCGGGCGACGCGCGCGCGCTGGCGTCTCGTCACCAGAGATCGCGAGTGCGAGAGGCCCGGCCGGCAGGTGGACACGCGGGCACCGCCGGCTCGGCGGCAGAGTCAGGGAAGTGGGGGGAGGGGATAGAGCCCCGTCGGGCTCGTCGACCCGCGGCTCCTGGCGGCTCTGCGGCCGAGTTGGGGAAGGAGGGGGGGAGGGGCAGACTCCCTGACAGCCGGGCGATGCGCGCGCGCCGGCGGCTCGGCGGCACAGGTCGCGAGTGGGGGAGGCCCGGCCGGCAGGTGGACACGCGGGCACCGCCAGCTCGGCGGCAGAGTGAGGAAAGGGGGGGCGGGGCAGACACCTCGACAGCCGGGCGACGCGCGCGCGCTGGCGGCTCGTCACCAGAGGTCGCGAGTGCGAGAGGCCAGGCCGGCAGGTGGACACGCGGGCACCCGCAGCTCGTCGGCAGGGTTAGGGAAGGGGGGGAGGGGATAGAGCCCCGTCCGGCTGGTCGACCCGCGGGCACTGCCAGGCGGGCGACGGGCGCGCGCTGGCGGCTGGGCGGGCGAGGTCGCCAGTGGGAGAGGCCCGGCCGGCAGGTGCCCGCGGGCAACGCCAGCTGGGCGGCAGAGTGAGGGGAGGAGCGGGGGAGGGGCAGACAGCCTGACAGCCGGGCGACGGGCGCGCGCTGGCGGCTCGGCGGGCGAGGTCGCGAGTGGGAGAGCCCCGGTCGCAGGTGGACCCGCGGGCACCCGCAGCTCGTCGACAGAGCTAGGGAAGTGGGGGGAGGGGATAGAGCCCCGTCGGGCTCGTCGACCCGCGGCTCCTGGCGGCTCTGCGGCCGAGTTAGGGAAGGAGGGGGGGAGGGGCAGACTCCCTGACAGCCGGGCGATGCGCGCGCGCCGGCGGCTCGGCGGCACAGGTCGCGAGTGGGGGAGGCCCGGCCGGCAGGTGGACACGCGGGCACCGCCAGCTCGGCGGCAGAGTGAGGAAAGGGGGGGGAGGGGCAGACACCTAGACAGCCGGGCGACGCGCGCGCGCCGGCGGCTCGTGACCAGAGGTCGCGTGTAGGGGAGCACCGGCCGGCAGGTGGACCCGCGGGCACCGCCAGCTCGGCGGCAGAGTGAGGGAAGGAGGGGGAGGGGCGGATTCCAAGCCAGGCGGGCGACGCGCGCGCGCTGGCGTCTCGTCACCAGAGATCGCGAGTGCGAGAGGCCCGGCCGGCAGGTGGACACGCGGGCACCGCCGGCTCGGCGGCAGAGTCAGGGAAGTGGGGGGAGGGGATAGAGCCCCGTCGGGCTCGTCGACCCGCGGCTCCTGGCGGCTCTGCGGCCGAGTTGGGGAAGGAGGGGGGGAGGGGCAGACTCCCTGACAGCCGGGCGATGCGCGCGCGCCGGCGGCTCGGCGGCACAGGTCGCGAGTGGGGGAGGCCCGGCCGGCAGGTGGACACGCGGGCACCGCCAGCTCGGCGGCAGAGTGAGGAAAGGGGGGGCGGGGCAGACACCTCGACAGCCGGGCGACGCGCGCGCGCTGGCGGCTCGTCACCAGAGGTCGCGAGTGCGAGAGGCCCGGCCGGCAGGTGGACACGGGGGCACCGCCGGCTCGGCGGCAGAGTCAGGGAAGTGGGGGGAGGGGATAGAGCCCCGTCGGGCTCGTCGACCCGTGGCTCCTGGCGGCTCTGCGGCCGAGTTGGGGAAGGAGGGGGGGAGGGGCAGACTCCCTGACAGCCGGGCGATGCGCGCGCGCCGGCGGCTCGGCGGCACAGGTCGCGAGTGGGGGAGGCCCGGCCGGCAGGTGGACACGCGGGCACCGCCAGCTCGGCGGCAGAGTGAGGAAAGGGGGGGCGGGGCAGACACCTCGACAGCCGGGCGACGCGCGCGCGCTGGCGGCTCGTCACCAGAGGTCGCGAGTGCGACAGGCCCGGCCGGCAGGTGGACACGCGGGCACCCGCAGCTCGTCGGCAGGGTTAGGGAAGGGGGGGGAGGGGATAGAGCCCCGTCCGGCTGGTCGACCCGCGGGCACTGCCAGGCGGGCGACGGGCGCGCGTTGGCGGCTGGGCGGGCGAGGTCGCCAGTGGGAGAGGCCCGGCCGGCAGGTGCCCGCGGGCAACGCCAGTTGGGCGGCAGAGTGAGGGGAGGAGCGGGGGAGGGGCAGACAGCCTGACAGCCGGGCGACGGGCGCGCGCTGGCGGCTCGGCGGGCGAGGTCGCGAGTGGGAGAGCCCCGGTCGCAGGTGGCCCCGCGGGCACCCGCAGCTCGTCGACAGAGTTAGGGAAGTGGGGGGAGGGGATAGAGCCCCGTCGGGCTCGTCGACCCGCGGCTCCTGGCGGCTCTGCGGCCGAGTTAGGGAAGGAGGGGGGGAGGGGCAGACTCCCTGACAGCCGGGCGATGCGCGCGCGCCGGCGGCTCGGCGGCACAGGTCGCGAGTGGGGGAGGCCCGGCCGGCAGGTGGACACGCGGGCACCGCCAGCTCGGCGGCAGAGTGAGGAAAGGGGGGGGAGGGGCAGACACCTAGACAGCCGGGCGACGCGCGCGCGCCGGCGGCTCGTGACCAGAGGTCGCGTGTAGGGGAGCAACGGCCGGCAGGTGGACCCGCGGGCACCGCCAGCTCGGCGGCAGAGTGAGGGAAGGAGGGGGAGGGGCGGATTCCAAGCCAGGCGGGCGACGCGCGCGCGCTGGCGTCTCGTCACCAGAGATCGCGAGTGCGAGAGGCCCGGCCGGCAGGTGGACACGCGGGCACCGCCGGCTCGGCGGCAGAGTCAGGGAAGTGGGGGGAGGGGATAGAGCCCCGTCGGGCTCGTCGACCCGCGGCTCCTGGCGGCTCTGCGGCCGAGTTGGGGAAGGAGGGGGGGAGGGGCAGACTCCCTGACAGCCGGGCGATGCGCGCGCGCCGGCGGCTCGGCGGCACAGGTCGCGAGTGGGGGAGGCCCGGCCGGCAGGTGGACACGCGGGCACCGCCAGCTCGGCGGCAGAGTGAGGAAAGGGGGGGCGGGGCAGACACCTCGACAGCCGGGCGATGCGCGCGCGCTGGCGGCTCGTCACCAGAGGTCGCGAGTGCGAGAGGCCCGGCCGGCAGGTGGACACGGGGGCACCGCCGGCTCGGCGGCAGAGTCAGGGAAGTGGGGGGAGGGGATAGAGCCCCGTCGGGCTCGTCGACCCGCGGCTCCTGGCGGCTCTGCGGCCGAGTTGGGGAAGGAGGGGGGGAGGGGCAGACTCCCTGACAGCCGGGCGATGCGCGCACGCCGGCGGCTCGGCGGCACAGGTCGCGAGTGGGGTAGGCCCGGCCGGCAGGTGGACACGCGGGCACCGCCAGCTCGGCGGCAGAGTGAGGAAAGGGGGGGCGGGGCAGACACCTCGACAGCCGGGCGACACGCGCGCGCTGGCGGCTCGTCACCAGAGGTCGGGAGTGCGAGAGGCCAGGCCGGCAGGTGGACACGCGGGCACCCGCAGCTCGTCGGCAGGGTTAGGGAAGGGGGGGAGGGGATAGAGCCCCGTCCGGCTGGTCGACCCGCGGGCACTGCCAGGCGGGCGACGGGCGCGCGCTGGCGGCTGGGCGGGCGAGGTCGCCAGTGGGAGAGGCCCGGCCGGCAGGTGCCCGCGGGCAACGCCAGCTGGGCGGCAGAGTGAGGGGAGGAGCGGGGGAGGGGCAGACAGCCTGACAGCCGGGCGACGGGCGCGCGCTGGCGGCTCGGCGGGCGAGGTCGCGAGTGGGAGAGCCCCGGTCGCAGGTGGCCCCGCGGGCACCCGCAGCTCGTCGACAGAGTTAGGGAAGTGGGGGGAGGGGATAGAGCCCCGTCGGGCTCGTCGACCCGCGGCTCCTGGCGGCTCTGCGGCCGAGTTAGGGAAGGAGGGGGGGAGGGGCAGACTCCCTGACAGCCGGGCGATGCGCGCGCGCCGGCGGCTCGGCGGCACAGGTCGCGAGTGGGGGAGGCCCGGCCGGCAGGTGGACACGCGGGCACCGCCAGCTCGGCGGCAGGGTGAGGAAAGGGGGGGGAGGGGCAGACACCTAGACAGCCGGGCGACGCGCGCGCGCCGGCGGCTCGTGACCAGAGGTCGCGTGTAGGGGAGCAACGGCCGGCAGGTGGACCCGCGGGCACCGCCAGCTCGGCGGCAGAGTGAGGGAAGGAGGGGGAGGGGCGGATTCCAAGCCAGGCGGGCGACGCGCGCGCGCTGGCGTCTCGTCACCAGAGATCGCGAGTGCGAGAGGCCCGGCCGGCAGGTGGACACGCGGGCACCGCCGGCTCGGCGGCAGAGTCAGGGAAGTGGGGGGAGGGGATAGAGCCCCGTCGGGCTCGTCGACCCGCGGCTCCTGGCGGCTCTGCGGCCGAGTTGGGGAAGGAGGGGGGGAGGGGCAGACTCCCTGACAGCCGGGCGATGCGCGCGCGCCGGCGGCTCGGCGGCACAGGTCGCGAGTGGGGGAGGCCCGGCCGGCAGGTGGACACGCGGGCACCGCCAGCTCGGCGGCAGAGTGAGGAAAGTGGGGGCGGGGCAGACACCTCGACAGCCGGGCGACGCGCGCGCGCTGGCGGCTCGTCACCAGAGGTCGCGAGTGCGAGAGGCCAGGCCGGCAGGTGGACACGCGGGCACCCGCAGCTCGTCGGCAGGGTTAGGGAAGGGGGGGAGGGGATAGAGCCCCGTCCGGCTGGTCGACCCGCGGGCACTGCCAGGCGGGCGACGGGCGCGCGCTGGCGGTTGGGCGGGCGAGGACGCCAGTGGGAGAGGCCCGGCCGGCAGGTGCCCGCGGGCAACGCCAGCTGGGCGGCAGAGTGAGGGGAGGAGCGGGGGAGGGGCAGACAGCCTGACAGCCGGGCGACGGGCGCGCGCTGGCGGCTCGGCGGGCGAGGTCGCGAGTGGGAGAGCCCCGGTCGCAGGTGGACCCGCGGGCACCCGCAGCTCGTCGACAGAGCTAGGGAAGTGGGGGGAGGGGATAGAGCCCCGTCGGGCTCGTCGACCCGCGGCTCCTGGCGGCTCTGCGGCCGAGTTAGGGAAGGAGGGGGGGAGGGGCAGACTCCCTGACAGCCGGGAGATGCGCGCGCGCCGGCGGCTCGGCGGCACAGGTCGCGAGTGGGGGAGGCCCGGCCGGCAGGTGGACACGCGGGCACCGCCAGCTCGGCGGCAGAGTGAGGAAAGGGGGGGGAGGGGCAGACACCTAGACAGCCGGGCGACGCGCGCGCGCCGGCGGCTCGTGACCAGAGGTCGCGTGTAGGGGAGCACCGGCCGGCAGGTGGACCCGCGGGCACCGCCAGCTCGGCGGCAGAGTGAGGGAAGGAGGGGGAGGGGCGGATTCCAAGCCAGGCGGGCGACGCGCGCGCGCTGGCGTCTCGTCACCAGAGATCGCGAGTGCGAGAGGCCCGGCCGGCAGGTGGACACGCGGGCACCGCCGGCTCGGCGGCAGAGTCAGGGAAGTGGGGGGAGGGGATAGAGCCCCGTCGGGCTCGTCGACCCGCGGCTCCTGGCGGCTCTGCGGCCGAGTTGGGGAAGGAGGGGGGGAGGGGCAGACTCCCTGACAGCCGGGCGATGCGCGCGCGCCGGCGGCTCGGCGGCACAGGTCGCGAGTGGGGGAGGCCCGGCCGGCAGGTGGACACGCGGGCACCGCCAGCTCGGCGGCAGAGTGAGGAAAGGGGGGGCGGGGCAGACACCTCGACAGCCGGGCGATGCGCGCGCGCTGGCGGCTCGTCACCAGAGGTCGCGAGTGCGAGAGGCCCGGCCGGCAGGTGGACACGGGGGCACCGCCGGCTCGGCGGCAGAGTCAGGGAAGTGGGGGGAGGGGATAGAGCCCCGTCGGGCTCGTCGACCCGCGGCTCCTGGCGGCTCTGCGGCCGAGTTGGGGAAGGAGGGGGGGAGGGGCAGACTCCCTGACAGCCGGGCGATGCGCGCGCGCCGGCGGCTCGGCGGCACAGGTCGCGAGTGGGGGAGGCCCGGCCGGCAGGTGGACACGCGGGCACCGCCAGCTTGGCGGCAGAGTGAGGAAAGGGGGGGCGGGGCAGACACCTCGACAGCCGGGCGACGCGCGCGCGCTGGCGGCTCGTCACCAGAGGTCGCGAGTGCGACAGGCCCGGCCGGCAGGTGGACACGCGGGCACCCGCAGCTCGTCGGCAGGGTTAGGGAAGGGGGGGGAGGGGATAGAGCCCCGTCCGGCTGGTCGACCCGCGGGCACTGCCAGGCGGGCGACGGGCGCGCGCTGGCGGCTGGGCGGGCGAGGTCGCCAGTGGGAGAGGCCCGGCCGGCAGGTGCCCGCGGGCAACGCCAGCTGGGCGGCAGAGTGAGGGGAGGAGCGGGGGAGGGGCAGACAGCCTGACAGCCGGGCGACGGGCGCGCGCTGGCAGCTCGGCGGGCGAGGTCGCGAGTGGGAGAGCCCCGGTCGCAGGTGGCCCCGCGGGCACCCGCAGCTCGTCGACAGAGTTAGGGAAGTGGGGGGAGGGGATAGAGCCCCGTCGGGCTCGTCGACCCGCGGCTCCTGGCGGCTCTGCGGCCGAGTTAGGGAAGGAGGGGGGGAGGGGCAGACTCCCTGACAGCCGGGCGATGCGCGCGCGCCGGCGGCTCGGCGGCACAGGTCGCGAGTGGGGGAGGCCCGGCCGGCAGGTGGACACGCGGGCACCGCCAGCTCGGCGGCAGAGTGAGGAAAGGGGGGGGAGGGGCAGACACCTAGACAGCCGGGCGACGCGCGCGCGCCGGCGGCTCGTGACCAGAGGTCGCGTGTATGGGAGCACCGGCCGGCAGGTGGACCCGCGGGCAGCGCCAGCTCGGCGGCAGAGTGAGGGAAGGAGGGGGAGGGGCGGATTCCAAGCCAGGCGGGCGACGCGCGCGCGCTGGCGTCTCGTCACCAGAGATCGCGAGTGCGAGAGGCCCGGCCGGCAGGTGGACACGCGGGCACCGCCGGCTCGGCGGCAGAGTCAGGGAAGTGGGGGGAGGGGATAGAGCCCCGTCGGGCTCGTCGACCCGCGGCTCCTGGCGGCTCTGCGGCCGAGTTGGGGAAGGAGGGGGGGAGGGGCAGACTCCCTGACAGCCGGGCGATGCGCGCGCGCCGGCGGATCGGCGGCACAGGTCGCGAGTGGGGGAGGCCCGGCCGGCAGGTGGACACGCGGGCACCGCCAGCTCGGCGGCAGAGTGAGGAAAGGGGGGGCGGGGCAGACACCTCGACAGCCGGGCGACGCGCGCGCGCTGGCGGCTCGTCACCAGAGGTCGCGAGTGCGAGAGGCCCGGCCGGCAGGTGGACACGGGGGCACCGCCGGCTCGGCGGCAGAGTCAGGGAAGTGGGGGGAGGGGATAGAGCCCCGTCGGGCTCGTCGACCCGCGGCTCCTGGCGGCTCTGCGGCCGAGTTGGGGAAGGAGGGGGGGAGGGGCAGACTCCCTGACAGCCGGGCGAAGCGCGCGCGCCGGCGGCTCGGCGGCACAGGTCGCGAGTGGGGGAGGCCCGGCCGGCAGGTGGACACGCGGGCACCGCCAGCTCGGCGGCAGAGTGAGGAAAGGGGGGGCGGGGCAGACACCTCGACAGCCGGGCGACGCGCGCGCGCTGGCGGCTCGTCACCAGAGGTCGCGAGTGCGACAGGCCCGGCCGGCAGGTGGACACGCGGGCACCCGCAGCTCGTCGGCAGGGTTAGGGAAGGGGGGGGAGGTGATAGAGCCCCGTCCGGCTGGTCGACCCGCGGGCACTGCCAGGCGGGCGACGGGCGCGCGCTGGCGGCTGGGCGGGCGAGGTCGCCAGTGGGAGAGGCCCGGCCGGCAGGTGCCCGCGGGCAACGCCAGCTGGGCGGCAGAGTGAGGGGAGGAGCGGGGGAGGGGCAGACAGCCTGACAGCCGGGCGACGGGCGCGCGCTGGCGGCTCGGCGGGCGAGGTCGCGAGTGGGAGAGCCCCGGTCGCAGGTGGCCCCGCGGGCACCCGCAGCTCGTCGACAGAGTTAGGGAAGTGGGGGGAGGGGATAGAGCCCCGTCGGGCTCGTCGACCCGCGGCTCCTGGCGGCTCTGCGGCCGAGTTAGGGAAGGAGGGGGGGAGGGGCAGACTCCCTGACAGCCGGGCGATGCGCGCGCGCCGGCGGCTCGGCGGCACAGGTCGCGAGTGGGGGAGGCCCGGCCGGCAGGTGGACACGCGGGCACCGCCAGCTCGGCGGCAGAGTGAGGAAAGGGGGGGGAGGGGCAGACACCTAGACAGCCGGGCGACGCGCGCGCGCCGGCGGCTCGTGACCAGAGGTCGCGTGTATGGGAGCACCGGCCGGCAGGTGGACCCGCGGGCAGCGCCAGCTCGACGGCAGAGTGAGGGAAGGAGGGGGAGGGGCGGATTCCAAGCCAGGCGGGCGACGCGAGCGCGCTGGCGTCTCGTCACCAGAGATCGCGAGTGCGAGAGGCCCGGCCGGCAGGTGGACACGCGGGCACCGCCGGCTCGGCGGCAGAGTCAGGGAAGTGGGGGGAGGGGATAGAGCCCCGTCGGGCTCGTCGACCCGCGGCTCCTGGCGGCTCTGCGGCCGAGTTGGGGAAGGAGGGGGGGAGGGGCAGACTCCCTGACAGCCGGGCGATGCGCGCGCGCCGGCGGCTCGGCGGCACAGGTCGCGAGTGGGGGAGGCCCGGCCGGCAGGTGGACACGCGGGCACCGCCAGCTCGGCGGCAGAGTGAGGAAAGGGGGGGCGGGGCAGACACCTCGACAGCCGGGCGACGCGCGCGCGCTGGCGGCTCGTCACCAGAGGTCGCGAGTGCGAGAGGCCAGGCCGGCAGGTGGACACGCGGGCACCCGCAGCTCGTCGGCAGGGTTAGGGAATGGGGGGAGGGGATAGAGCCCCGTCCGGCTGGTCGACCCGCGGGCACTGCCAGGCGGGCGACGGGCGCGCGCTGGCGGCTGGGCGGGCGAGGTCGCCAGTGGGAGAGGCCCGGCCGGCAGGTGCCCGCGGGCAACGCCAGCTGGGCGGCAGAGTGAGGGGAGGAGCGGGGGAGGGGCCGACAGCCTGACAGCCGGGCGACGGGCGCGCGCTGGCGGCCCGGCGGGCGAGGTCGCGAGTGGGAGAGCCCCGGTCGCAGGTGGCCCCGCGGGCACCCGCAGCTCGTCGACAGAGTTAGGGAAGTGGGGGGAGGGGATAGAGCCCCGTCGGGCTCGTCGACCCGCGGCTCCTGGCGGCTCTGCGGCCGAGTTAGGGAAGGAGGGGGGGAGGGGCAGACTCCCTGACAGCCGGGCGATGCGCGCGCGCCGGCGGCTCGGCGGCACAGGTCGCGAGTGGGGGAGGCCCGGCCGGCAGGTGGACACGTGGGCACCGCCAGCTCGGCGGCAGAGTGAGGAAAGGGGGGGGAGGGGCAGACACCTAGACAGCCGGGCGACGCGCGCGCGCCGGCGGCTCGTGACCAGAGGTCGCGTGTAGGGGAGCAACGGCCGGCAGGTGGACCCGCGGGCACCGCCAGCTCGGCGGCAGAGTGAGGGAAGGAGGGGGAGGGGCGGATTCCAAGCCAGGCGGGCGACGCGCGCGCGCTGGCGTCTCGTCACCAGAGATCGCGAGTGCGAGAGGCCCGGCCGGCAGGTGGACACGCGGGCACCGCCGGCTCGGCGGCAGAGTCAGGGAAGTGGGGGGAGGGGATAGAGCCCCGTCGGGCTCGTCGACCCGCGGCTCCTGGCGGCTCTGCGGCCGAGTTGGGGAAGGAGGGGGGGAGGGGCAGACTCCCTGACAGCCGGGCGATGCGCGCGCGCCGGCGGCTCGGCGGCACAGGTCGCGAGTGGGGGAGGCCCGGCCGGCAGGTGGACACGCGGGCACCGCCAGCTCGGCGGCAGAGTGAGGAAAGGGGGGGCGGGGCAGACACCTCGACAGCCGGGCGATGCGCGCGCGCTGGCGGCTCGTCACCAGAGGTCGCGAGTGCGAGAGGCCCGGCCGGCAGGTGGACACGGGGGCACCGCCGGCTCGGCGGCAGAGTCAGGGAAGTGGGGGGAGGGGATAGAGCCCCGTCGGGCTCGTCGACCCGCGGCTCCTGGCGGCTCTGCGGCCGAGTTGGGGAAGGAGGGGGGGAGGGGCAGACTCCCTGACAGCCGGGCGATGCGCGCGCGCCGGCGGCTCGGCGGCACAGGTCGCGAGTGGGGGAGGCCCGGCCGGCAGGTGGACACGCGGGCACCGCCAGCTCGGCGGCAGAGTGAGGAAAGGGGGGGCGGGGCAGACACCTCGACAGCCGGGCGACGCGCGCGCGCTGGCGGCTCGTCACCAGAGGTCGCGAGTGCGAGAGGCCAGGCCGGCAGGTGGACACGCGGGCACCCGCAGCTCGTCGGCAGGGTTAGGGAAGGGGGGGAGGGGATAGAGCCCCGTCCGGCTGGTCGACCCGCGGGCACTGCCAGGCGCGCGACGGGCGCGCGCTGGCGGCTGGGCGGGCGAGGTCGCCAGTGGGAGAGGCCCGGCCGGCAGGTGCCCGCGGGCAACGCCAGCTGGGCGGCAGAGTGAGGGGAGGAGCGGGGGAGGGGCAGACAGCCTGACAGCCGGGCGACGGGCGCGCGCTGGCGGCTCGGCGGGCGAGGTCGCGAGTGGGAGAGCCCCGGTCGCAGGTGGCCCCGCGGGCACCCGCAGCTCGTCGACAGAGTTAGGGAAGTGGGGGGAGGGGATAGAGCCCCGTCGGGCTCGTCGACCCGCGGCTCCTGGCGGCTCTGCGGCCGAGTTAGGGAAGGAGGGGGGGAGGGGCAGACTCCCTGACAGCCGGGCGATGCGCGCGCGCCGGCGGCTCGGCGGCACAGGTCGCGAGTGGGGGAGGCCCGGCCGGCAGGTGGACACGCGGGCACCGCCAGCTCGGCGGCAGAGTGAGGAAAGGGGGGGGAGGGGCAGACACCTAGACAGCCGGGCGACGCGCGCGCGCCGGCGGCTCGTGACCAGAGGTCGCGTGTAGGGGAGCAACGGCCGGCAGGTGGACCCGCGGGCACCGCCAGCTCGGCGGCAGAGTGAGGGAAGGAGGGGGAGGGGCGGATTCCAAGCCAGGCGGGCGACGCGCGCGCGCTGGCGTCTCGTCACCAGAGATCGCGAGTGCGAGAGGCCCGGCCGGCAGGTGGACACGCGGGCACCGCCGGCTCGGCGGCAGAGTCAGGGAAGTGGGGGGAGGGGATAGAGCCCCGTCGGGCTCGTCGACCCGCGGCTCCTGGCGGCTCTGCGGCCGAGTTGGGGAAGGAGGGGGGGAGGGGCAGACTCCCTGACAGCCGGGCGATGCGGGCGCGCCGGCGGCTCGGCGGAACAGGTCGCGAGTGGGGGAGGCCCGGCCGGCAGGTGGACACGCGGGCACCGCCAGCTCGGCGGCAGAGTGAGGAAAGGGGGGGCGGGGCAGACACCTCGACAGCCGGGCGATGCGCGCGCGCTGGCGGCTCGTCACCAGAGGTCGCGAGTGCGAGAGGCCCGGCCGGCAGGTGGACACGGGGGCACCGCCGGCTCGGCGGCAGAGTCAGGGAAGTGGGGGGAGGGGATAGAGCCCCGTCGGGCTCGTCGACCCGCGGCTCCTGGCGGCTCTGCGGCCGAGTTGGGGAAGGAGGGGGGGAGGGGCAGACTCCCTGACAGCCGGGCGATGCGCGCGCGCCGGCGGCTCGGCGGCACAGGTCGCGAGTGGGGGAGGCCCGGCCGGCAGGTGGACACGCGGGCACCGCCAGCTCGGCGGCAGAGTGAGGAAAGGGGGGGCGGGGCAGACACCTCGACAGCCGGGCGACGCGCGCGCGCTGGCGGCTCGTCACCAGAGGTCGGGAGTGCGAGAGGCCAGGCCGGCAGGTGGACACGCGGGCACCCGCAGCTCGTCGGCAGGGTTAGGGAAGGGGGGGAGGGGATAGAGCCCCGTCCGGCTGGTCGACCCGCGGGCACTGCCAGGCGGGCGACGGGCGCGCGCTGGCGGCTGGGCGGGCGAGGTCGCCAGTGGGAGAGGCCCGGCCGGCAGGTGCCCGCGGGCAACGCCAGCTGGGCGGCAGAGTGAGGGGAGGAGCGGGGGAGGGGCAGACAGCCTGACAGCCGGGCGACGGGCGCGCGCTGGCGGCTCGGCGGGCGAGGTCGCGAGTGGGAGAGCCCCGGTCGC
Organism: Giraffa tippelskirchi; assembly: GCF_054371585.1. NCBI lineage: Eukaryota > Metazoa > Chordata > Mammalia > Artiodactyla > Giraffidae > Giraffa > Giraffa tippelskirchi. Next base: position 71,088,305 of record NC_137282.1, read on the forward strand.
AGGTGGCCCCGCGGGCACCCGCAGCTCGTCGACAGAGTTAGGGAAGTGGGGGGAGGGGATAGAGCCCCGTCGGGCTCGTCGACCCGCGGCTCCTGGCGGCTCTGCGGCCGAGTTAGGGAAGGAGGGGGGGAGGGGCAGACTCCCTGACAGCCGGGCGATGCGCGCGCGCCGGCGGCTCGGCGGCACAGGTCGCGAGTGGGGGAGGCCCGGCCGGCAGGTGGACACGCGGGCACCGCCAGCTCGGCGGCAGAGTGAGGAAAGGGGGGGGAGGGGCAGACACCTAGACAGCCGGGCGACGCGCGCGCGCCGGCGGCTCGTGACCAGAGGTCGCGTGTAGGGGAGCAACGGCCGGCAGGTGGACCCGCGGGCACCGCCAGCTCGGCGGCAGAGTGAGGGAAGGAGGGGGAGGGGCGGATTCCAAGCCAGGCGGGCGACGCGCGCGCGCTGGCGTCTCGTCACCAGAGATCGCGAGTGCGAGAGGCCCGGCCGGCAGGTGGACACGCGGGCACCGCCGGCTCGGCGGCAGAGTCAGGGAAGTGGGGGGAGGGGATAGAGCCCCGTCGGGCTCGTCGACCCGCGGCTCCTGGCGGCTCTGCGGCCGAGTTGGGGAAGGAGGGGGGGAGGGGCAGACTCCCTGACAGCCGGGCGATGCGCGCGCGCCGGCGGCTCGGCGGCACAGGTCGCGAGTGGGGGAGGCCCGGCCGGCAGGTGGACACGCGGGCACCGCCAGCTCGGCGGCAGAGTGAGGAAAGGGGGGGCGGGGCAGACACCTCGACAGCCGGGCGATGCGCGCGCGCTGGCGGCTCGTCACCAGAGGTCGCGAGTGCGAGAGGCCCGGCCGGCAGGTGGACACGGGGGCACCGCCGGCTCGGCGGCAGAGTCAGGGAAGTGGGGGGAGGGGATAGAGCCCCGTCGGGCTCGTCGACCCGCGGCTCCTGGCGGCTCTGCGGCCGAGTTGGGGAAGGAGGGGGGGAGGGGCAGACTCCCTGACAGCCGGGCGATGCGCGCGCGCCGGCGGCTCGGCGGCACAGGTCGCGAGTGGGGGAGGCCCGGCCGGCAGGTGGACACGCGGGCACCGCCAGCTCGGCGGCAGAGTGAGGAAAGGGGGGGCGGGGCAGACACCTCGACAGCCGGGCGACGCGCGCGCGCTGGCGGCTCGTCACCAGAGGTCGGGAGTGCGAGAGGCCAGGCCGGCAGGTGGACACGCGGGCACCCGCAGCTTGTCGGCAGGGTTAGGGAAGGGGGGGAGGGGATAGAGCCCCGTCCGGCTGGTCGACCCGCGGGCACTGCCAGGCGGGCGACGGGCGCACGCTGGCGGCTGGTCGGGCGAGGTCGCCAGTGGGAGAGGCCCGGCCGGCAGGTGCCCGCGGGCAACGCCAGCTGGGCGGCAGAGTGAGGGGAGGAGCGGGGGAGGGGCAGACAGCCTGACAGCCGGGCGACGGGCGCGCGCTGGCGGCTCGGCGGGCGAGGTCGCGAGTGGGAGAGCCCCGGTCGCAGGTGGCCCCGCGGGCACCCGCAGCTCGTCGACAGAGTTAGGGAAGTGGGGGGAGGGGATAGAGCCCCGTCGGGCTCGTCGACCCGCGGCTCCTGGCGGCTCTGCGGCCGAGTTAGGGAAGGAGGGGGGGAGGGGCAGACTCCCTGACAGCCGGGCGATGCGCGCGCGCCGGCGGCTCGGCAGCACAGGTCGCGAGTGGGGGAGGCCCGGCCGGCAGGTGGACACGCGGGCACCGCCAGCTCGGCGGCAGAGTGAGGAAAGGGGGGGGAGGGGCAGACACCTAGACAGCCGGGCGACGCGCGCGCGCCGGCGGCTCGTGACCAGAGGTCGCGTGTAGGGGAGCAACGGCCGGCAGGTGGACCCGCGGGCACCGCCAGCTCGGCGGCAGAGTGAGGGAAGGAGGGGGAGGGGCGGATTCCAAGCCAGGCGGGCGACGCGCGCGCGCTGGCGTCTCGTCACCAGAGATCGCGAGTGCGAGAGGCCCGGCCGGCAGGTGGACACGCGGGCACCGCCGGCTCGGCGGCAGAGTCAGGGAAGTGGGGGGAGGGGATAGAGCCCCGTCGGGCTCGTCGACCCGCGGCTCCTGGCGGCTCTGCGGCCGAGTTGGGGAAGGAGGGGGGGAGGGGCAGACTCCCTGACAGCCGGGCGATGCGCGCGCGCCGGCGGCTCGGCGGCACAGGTCGCGAGTGGGGGAGGCCCGGCCGGCAGGTGGACACGCGGGCACCGCCAGCTCGGCGGCAGAGTGAGGAAAGGGGGGGCGGGGCAGACACCTCGACAGCCGGGCGATGCGCGCGCGCTGGCGGCTCGTCACCAGAGGTCGCGAGTGCGAGAGGCCCGGCCGGCAGGTGGACACGGGGGCACCGCCGGCTCGGCGGCAGAGTCAGGGAAGTGGGGGGAGGGGATAGAGCCCCTTCGGGCTCGTCGACCCGCGGCTCCTGGCGGCTCTGCGGCCGAGTTGGGGAAGGAGGGGGGGAGGGGCAGACTCCCTGACAGCCGGGCGATGCGCGCGCGCCGGCGGCTCGGCGGCACAGGTCGCGAGTGGGGGAGGCCCGGCCGGCAGGTGGACACGCGGGCACCGCCAGCTCGGCGGCACAGGTCGCGAGTGGGGGAGGCCCGGCCGGCAGGTGGACACGCGGGCACCGCCAGCTCGGCGGCAGAGTGAGGAAAGGGGGGGGAGGGGCAGACACCTAGACAGCCGGGCGACGCGCGCGCGCCGGCGGCTCGTGACCAGAGGTCGCGTGTAGGGGAGCAACGGCCGGCAGGTGGACCCGCGGGCACCGCCAGCTCGGCGGCAGAGTGAGGGAAGGAGGGGGAGGGGCGGATTCCAAGCCAGGCGGGCGACGCGCGCGCGCTGGCGTCTCGTCACCAGAGATCGCGAGTGCGAGAGGCCCGGCCGGCAGGTGGACACGCGGGCACCGCCGGCTCGGCGGCAGAGTCAGGGAAGTGGGGGGAGGGGATAGAGCCCCGTCGGGCTCGTCGACCCGCGGCTCCTGGCGGCTCTGCGGCCGAGTTGGGGAAGGAGGGGGGGAGGGGCAGACTCCCTGACAGCCGGGCGATGCGCGCGCGCCGGCGGCTCGGCGGCACAGGTCGCGAGTGGGGGAGGCCCGGCCGGCAGGTGGACACGCGGGCACCGCCAGCTCGGCGGCAGAGTGAGGAAAGGGGGGGCGGGGCAGACACCTCGACAGCCGGGCGACGCGCGCGCGCTGGCGGCTCGTCACCAGAGGTCGCGAGTGCGAGAGGCCAGGCCGGCAGGTGGACACGCGGGCACCCGCAGCTCGTCGGCAGGGTTAGGGAAGGGGGGGAGGGGATAGAGCCCCGTCCGGCTGGTCGACCCGCGGGCACTGCCAGGCGGGCGACGGGCGCGCGCTGGCGGCTGGGCGGGCGAGGTCGCCAGTGGGTGAGGCCCGGCCGGCAGGTGCCCGCGGGCAACGCCAGCTGGGCGGCAGAGTGAGGGGAGGAGCGGGGGAGGGGCAGACAGCCTGACAGCCGGGCGACGGGCGCGCGCTGGCGGCTCGGCGGGCGAGGTCGCGAGTGGGAGAGCCCCGGTCGCAGGTGGACCCGCGGGCACCCGCAGCTCGTCGACAGAGCTAGGGAAGTGGGGGGAGGGGATAGAGCCCCGTCGGGCTCGTCGACCCGCGGCTCCTGGCGGCTCTGCGGCCGAGTTAGGGAAGGAGGGGGGGAGGGGCAGACTCCCTGACAGCCGGGCGATGCGCGCGCGCCGGCGGCTCGGCGGCACAGGTCGCGAGTGGGGGAGGCCCGGCCGGCAGGTGGACACGCGGGCACCGCCAGCTCGGCGGCAGAGTGAGGAAAGGGGGGGGAGGGGCAGACACCTAGACAGCCGGGCGACGCGCGCGCGCCGGCGGCTCGTGACCAGAGGTCGCGTGTAGGGGAGCACCGGCCGGCAGGTGGACCCGCGGGCACCGCCAGCTCGGCGGCAGAGTGAGGGAAGGAGGGGGAGGGGCGGATTCCAAGCCAGGCGGGCGACGCGCGCGCGCTGGCGTCTCGTCACCAGAGATCGCGAGTGCGAGAGGCCCGGCCGGCAGGTGGACACGCGGGCACCGCCGGCTCGGCGGCAGAGTCAGGGAAGTGGGGGGAGGGGATAGAGCCCCGTCGGGCTCGTCGACCCGCGGCTCCTGGCGGCTCTGCGGCCGAGTTGGGGAAGGAGGGGGGGAGGGGCAGACTCCCTGACAGCCGGGCGATGCGCGCGCGCCGGCGGCTCGGCGGCACAGGTCGCGAGTGGGGGAGGCCCGGCCGGCAGGTGGACACGCGGGCACCGCCAGCTCGGCGGCAGAGTGAGGAAAGGGGGGGCGGGGCAGACACCTCGACAGCCGGGCGACGCGCGCGCGCTGGCGGCTCGTCACCAGAGGTCGCGAGTGCGAGAGGCCCGGCCGGCAGGTGGACACGGGGGCACCGCCGGCTCGGCGGCAGAGTCAGGGAAGTGGGGGGAGGGGATAGAGCCCCGTCGGGCTCGTCGACCCGCGGCTCCTGGCGGCTCTGCGGCCGAGTTGGGGAAGGAGGGGGGGAGGGGCAGACTCCCTGACAGCCGGGCGATGCGCGCGCGCCGGCGGCTCGGCGGCACAGGTCGCGAGTGGGGGAGGCCCGGCCGGCAGGTGGACACGCGGGCACCGCCAGCTCGGCGGCAGAGTGAGGAAAGGGGGGGCGGGGCAGACACCTCGACAGCCGGGCGACGCGCGCGCGCTGGCGGCTCGTCACCAGAGGTCGCGAGTGCGACAGGCCCGGCCGGCAGGTGGACACGCGGGCACCCGCAGCTCGTCGGCAGGGTTAGGGAAGGGGGGGGAGGGGATAGAGCCCCGTCCGGCTGGTCGACCCGCGGGCACTGCCAGGCGGGCGACGGGCGCGCGCTGGCGGCTGGGCGGGCGAGGTCGCCAGTGGGAGAGGCCCGGCCGGCAGGTGCCCGCGGGCAACGCCAGCTGGGCGGCAGAGTGAGGGGAGGAGCGGGGGAGGGGCAGACAGCCTGACAGCCGGGCGACGGGCGCGCGCTGGCGGCTCGGCGGGCGAGGTCGCGAGTGGGAGAGCCCCGGTCGCAGGTGGCCCCGCGGGCACCCGCAGCTCGTCGACAGAGTTAGGGAAGTGGGGGGAGGGGATAGAGCCCCGTCGGGCTCGTCGACCCGCGGCTCCTGGCGGCTCTGCGGCCGAGTTAGGGAAGGAGGGGGGGAGGGGCAGACTCCCTGACAGCCGGGCGATGCGCGCGCGCCGGCGGCTCGGCGGCACAGGTCGCGAGTGGGGGAGGCCCGGCCGGCAGGTGGACACGCGGGCACCGCCAGCTCGGCGGCAGAGTGAGGAAAGGGGGGGGAGGGGCAGACACCTAGACAGCCGGGCGACGCGCGCGCGCCGGCGGCTCGTGACCAGAGGTCGCGTGTATGGGAGCACCGGCCGGCAGGTGGACCCGCGGGCAGCACCAGCTCGGCGGCAGAGTGAGGGAAGGAGGGGGAGGGGCGGATTCCAAGCCAGGCGGGCGACGCGAGCGCGCTGGCGTCTCGTCACCAGAGATCGCGAGTGCGAGAGGCCCGGCCGGCAGGTGGACACGCGGGCACCGCCGGCTCGGCGGCAGAGTCAGGGAAGTGGGGGGAGGGGATAGAGCCCCGTCGGGCTCGTCGACCCGCGGCTCCTGGCGGCTCTGCGGCCGAGTTGGGGAAGGAGGGGGGGAGGGGCAGACTCCCTGACAGCCGGGCGATGCGCGCGCGCCGGCGGCTCGGCGGCACAGGTCGCGAGTGGGGGAGGCCCGGCCGGCAGGTGGACACGCGGGCACCGCCAGCTCGGCGGCAGAGTGAGGAAAGGGGGGGCGGGGCAGACACCTCGACAGCCGGGCGACGCGCGCGCGCTGGCGGCTCGTCACCAGAGGTCGCGAGTGCGAGAGGCCAGGCCGGCAGGTGGACACGCGGGCACCCGCAGCTCGTCGGCAGGGTTAGGGAATGGGGGGAGGGGATAGAGCCCCGTCCGGCTGGTCGACCCGCGGGCACTGCCAGGCGGGCGACGGGCGCGCGCTGGCGGCTGGGCGGGCGAGGTCGCCAGTGGGAGAGGCCCGGCCGGCAGGTGCCCGCGGGCAACGCCAGCTGGGCGGCAGAGTGAGGGGAGGAGCGGGGGAGGGGCCGACAGCCTGACAGCCGGGCGACGGGCGCGCGCTGGCGGCTCGGCGGGCGAGGTCGCGAGTGGGAGAGCCCCGGTCGCAGGTGGCCCCGCGGGCACCCGCAGCTCGTCGACAGAGTTAGGGAAGTGGGGGGAGGGGATAGAGCCCCGTCGGGCTCGTCGACCCGCGGCTCCTGGCGGCTCTGCGGCCGAGTTAGGGAAGGAGGGGGGGAGGGGCAGACTCCCTGACAGCCGGGCGATGCGCGCGCGCCGGCGGCTCGGCGGCACAGGTCGCGAGTGGGGGAGGCCCGGCCGGCAGGTGGACACGCGGGCACCGCCAGCTCGGCGGCAGAGTGAGGAAAGGGGGGGGAGGGGCAGACACCTAGACAGCCGGGCGACGCGCGCGCGCCGGCGGCTCGTGACCAGAGGTCGCGTGTAGGGGAGCAACGGCCGGCAGGTGGACCCGCGGGCACCGCCAGCTCGGCGGCAGAGTGAGGGAAGGAGGGGGAGGGGCGGATTCCAAGCCAGGTGGGCGACGCGCGCGCGCTGGCGTCTCGTCACCAGAGATCGCGAGAGCGAGAGGCCCGGCCGGCAGGTGGACACGCGGGCACCGCCGGCTCGGCGGCAGAGTCAGGGAAGTGGGGGGAGGGGATAGAGCCCCGTCGGGCTCGTCGACCCGCGGCTCCTGGCGGCTCTGCGGCCGAGTTGGGGAAGGAGGGGGGGAGGGGCAGACTCCCTGACAGCCGGGCGATGCGCGCGCGCCGGCGGCTCGGCGGCACAGGTCGCGAGTGGGGGAGGCCCGGCCGGCAGGTGGACACGCGGGCACCGCCAGCTCGGCGGCAGAGTGAGGAAAGGGGGGGCGGGGCAGACACCTCGACAGCCGGGCGATGCGCGCGCGCTGGCGGCTCGTCACCAGAGGTCGCGAGTGCGAGAGGCCCGGCCGGCAGGTGGACACGGGGGCACCGCCGGCTCGGCGGCAGAGTCAGGGAAGTGGGGGGAGGGGATAGAGCCCCGTCGGGCTCGTCGACCCGCGGCTCCTGGCGGCTCTGCGGCCGAGTTGGGGAAGGAGGGGGGGAGGGGCAGACTCCCTGACAGCCGGGCGATGCGCGCGCGCCGGCGGCTCGGCGGCACAGGTCGCGAGTGGGGGAGGCCCGGCCGGCAGGTGGACACGCGGGCACCGCCAGCTCGGCGGCAGAGTGAGGAAAGGGGGGGGAGGGGCAGACACCTAGACAGCCGGGCGACGCGCGCGCGCCGGCGGCTCGTGACCAGAGGTCGCGTGTAGGGGAGCAACGGCCGGCAGGTGGACCCGCGGGCACCGCCAGCTCGGCGGCAGAGTGAGGGAAGGAGGGGGAGGGGCGGATTCCAAGCCAGGCGGGCGACGCGCGCGCGCTGGCGTCTCGTCACCAGAGATCGCGAGTGCGAGAGGCCCGGCCGGCAGGTGGACACGCGGGCACCGCCGGCTCGGCGGCAGAGTCAGGGAAGTGGGGGGAGGGGATAGAGCCCCGTCGGGCTCGTCGACCCGCGGCTCCTGGCGGCTCTGCGGCCGAGTTGGGGAAGGAGGGGGGGAGGGGCAGACTCCCTGACAGCCGGGCGATGCGCGCGCGCCGGCGGCTCGGCGGCACAGGTCGCGAGTGGGGGAGGCCCGGCCGGCAGGTGGACACGCGGGCACCGCCAGCTCGGCGGCAGAGTGAGGAAAGGGGGGGCGGGGCAGACACCTCGACAGCCGGGCGATGCGCGCGCGCTGGCGGCTCGTCACCAGAGGTCGCGAGTGCGAGAGGCCCGGCCGGCAGGTGGACACGGGGGCACCGCCGGCTCGGCGGCAGAGTCAGGGAAGTGGGGGGAGGGGATAGAGCCCCGTCGGGCTCGTCGACCCGCGGCTCCTGGCGGCTCTGCGGCCGAGTTGGGGAAGGAGGGGGGGAGGGGCAGACTCCCTGACAGCCGGGCGATGCGCGCGCGCCGGCGGCTCGGCGGCACAGGTCGCGAGTAGGGGAGGCCCGGCCGGCAGGTGGACACGCGGGCACCGCCAGCTCGGCGGCAGAGTGAGGAAAGGGGGGGCGGGGCAGACACCTCGACAGCCGGGCGACGCGCGCGCGCTGGCGGCTCGTCACCAGAGGTCGGGAGTGCGAGAGGCCAGGCCGGCAGGTGGACACGCGGGCACCCGCAGCTCGTCGGCAGGGTTAGGGAAGGGGGGGAGGGGATAGAGCCCCGTCCGGCTGGTCGACCCGCGGGCACTGCCAGGCGGGCGACGGGCGCGCGCTGGCGGCTGGGCGGGCGAGGTCGCCAGTGGGAGAGGCCCGGCCGGCAGGTGCCCGCGGGCAACGCCAGCTGGGCGGCAGAGTGAGGGGAGGAGCGGGGGAGGGGCAGACAGCCTGACAGCCGGGCGACGGGCGCGCGCTGGCGGCTCGGCGGGCGAGGTCGCGAGTGGGAGAGCCCCGGTCGCAGGTGGCCCCGCGGGCACCCGCAGCTCGTCGACAGAGTTAGGGAAGTGGGGGGAGGGGATAGAGCCCCGTCGGGCTCGTCGACCCGCGGCTCCTGGCGGCTCTGCGGCCGAGTTAGGGAAGGAGGGGGGGAGGGGCAGACTCCCTGACAGCCGGGCGATGCGCGCGCGCCGGCGGCTCGGCGGCACAGGTCGCGAGTGGGGGAGGCCCGGCCGGCAGGTGGACACGCGGGCACCGCCAGCTCGGCGGCAGAGTGAGGAAAGGGGGGGGAGGGGCAGACACCTAGACAGCCGGGCGACGCGCGCGCGCCGGCGGCTCGTGACCAGAGGTCGCGTGTAGGGGAGCAACGGCCGGCAGGTGGACCCGCGGGCACCGCCAGCTCGGCGGCAGAGTGAGGGAAGGAGGGGGAGGGGCGGATTCCAAGCCAGGCGGGCGACGCGCGCGCGCTGGCGTCTCGTCACCAGAGATCGCGAGTGCGAGAGGCCCGGCCGGCAGGTGGACACGCGGGCACCGCCGGCTCGGCGGCAGAGTCAGGGAAGTGGGGGGAGGGGATAGAGCCCCGTCGGGCTCGTCGACCCGCGGCTCCTGGCGGCTCTGCGGCCGAGTTGGGGAAGGAGGGGGGGAGGGGCAGACTCCCTGACAGCCGGGCGATGCGCGCGCGCCGGCGGCTCGGCGGCACAGGTCGCGAGTGGGGGAGGCACGGCAGGCAGGTGGACACGCGGGCACCGCCAGCTCGGCGGCAGAGTGAGGAAAGGGGGGGCGGGGCAGACACCTCGACAGCCGGGCGATGCGCGCGCGCTGGCGGCTCGTCACCAGAGGTCGCGAGTGCGAGAGCCCCGGCCGGCAGGTGGACACGGGGGCACCGCCGGCTCGGCGGCAGAGTCAGGGAAGTGGGGGGAGGGGATAGAGCCCCGTCGGGCTCGTCGACCCGCGGCTCCTGGCGGCTCTGCGGCCGAGTTGGGGAAGGAGGGGGGGAGGGGCAGACTCCCTGACAGCCGGGCGATGCGCGCGCGCCGGCGGCTCGGCGGCACAGGTCGCGAGTGGGGGAGGCCCGGCCGGCAGGTGGACACGCGGGCACCGCCAGCTCGGCGGCAGAGTGAGGAAAGGGGGGGCGGGGCAGACACCTCGACAGCCGGGCGACGCGCGCGCGCTGGCGGCTCGTCACCAGAGGTCGGGAGTGCGAGAGGCCAGGCCGGCAGGTGGACACGCGGGCACCCGCAGCTCGTCGGCAGGGTTAGGGAAGGGGGGGAGGGGATAGAGCCCCGTCCGGCTGGTCGACCCGCGGGCACTGCCAGGCGGGCGACGGGCGCGCGCTGGCGGCTGGGCGGGCGAGGTCGCCAGTGGGAGAGGCCCGGCCGGCAGGTGCCCGCGGGCAACGCCAGCTGGGCGGCAGAGTGAGGGGAGGAGCGGGGGAGGGGCAGACAGCCTGACAGCCGGGCGACGGGCGCGCGCTGGCGGCTCGGCGGGCGAGGTCGCGAGTGGGAGAGCCCCGGTCGCAGGTGGCCCCGCGGGCACCCGCAGCTCGTCGACAGAGTTAGGGAAGTGGGGGGAGGGGATAGAGCCCCGTCGGGCTCGTCGACCCGCGGCTCCTGGCGGCTCTGCGGCCGAGTTAGGGAAGGAGGGGGGGAGGGGCAGACTCCCTGACAGCCGGGCGATGCGCGCGCGCCGGCGGCTCGGCGGCACAGGTCGCGAGTGGGGGAGGCCCGGCCGGCAGGTGGACACGCGGGCACCGCCAGCTCGGCGGCAGAGTGAGGAAAGGGGGGGGAGGGGCAGACACCTAGACAGCCAGGCGACGCGCGCGCGCCGGCGGCTCGTGACCAGAGGTCGCGTGTAGGGGAGCAACGGCCGGCAGGTGGACCCGCGGGCACCGCCAGCTCGGCGGCAGAGTGAGGGAAGGAGGGGGAGGGGCGGATTCCAAGCCAGGCGGGCGACGCGCGCGCGCTGGCGTCTCGTCACCAGAGATCGCGAGTGCGAGAGGCCCGGCCGGCAGGTGGACACGCGGGCACCGCCGGCTCGGCGGCAGAGTCAGGGAAGTGGGGGGAGGGGATAGAGCCCCGTCGGGCTCGTCGACCCGCGGCTCCTGGCGGCTCTGCGGCCGAGTTGGGGAAGGAGGGGGGGAGGGGCAGACTCCCTGACAGCCGGGCGATGCGCGCGCGCCGGCGGCTCGGCGGCACAGGTCGCGAGTGGGGGAGGCCCGGCCGGCAGGTGGACACGCGGGCACCGCCAGCTCGGCGGCAGAGTGAGGAAAGGGGGGGCGGGGCAGACACCTCGACAGCCGGGCGACGCGCGCGCGCTGGCGGCTCGTCACCAGAGGTCGCGAGTGCGAGAGGCCAGGCCGGCAGGTGGACACGCGGGCACCCGCAGCTCGTCGGCAGGGTTAGGGAAGGGGGGGAGGGGATAGAGCCCCGTCCGGCTGGTCGACCCGCGGGCACTGCCAGGCGGGCGACGGGCGCGCGCTGGCGGCTGGGCGGGCGAGGTCGCCAGTGGGAGAGGCCCGGCCGGCAGGTGCCCGCGGGCAACGCCAGCTGGGCGGCAGAGTGAGGGGAGGAGCGGGGGAGGGGCAGACAGCCTGACAGCCGGGCGACGGGCGCGCGCTGGCGGCTCGGCGGGCGAGGTCGCGAGTGGGAGAGCCCCGGTCGCAGGTGGACCCGCGGGCACCCGCAGCTCGTCGACAGAGCTAGGGAAGTGGGGGGAGGGGATAGAGCCCCGTCGGGCTCGTCGACCCGCGGCTCCTGGCGGCTCTGCGGCCGAGTTAGGGAAGGAGGGGGGGAGGGGCAGACTCCCTGACAGCCGGGCGATGCGCGCGCGCCGGCGGCTCGGCGGCACAGGTCGCGAGTGGGGGAGGCCCGGCCGGCAGGTGGACACGCGGGCACCGCCAGCTCGGCGGCAGAGTGAGGAAAGGGGGGGGAGGGGCAGACACCTAGACAGCCGAGCGACGCGCGCGCGCCGGCGGCTCGTGACCAGAGGTCGCGTGTAGGGGAGCACCGGCCGGCAGGTGGAGCCGCGGGCACCGCCAGCTCGGCGGCAGAGTGAGGGAAGGAGGGGGAGGGGCGGATTCCAAGCCAGGCGGGCGACGCGCGCGCGCTGGCGTCTCGTCACCAGAGATCGCGAGTGCGAGAGGCCCGGCCGGCAGGTGGACACGCGGGCACCGCCGGCTCGGCGGCAGAGTCAGGGAAGTGGGGGGAGGGGATAGAGCCCCGTCGGGCTCGTCGACCCGCGGCTCCTGGCGGCTCTGCGGCCGAGTTGGGGAAGGAGGGGGGGAGGGGCAGACTCCCTGACAGCCGGGCGATGCGCGCGCGCCGGCGGCTCGGCGGCACAGGTCGCGAGTGGGGGAGGCCCGGCCGGCAGGTGGACACGCGGGCACCGCCAGCTCGGCGGCAGAGTGAGGAAAGGGGGGGCGGGGCAGACACCTCGACAGCCGAGCGATGCGCGCGCGCTGGCGGCTCGTCACCAGAGGTCGCGAGTGCGAGAGGCCCGGCCGGCAGGTGGACACGCGGGCACCGCCAGCTCGGCGGCAGAGTGAGGAAAGGGGGGGCGGGGCAGACACCTCGACAGCCGGGCGACGCGCGCGCGCTGGCGGCTCGTCACCAGAGGTCGCGAGTGCGAGAGGCCCGGCCGGCAGGTGGACACGGGGGCACCGCCGGCTCGGCGGCAGAGTCAGGGAAGTGGGGGGAGGGGATAGAGCCCCGTCGGGCTCGTCGACCCGCGGCTCCTGGCGGCTCTGCGGCCGAGTTGGGGAAGGAGGGGGGGAGGGGCAGACTCCCTGACAGCCGGGCGATGCGCGCGCGCCGGCGGCTCGGCGGCACAGGTCGCGAGTGGGGGAGGCCCGGCCGGCAGGTGGACACGCGGGCACCGCCAGCTCGGCGGCAGAGTGAGGAAAGGGGGGGCGGGGCAGACACCTCGACAGCCGGGCGACGCGCGCGCGCTGGCGGCTCGTCACCAGAGGTCGCGAGTGCGACAGGCCCGGCCGGCAGGTGGACACGCGGGCACCCGCAGCTCGTCGGCAGGGTTAGGGAAGGGGGGGGAGGGGATAGAGCCCCGTCCGGCTGGTCGACCCGCGGGCACTGCCAGGCGGGCGACGGACGCGCGCTGGCGGCTGGGCGGGCGAGGTCGCCAGTGGGAGAGGCCCGGCCGGCAGGTGCCCGCGGGCAACGCCAGCTGGGCGGCAGAGTGAGGGGAGGAGCGGGGGAGGGGCAGACAGCCTGACAGCCGGGCGACGGGCGCGCGCTGGCGGCTCGGCGGGCGAGGTCGCGAGTGGGAGAGCCCCGGTCGCAGGTGGCCCCGCGGGCACCCGCAGCTCGTCGACAGAGTTAGGGAAGTGGGGGGAGGGGATAGAGCCCCGTCGGGCTCGTCGACCCGCGGCTCCTGGCGGCTCTGCGGCCGAGTTAGGGAAGGAGGGGGGGAGGGGCAGACTCCCTGACATCCGGGCGATGCGCGCGCGCCGGCGGCTCGGCGGCACAGGTCGCGAGTGGGGGAGGCCCGGCCGGCAGGTGGACACGCGGGCACCGCCAGCTCGGCGGCAGAGTGAGGAAAGGGGGGGGAGGGGCAGACACCTAGACAGCCGGGCGACGCGCGCGCGCCGGCGGCTCGTGACCAGAGGTCGCGTGTATGGGAGCACCGGCCGGCAGGTGGACCCGCGGGCAGCGCCAGCTCGGCGGCAGAGTGAGGGAAGGAGGGGGAGGGGCGGATTCCAAGCCAGGCGGGCGACGCGAGCGCGCTGGCGTCTCGTCACCAGAGATCGCGAGTGCGAGAGGCCCGGCCGGCAGGTGGACACGCGGGCACCGCCGGCTCGGCGGCAGAGTCAGGGAAGTGGGGGGAGGGGATAGAGCCCCGTCGGGCTCGTCGACCCGCGGCTCCTGGCGGCTCTGCGGCCGAGTTGGGGAAGGAGGGGGGGAGGGGCAGACTCCCTGACAGCCGGGCGATGCGCGCGCGCCGGCGGCTCGGCGGCACAGGTCGCGAGTGGGGGAGGCCCGGCCGGCAGGTGGACACGCGGGCACCGCCAGCTCGGCGGCAGAGTGAGGAAAGGGGGGGGGGCAGACACCTCGACAGCCGGGCGACGCGCGCGCGCTGGCGGCTCGTCACCAGAGGTCGCGAGTGCGAGAGGCCAGGCCGGCAGGTGGACACGCGGGCACCCGCAGCTCGTCGGCAGGGTTAGGGAATGGGGGGAGGGGATAGAGCCCCGTCCGGCTGGTCGACCCGCGGGCACTGCCAGGCGGGCGACGGGCGCGCGCTGGCGGCTGGGCGGGCGAGGTCGCCAGTGGGAGAGGCCCGGCCGGCAGGTGCCCGCGGGCAACGCCAGCTGGGCGGCAGAGTGAGGGGAGGAGCGGGGGAGGGGCAGACAGCCTGACAGCCGGGCGACGGGCGCGCGCTGGCGGCTCGGCGGGCGAGGTCGCGAGTGGGAGAGCCCCGGTCGCAGGTGGCCCCGCGGGCACCCGCAGCTCGTCGACAGAGTTAGGGAAGTGGGGGGAGGGGATAGAGCCCCGTCGGGCTCGTCGACCCGCGGCTCCTGGCGGCTCTGCGGCCGAGTTAGGGAAGGAGGGGGGGAGGGGCAGACTCCCTGACAGCCGGGCGATGCGCGCGCGCCGGCGGCTCGGCGGCACAGGTCGCGAGTGGGGGAGGCCCGGCCGGCAGGTGGACACGCGGGCACCGCCAGCTCGGCGGCAGAGTGAGGAAAGGGGGGGGAGGGGCAGACACCTAGACAGCCGGGCGACGCGCGCGCGCCGGCGGCTCGTGACCAGAGGTCGCGTGTAGGGGAGCAACGGCCGGCAGGTGGACCCGCGGGCACCGCCAGCTCGGCGGCAGAGTGAGGGAAGGAGGGGGAGGGGCGGATTCCAAGCCAGGCGGGCGACGCGCGCGCGCTGGCGTCTCGTCACCAGAGATCGCGAGAGCGAGAGGCCCGGCCGGCAGGTGGACACGCGGGCACCGCCGGCTCGGCGGCAGAGTCAGGGAAGTGGGGGGAGGGGATAGAGCCCCGTCGGGCTCGTCGACCCGCGGCTCCTGGCGGCTCTGCGGCCGAGTTGGGGAAGGAGGGGGGGAGGGGCAGACTCCCTGACAGCCGGGCGATGCGCGCGCGCCGGCGGCTCGGCGGCACAGGTCGCGAGTGGGGGAGGCCCGGCCGGCAGGTGGACACGCGGGCACCGCCAGCTCGGCGGCAGAGTGAGGAAAGGGGGGGCGGGGCAGACACCTCGACAGCCGGGCGATGCGCGCGCGCTGGCGGCTCGTCACCAGAGGTCGCGAGTGCGAGAGGCCCGGCCGGCAGGTGGACACGGGGGCACCGCCGGCTCGGCGGCAGAGTCAGGGAAGTGGGGGGAGGGGATAGAGCCCCGTCGGGCTCGTCGACCCGCGGCTCCTGGCGGCTCTGCGGCCGAGTTGGGGAAGGAGGGGGGGAGGGGCAGACTCCCTGACAGCCGGGCGATGCGCGCGCGCCGGCGGCTCGGCGGCACAGGTCGCGAGTGGGGGAGGCCCGGCCGGCAGGTGGACACGCGGGCACCGCCAGCTCGGCGGCAGAGTGAGGAAAGGGGGGGCGGGGCAGACACCTCGACAGCCGGGCGACGCGCGCGCGCTGGCGGCTCGTCACCAGAGGTCGGGAGTGCGAGAGGCCAGGCCGGCAGGTGGACACGCGGGCACCCGCAGCTCGTCGGCAGGGTTAGGGAAGGGGGGGAGGGGATAGAGCCCCGTCCGCCTGGTCGACCCGCGGGCACTGCCAGGCGGGCGACGGGCGCGCGCTGGCGGCTGGGCGGGCGAGGTCGCCAGTGGGAGAGGCCCGGCCGGCAGGTGCCCGCGGGCAACGCCAGCTGGGCGGCAGAGTGAGGGGAGGAGCGGGGGAGGGGCAGACAGCCTGACAGCCGGGCGACGGGCGCGCGCTGGCGGCTCGGCGGGCGAGGTCGCGAGTGGGAGAGCCCCGGTCGCAGGTGGCCCCGCGGGCACCCGCAGCTCGTCGACAGAGTTAGGGAAGTGGGGGGAGGGGATAGAGCCCCGTCGGGCTCGTCGACCCGCGGCTCCTGGCGGCTCTGCGGCCGAGTTAGGGAAGGAGGGGGGGAGGGGCAGACTCCCTGACAGCCGGGCGATGCGCGCGCGCCGGCGGCTCGGCGGCACAGGTCGCGAGTGGGGGAGGCCCGGCCGGCAGGTGGACACGCGGGCACCGCCAGCTCGGCGGCAGAGTGAGGAAAGGGGGGGGAGGGGCAGACACCTAGACAGCCGGGCGACGCGCGCGCGCCGGCGGCTCGTGACCAGAGGTCGCGTGTAGGGGAGCAACGGCCGGCAGGTGGACCCGCGGGCACCGCCAGCTCGGCGGCAGAGTGAGGGAAGGAGGGGGAGGGGCGGATTCCAAGCCAGGCGGGCGACGCGCGCGCGCTGGCGTCTCGTCACCAGAGATCGCGAGTGCGAGAGGCCCGGCCGGCAGGTGGACACGCGGGCACCGCCGGCTCGGCGGCAGAGTCAGGGAAGTGGGGGGAGGGGATAGAGCCCCGTCGGGCTCGTCGACCCGCGGCTCCTGGCGGCTCTGCGGCCGAGTTGGGAAAGGAGGGGGGGAGGGGCAGACTCCCTGACAGCCGGGCGATGCGCGCGCGCCGGCGGCTCGGCGGCACAGGTCGCGAGTGGGGGAGGCCCGGCCGGCAGGTGGACACGCGGGCACCGCCAGCTCGGCGGCAGAGTGAGGAAAGGGGGGGCGGGGCAGACACCTCGACAGCCGGGCGATGCGCGCGCGCTGGCGGCTCGTCACCAGAGGTCGCGAGTGCGAGAGGCCCGGCCGGCAGGTGGACACGGGGGCACCGCCGGCTCGGCGGCAGAGTCAGGGAAGTGGGGGGAGGGGATAGAGCCCCGTCGGGCTCGTCGACCCGCGGCTCCTGGCGGCTCTGCGGCCGAGTTGGGGAAGGAGGGGGGGAGGGGCAGACTCCCTGACAGCCGGGCGATGCGCGCGCGCCGGCGGCTCGGCGGCACAGGTCGCGAGTGGGGGAGGCCCGGCCGGCAGGTGGACACGCGGGCACCGCCAGCTCGGCGGCAGAGTGAGGAAAGGGGGGGCGGGGCAGACACCTCGACAGCCGGGCGACGCGCGCGCGCTGGCGGCTCGTCACCAGAGGTCGCGAGTGCGAGAGGCCAGGCCGGCAGGTGGACACGCGGGCACCCGCAGCTCGTCGGCAGGGTTAGGGAAGGGGGGGAGGGGATAGAGCCCCGTCCGGCTGGTCGACCCGCGGGCACTGCCAGGCGGGCGACGGGCGCGCGCTGGCGGCTGGGCGGGCGAGGTCGCCAGTGGGAGAGGCCCGGCCGGCAGGTGCCCGCGGGCAACGCCAGCTGGGCGGCAGAGTGAGGGGAGGAGCGGGGGAGGGGCAGACAGCCTGACAGCCGGGCGACGGGCGCGCGCTGGCGGCTCGGCGGGCGAGGTCGCGAGTGGGAGAGCCCCGGTCGCAGGTGGCCCCGCGGGCACCCGCAGCTCGTCGACAGAGTTAGGGAAGTGGGGGGAGGGGATAGAGCCCCATCGGGCTCGTCGACCCG
Source organism: Giraffa tippelskirchi (assembly GCF_054371585.1). Taxonomy (NCBI): domain Eukaryota; kingdom Metazoa; phylum Chordata; class Mammalia; order Artiodactyla; family Giraffidae; genus Giraffa; species Giraffa tippelskirchi. The sequence continues at coordinate 71,105,315 of NC_137282.1, forward strand.
CGGCTCCTGGCGGCTCTGCGGCCGAGTTAGGGAAGGAGGGGGGAGGGGCAGACTCCCTGACAGCCGGGCGATGCGCGCGCGCCGGCGGCTCGGCGGCACAGGTCGCGAGTGGGGGAGGCCCGGCCGGCAGGTGGACACGCGGGCACCGCCAGCTCGGCGGCAGAGTGAGGAAAGGGGGGGGAGGGGCAGACACCTAGACAGCCGGGCGACGCGCGCGCGCCGGCGGCTCGTGACCAGAGGTCGCGTGTAGGGGAGCAACGGCCGGCAGGTGGACCCGCGGGCACCGCCAGCTCGGCGGCAGAGTGAGGGAAGGAGGGGGAGGGGCGGATTCCAAGCCAGGCGGGCGACGCGCGCGCGCTGGCGTCTCGTCACCAGAGATCGCGAGTGCGAGAGGCCCGGCCGGCAGGTGGACACGCGGGCACCGCCGGCTCGGCGGCAGAGTCAGGGAAGTGGGGGGAGGGGATAGAGCCCCGTCGGGCTCGTCGACCCGCGGCTCCTGGCGGCTCTGCGGCCGAGTTGGGGAAGGAGGGGGGGAGGGGCAGACTCCCTGACAGCCGGGCGATGCGCGCGCGCCGGCGGCTCGGCGGCACAGGTCGCGAGTGGGGGAGGCCCGGCCGGCAGGTGGACACGCGGGCACCGCCAGCTCGGCGGCAGAGTGAGGAAAGGGGGGGCGGGGCAGACACCTCGACAGCCGGGCGATGCGCGCGCGCTGGCGGCTCGTCACCAGAGGTCGCGAGTGCGAGAGGCCCGGCCGGCAGGTGGACACGGGGGCACCGCCGGCTCGGCGGCAGAGTCAGGGAAGTGGGGGCAGGGGATAGAGCCCCGTCGGGCTCGTCGACCCGCGGCTCCTGGCGGCTCTGCGGCCGAGTTGGGGAAGGAGGGGGGGAGGGGCAGACTCCCTGACAGCCGGGCGATGCGCGCGCGCCGGCGGCTCGGCGGCACAGGTCGCGAGTGGGGGAGGCCCGGCCGGCAGGTGGACACGCGGGCACCGCCAGCTCGGCGGCAGAGTGAGGAAAGGGGGGGCGGGGCAGACACCTCGACAGCCGGGCGACGCGCGCGCGCTGGCGGCTCGTCACCAGAGGTCGGGAGTGCGAGAGGCCAGGCCGGCAGGTGGACACGCGGGCACCCGCAGCTCGTCGGCAGGGTTAGGGAAGGGGGGGAGGGGATAGAGCCCCGTCCGGCTGGTCGACCCGCGGGCACTGCCAGGCGGGCGACGGGCGCGCGCTGGCGGCTGGGCGGGCGAGGTCGCCAGTGGGAGAGGCCCGGCCGGCAGGTGCCCGCGGGCAACGCCAGCTGGGCGGCAGAGTGAGGGGAGGAGCGGGGGAGGGGCAGACAGCCTGACAGCCGGGCGACGGGCGCGCGCTGGCGGCTCGGCGGGCGAGGTCGCGAGTGGGAGAGCCCCGGTCGCAGGTGGCCCCGCGGGCACCCGCAGCTCGTCGACAGAGTTAGGGAAGTGGGGGGAGGGGATAGAGCCCCGTCGGGCTCGTCGACCCGCGGCTCCTGGCGGCTCTGCGGCCGAGTTAGGGAAGGAGGGGGGGAGGGGCAGACTCCCTGACAGCCGGGCGATGCGCGCGCGCCGGCGGCTCGGCGGCACAGGTCGCGAGTGGGGGAGGCCCGGCCGGCAGGTGGACACGCGGGCACCGCCAGCTCGGCGGCAGAGTGAGGAAAGGGGGGGGAGGGGCAGACACCTAGACAGCCGGGCGACGCGCGCGCGCCGGCGGCTCGTGACCAGAGGTCGCGTGTAGGGGAGCAACGGCCGGCAGGTGGACCCGCGGGCACCGCCAGCTCGGCGGCAGAGTGAGGGAAGGAGGGGGAGGGGCGGATTCCAAGCCAGGCGGGCGACGCGCGCGCGCTGGCGTCTCGTCACCAGAGATCGCGAGTGCGAGAGGCCCGGCCGGCAGGTGGACACGCGGGCACCGCCGGCTCGGCGGCAGAGTCAGGGAAGTGGGGGGAGGGGATAGAGCCCCGTCGGGCTCGTCGACCCGCGGCTCCTGGCGGCTCTGCGGCCGAGTTGGGGAAGGAGGGGGGGAGGGGCAGACTCCCTGACAGCCGGGCGATGCGCGCGCGCCGGCGGCTCGGCGGCACAGGTCGCGAGTGGGGGAGGCCCGGCCGGCAGGTGGACACGCGGGCACCGCCAGCTCGGCGGCAGAGTGAGGAAAGGGGGGGCGGGGCAGACACCTCGACAGCCGGGCGATGCGCGCGCGCTGGCGGCTCGTCACCAGAGGTCGCGAGTGCGAGAGGCCCGGCCGGCAGGTGGACACGGGGGCACCGCCGGCTCGGCGGCAGAGTCAGGGAAGTGGGGGGAGGGGATAGAGCCCCGTCGGGCTCGTCGACCCGCGGCTCCTGGCGGCTCTGCGGCCGAGTTGGGGAAGGAGGGGGGGAGGGGCAGACTCCCTGACAGCCGGGCGATGCGCGCGCGCCGGCGGCTCGGCGGCACAGGTCGCGAGTGGGGGAGGCCCGGCCGGCAGGTGGACACGCGGGCACCGCCAGCTCGGCGGCAGAGTGAGGAAAGGGGGGGCGGGGCAGACACCTCGACAGCCGGGCGACGCGCGCGCGCTGGCGGCTCGTCACCAGAGGTCGGGAGTGCGAGAGGCCAGGCCGGCAGGTGGACACGCGGGCACCCGCAGCTCGTCGGCAGGGTTAGGGAAGGGGGGGAGGGGATAGAGCCCCGTCCGGCTGGTCGACCCGCGGGCACTGCCAGGCGGGCGATGGGCGCGCGCTGGCGGCTGGGCGGGCGAGGTCGCCAGTGGGAGAGGCCCGGCCGGCAGGTGCCCGCGGGCAACGCCAGCTGGGCGGCAGAGTGAGGGGAGGAGCGGGGGAGGGGCAGACAGCCTGACAGCCGGGCGACGGGCGCGCGCTGGCGGCTCGGCGGGCGAGGTCGCGAGTGGGAGAGCCCCGGTCGCAGGTGGCCCCGCGGGCACCCGCAGCTCGTCGACAGAGTTAGGGAAGTGGGGGGAGGGGATAGAGCCCCGTCGGGCTCGTCGACCCGCGGCTCCTGGCGGCTCTGCGGCCGAGTTAGGGAAGGAGGGGGGGAGGGGCAGACTCCCTGACAGCCGGGCGATGCGCGCGCGCCGGCGGCTCGGCGGCACAGGTCGCGAGTGGGGGAGGCCCGGCCGGCAGGTGGACACGCGGGCACCGCCAGCTCGGCGGCAGAGTGAGGAAAGGGGGGGGAGGGGCAGACACCTAGACAGCCGGGCGACGCGCGCGCGCCGGCGGCTCGTGACCAGAGGTCGCGTGTAGGGGAGCAACGGCCGGCAGGTGGACCCGCGGGCACCGCCAGCTCGGCGGCAGAGTGAGGGAAGGAGGGGGAGGGGCGGATTCCAAGCCAGGCGGGCGACGCGCGCGCGCTGGCGTCTCGTCACCAGAGATCGCGAGTGCGAGAGGCCCGGCCGGCAGGTGGACACGCGGGCACCGCCGGCTCGGCGGCAGAGTCAGGGAAGTGGGGGGAGGGGATAGAGCCCCGTCGGGCTCGTCGACCCGCGGCTCCTGGCGGCTCTGCGGCCGAGTTGGGGAAGGAGGGGGGGAGGGGCAGACTCCCTGACAGCCGGGCGATGCGCGCGCGCCGGCGGCTCGGCGGCACAGGTCGCGAGTGGGGGAGGCCCGGCCGGCAGGTGGACACGCGGGCACCGCCAGCTCGGCGGCAGAGTGAGGAAAGGGGGGGCGGGGCAGACACCTCGACAGCCGGGCAACGCGCGCGCGCTGGCGGCTCGTCACCAGAGGTCGCGAGTGCGAGAGGCCCGGCCGGCAGGTGGACACGGGGGCACCGCCGGCTCGGCGGCAGAGTCAGGGAAGTGGGGGGAGGGGATAGAGCCCCGTCGGGCTCGTCGACCCGCGGCTCCTGGCGGCTCTGCGGCCGAGTTGGGGAAGGAGGGGGGGAGGGGCAGACTCCCTGACAGCCGGGCGATGCGCGCGCGCCGGCGGCTCGGCGGCACAGGTCGCGAGTGGGGGAGGCCCGGCCGGCAGGTGGACACGCGGGCACCGCCAGCTCGGCGGCAGAGTGAGGAAAGGGGGGGCGGGGCAGACACCTCGACAGCCGGGCGACGCGCGCGCGCTGGCGGCTCGTCACCAGAGGTCGGGAGTGCGAGAGGCCAGGCCGGCAGGTGGACACGCGGGCACCCGCAGCTCGTCGGCAGGGTTAGGGAAGGGGGGGAGGGGATAGAGCCCCGTCCGGCTGGTCGACCCGCGGGCACTGCCAGGCGGGCGACGGGCGCGCGCTGGCGGCTGGGCGGGCGAGGTCGCCAGTGGGAGAGGCCCGGCCGGCAGGTGCCCGCGGGCAACGCCAGCTGGGCGGCAGAGTGAGGGGAGGAGCGGGGGAGGGGCAGACAGCCTGACAGCCGGGCGACGGGCGCGCGCTGGCGGCTCGGCGGGCGAGGTCGCGAGTGGGAGAGCCCCGGTCGCAGGTGGCCCCGCGGGCACCCGCAGCTCGTCGACAGAGTTAGGGAAGTGGGGGGAGGGGATAGAGCCCCGTCGGGCTCGTCGACCCGCGGCTCCTGGCGGCTCTGCGGCCGAGTTAGGGAAGGAGGGGGGGAGGGGCAGACTCCCTGACAGCCGGGCGATGCGCGCGCGCCGGCGGCTCGGCGGCACAGGTCGCGAGTGGGGGAGGCCCGGCCGGCAGGTGGACACGCGGGCACCGCCAGCTCGGCGGCAGAGTGAGGAAAGGGGGGGGAGGGGCAGACACCTAGACAGCCGGGCGACGCGCGCGCGCCGGCGGCTCGTGACCAGAGGTCGCGTGTAGGGGAGCAACGGCCGGCAGGTGGACCCGCGGGCACCGCCAGCTCGGCGGCAGAGTGAGGGAAGGAGGGGGAGGGGCGGATTCCAAGCCAGGCGGGCGACGCGCGCGCGCTGGCGTCTCGTCACCAGAGATCGCGAGTGCGAGAGGCCCGGCCGGCAGGTGGACACGCGGGCACCGCCGGCTCGGCGGCAGAGTCAGGGAAGTGGGGGGAGGGGATAGAGCCCCGTCGGGCTCGTCGACCCGCGGCTCCTGGCGGCTCTGCGGCCGAGTTGGGGAAGGAGGGGGGGAGGGGCAGACTCCCTGACAGCCGGGCGATGCGCGCGCGCCGGCGGCTCGGCGGCACAGGTCGCGAGTGGGGGAGGCCCGGCCGGCAGGTGGACACGCGGGCACCGCCAGCTCGGCGGCAGAGTGAGGAAAGGGGGGGCGGGGCAGACACCTCGACAGCCGGGCGATGCGCGCGCGCTGGCGGCTCGTCACCAGAGGTCGCGAGTGCGAGAGGCCCGGCCGGCAGGTGGACACGGGGGCACCGCCGGCTCGGCGGCAGAGTCAGGGAAGTGGGGGGAGGGGATAGAGCCCCGTCGGGCTCGTCGACCCGCGGCTCCTGGCGGCTCTGCGGCCGAGTTGGGGAAGGAGGGGGGGAGGGGCAGACTCCCTGACAGCCGGGCGATGCGCGCGCGCCGGCGGCTCGGCGGCACAGGTCGCGAGTGGGGGAGGCCCGGCCGGCAGGTGGACACGCGGGCACCGCCAGCTCGGCGGCAGAGTGAGGAAAGGGGGGGCGGGGCAGACACCTCGACAGCCGGGCGACGCGCGCGCGCTGGCGGCTCGTCACCAGAGGTCGGGAGTGCGAGAGGCCAGGACGGCAGGTGGACACGCGGGCACCCGCAGCTCGTCGGCAGGGTTAGGGAAGGGGGGGAGGGGATAGAGCCCCGTCCGGCTGGTCGACCCGCGGGCACTGCCAGGCGGGCGACGGGCGCGCGCTGGCGGCTGTGCGGGCGAGGTCGCCAGTGGGAGAGGCCCGGCCGGCAGGTGCCCGCGGGCAACGCCAGCTGGGCGGCAGAGTGAGGGGAGGAGCGGGGGAGGGGCAGACAGCCTGACAGCCGGGCGACGGGCGCGCGCTGGCGGCTCGGCGGGCGAGGTCGCGAGTGGGAGAGCCCCGGTCGCAGGTGGCCCCGCGGGCACCCGCAGCTCGTCGACAGAGTTAGGGAAGTGGGGGGAGGGGATAGAGCCCCGTCGGGCTCGTCGACCCGCGGCTCCTGGCGGCTCTGCGGCCGAGTTAGGGAAGGAGGGGGGGAGGGGCAGACTCCCTGACAGCCGGGCGATGCGCGCGCGCCGGCGGCTCGGCGGCACAGGTCGCGAGTGGGGGAGGCCCGGCCGGCAGGTGGACACGCGGGCACCGCCAGCTCGGCGGCAGAGTGAGGAAAGGGGGGGAGGGGCAGACACCTAGACAGCCGGGCGACGCGCGCGCGCCGGCGGCTCGTGACCAGAGGTCGCGTGTAGGGGAGCAACGGCCGGCAGGTGGACCCGCGGGCACCGCCAGCTCGGCGGCAGAGTGAGGGAAGGAGGGGGAGGGGCGGATTCCAAGCCAGGCGGGCGACGCGCGCGCGCTGGCGTCTCGTCACCAGAGATCGCGAGTGCGAGAGGCCCGGCCGGCAGGTGGACACGCGGGCACCGCCGGCTCGGCGGCAGAGTCAGGGAAGTGGGGGGAGGGGATAGAGCCCCGTCGGGCTCGTCGACCCGCGGCTCCTGGCGGCTCTGCGGCCGAGTTGGGGAAGGAGGGGGGGAGGGGCAGACTCCCTGACAGCCGGGCGATGCGCGCGCGCCGGCGGCTCGGCGGCACAGGTCGCGAGTGGGGGAGGCCCGGCCGGCAGGTGGACACGCGTGCACCGCCAGCTCGGCGGCAGAGTGAGGAAAGGGGGGGCGGGGCAGACACCTCGACAGCCGGGCGACGCGCGCGCGCTGGCGGCTCGTCACCAGAGGTCGCGAGTGCGAGAGGCCCGGCCGGCAGGTGGACACGGGGGCACCGCCGGCTCGGCGGCAGAGTCAGGGAAGTGGGGGGAGGGGATAGAGCCCCGTCGGGCTCGTCGACCCGCGGCTCCTGGCGGCTCTGCGGCCGAGTTGGGGAAGGAGGGGGGGAGGGGCAGACTCCCTGACAGCCGGGCGATGCGCGCGCGCCGGCGGCTCGGCGGCACAGGTCGCGAGTGGGGGAGGCCCGGCCGGCAGGTGGACACGCGGGCACCGCCAGCTCGGCGGCAGAGTGAGGAAAGGGGGGGCGGGGCAGACACCTCGACAGCCGGGCGACGCGCGCGCGCTGGCGGCTCGTCACCAGAGGTCGGGAGTGCGAGAGGCCAGGCCGGCAGGTGGACACGCGGGCACCCGCAGCTCGTCGGCAGGGTTAGGGAAGGGGGGGAGGGGATAGAGCCCCGTCCGGCTGGTCGACCCGCGGGCACTGCCAGGCGGGCGACGGGCGCGCGCTGGCGGCTGGGCGGGCGAGGTCGCCAGTGGGAGAGGCCCGGCCGGCAGGTGCCCGCGGGCAACGCCAGCTGGGCGGCAGAGTGAGGGGAGGAGCGGGGGAGGGGCAGACAGCCTGACAGCCGGGCGACGGGCGCGCGCTGGCGGCTCGGCGGGCGAGGTCGCGAGTGGGAGAGCCCCGGTCGCAGGTGGCCCCGCGGGCACCCGCAGCTCGTCGACAGAGTTAGGGAAGTGGGGGGAGGGGATAGAGCCCCGTCGGGCTCGTCGACCCGCGGCTCCTGGCGGCTCTGCGGCCGAGTTAGGGAAGGAGGGGGGGAGGGGCAGACTCCCTGACAGCCGGGCGATGCGCGCGCGCCGGCGGCTCGGCGGCACAGGTCGCGAGTGGGGGAGGCCCGGCCGGCAGGTGGACACGCGGGCACCGCCAGCTCGGCGGCAGAGTGAGGAAAGGGGGGGGAGGGGCAGACACCTAGACAGCCGGGCGACGCGCGCGCGCCGGCGGCTCGTGACCAGAGGTCGCGTGTAGGGGAGCAACGGCCGGCAGGTGGACCCGCGGGCACCGCCAGCTCGGCGGCAGAGTGAGGGAAGGAGGGGGAGGGGCGGATTCCAAGCCAGGCGGGCGACGCGCGCGCGCTGGCGTCTCGTCACCAGAGATCGCGAGTGCGAGAGGCCCGGCCGGCAGGTGGACACGCGGGCACCGCCGGCTCGGCGGCAGAGTCAGGGAAGTGGGGGGAGGGGATAGAGCCCCGTCGGGCTCGTCGACCCGCGGCTCCTGGCGGCTCTGCGGCCGAGTTGGGGAAGGAGGGGGGGAGGGGCAGACTCCCTGACAGCCGGGCGATGCGCGCGCGCCGGCGGCTCGGCGGCACAGGTCGCGAGTGGGGGAGGCCCGGCCGGCAGGTGGACACGCGGGCACCGCCAGCTCGGCGGCAGAGTGAGGAAAGGGGGGGCGGGGCAGACACCTCGACAGCCGGGCGATGCGCGCGCGCTGGCGGCTCGTCACCAGAGGTCGCGAGTGCGAGAGGCCCGGCCGGCAGGTGGACACGGGGGCACCGCCGGCTCGGCGGCAGAGTCAGGGAAGTGGGGGGAGGGGATAGAGCCCCGTCGGGCTCGTCGACCCGCGGCTCCTGGCGGCTCTGCGGCCGAGTTGGGGAAGGAGGGGGGGAGGGGCAGACTCCCTGACAGCCGGGCGATGCGCGCGCGCCGGCGGCTCGGCGGCACAGGTCGCGAGTGGGGGAGGCCCGGCCGGCAGGTGGACACGCGGGCACCGCCAGCTCGGCGGCAGAGTGAGGAAAGGGGGGGCGGGGCAGACACCTCGACAGCCGGGCGACGCGCGCACGCTGGCGGCTCGTCACCAGAGGTCGGGAGTGCGAGAGGCCAGGCCGGCAGGTGGACACGCGGGCACCCGCAGCTCGTCGGCAGGGTTAGGGAAGGGGGGGAGGGGATAGAGCCCCGTCCGGCTGGTCGACCCGCGGGCACTGCCAGGCGGGCGACGGGCGCGCGCTGGCGGCTGGGCGGGCGAGGTCGCCAGTGGGAGAGGCCCGGCCGGCAGGTGCCCGCGGGCAACGCCAGCTGGGCGGCAGAGTGAGGGGAGGAGCGGGGGAGGGGCAGACAGCCTGACAGCCGGGCGACGGGCGCGCGCTGGCGGCTCGGCGGGCGAGGTCGCGAGTGGGAGAGCCCCGGTCGCAGGTGGCCCCGCGGGCACCCGCAGCTCGTCGACAGAGTTAGGGAAGTGGGGGGAGGGGATAGAGCCCCGTCGGGCTCGTCGACCCGCGGCTCCTGGCGGCTCTGCGGCCGAGTTAGGGAAGGAGGGGGGGAGGGGCAGACTCCCTGACAGCCGGGCGATGCGCGCGCGCCGGCGGCTCGGCGGCACAGGTCGCGAGTGGGGGAGGCCCGGCCGGCAGGTGGACACGCGGGCACCGCCAGCTCGGCGGCAGAGTGAGGAAAGGGGGGGGAGGGGCAGACACCTAGACAGCCGGGCGACGCGCGCGCGCCGGCGGCTCGTGACCAGAGGTCGCGTGTAGGGGAGCAACGGCCGGCAGGTGGACCCGCGGGCACCGCCAGCTCGGCGGCAGAGTGAGGGAAGGAGGGGGAGGGGCGGATTCCAAGCCAGGCGGGCGACGCGCGCGCGCTGGCGTCTCGTCACCAGAGATCGCGAGTGCGAGAGGCCCGGCCGGCAGGTGGACACGCGGGCACCGCCGGCTCGGCGGCAGAGTCAGGGAAGTGGGGGGAGGGGATAGAGCCCCGTCGGGCTCGTCGACCCGCGGCTCCTGGCGGCTCTGCGGCCGAGTTGGGGAAGGAGGGGGGAGGGGCAGACTCCCTGACAGCCGGGCGATGCGCGCGCGCCGGCGGCTCGGCGGCACAGGTCGCGAGTGGGGGAGGCCCGGCCGGCAGGTGGACACGCGGGCACCGCCAGCTCGGCGGCAGAGTGAGGAAAGGGGGGGCGGGGCAGACACCTCGACAGCCGGGCGATGCGCGCGCGCTGGCGGCTCGTCACCAGAGGTCGCGAGTGCGAGAGGCCCGGCCGGCAGGTGGACACGGGGGCACCGCCGGCTCGGCGGCAGAGTCAGGGAAGTGGGGGGAGGGGATAGAGCCCCTTCGGGCTCGTCGACCCGCGGCTCCTGGCGGCTCTGCGGCCGAGTTGGGGAAGGAGGGGGGGAGGGGCAGACTCCCTGACAGCCGGGCGATGCGCGCGCGCCGGCGGCTCGGCGGCACAGGTCGCGAGTGGGGGAGGCCCGGCCGGCAGGTGGACACGCGGGCACCGCCAGCTCGGCGGCAGAGTGAGGAAAGGGGGGGCGGGGCAGACACCTCGACAGCCGGGCGACGCGCGCGCGCTGGCGGCTCGTCACCAGAGGTCGGGAGTGCGAGAGGCCAGGCCGGCAGGTGGACACGCGGGCACCCGCAGCTCGTCGGCAGGGTTAGGGAAGGGGGGGAGGGGATAGAGCCCCGTCCGGCTGGTCGACCCGCGGGCACTGCCAGGCGGGCGACGGGCGCGCGCTGGCGGCTGGGCGGGCGAGGTCGCCAGTGGGAGAGGCCCGGCCGGCAGGTGCCCGCGGGCAACGCCAGCTGGGCGGCAGAGTGAGGGGAGGAGCGGGGGAGGGGCAGACAGCCTGACAGCCGGGCGACGGGCGCGCGCTGGCGGCTCGGCGGGCGAGGTCGCGAGTGGGAGAGCCCCGGTCGCAGGTGGCCCCGCGGGCACCCGCAGCTCGTCGACAGAGTTAGGGAAGTGGGGGGAGGGGATAGAGCCCCGTCGGGCTCGTCGACCCGCGGCTCCTGGCGGCTCTGCGGCCGAGTTAGGGAAGGAGGGGGGGAGGGGCAGACTCCCTGACAGCCGGTCGATGCGCGCGCGCCGGCGGCTCGGCGGCACAGGTCGCGAGTGGGGGAGGCCCGGCCGGCAGGTGGACACGCGGGCACCGCCAGCTCGGCGGCAGAGTGAGGAAAGGGGGGGGAGGGGCAGACACCTAGACAGCCGGGCGACGCGCGCGCGCCGGCGGCTCGTGACCAGAGGTCGCGTGTAGGGGAGCAACGGCCGGCAGGTGGACCCGCGGGCACCGCCAGCTCGGCGGCAGAGTGAGGGAAGGAGGGGGAGGGGCGGATTCCAAGCCAGGCGGGCGACGCGCGCGCGCTGGCGTCTCGTCACCAGAGATCGCGAGTGCGAGAGGCCCGGCCGGCAGGTGGACACGGGGGCACCGCCGGCTCGGCGGCAGAGTCAGGGAAGTGGGGGCGGGGCAGACACCTCGACAGCCGGGCGATGCGCGCGCGCTGGCGGCTCGTCACCAGAGGTCGCGAGTGCGAGAGGCCCGGCCGGCAGGTGGACACGGGGGCACCGCCGGCTCGGCGGCAGAGTCAGGGAAGTGGGGGGAGGGGATAGAGCCCCGTCGGGCTCGTCGACCCGCGGCTCCTGGCGGCTCTGCGGCCGAGTTGGGGAAGGAGGGGGGGAGGGGCAGACTCCCTGACAGCCGGGCGATGCGCGCGCGCCGGCGGCTCGGCGGCACAGGTCGCGAGTGGGGGAGGCCCGGCCGGCAGGTGGACACGCGGGCACCGCCAGCTCGGCGGCAGAGTGAGGAAAGGGGGGGCGGGGCAGACACCTCGACAGCCGGGCGATGCGCGCGCGCTGGCGGCTCGTCACCAGAGGTCGCGAGTGCGAGAGGCCCGGCCGGCAGGTGGACACGGGGGCACCGCCGGCTCGGCGGAAGAGTCAGGGAAGTGGGGGGAGGGGATAGAGCCCCGTCGGGCTCGTCGACCCGCGGCTCCTGGCGGCTCTGCGGCCGAGTTGGGGAAGGAGGGGGGGAGGGGCAGACTCCCTGACAGCCGGGCGATGCGCGCGCGCCGGCGGCTCGGCGGCACAGGTCGCGAGTGGGGGAGGCCCGGCCGGCAGGTGGACACGCGGGCACCGCCAGCTCGGCGGCAGAGTGAGGAAAGGGGGGGCGGGGCAGACACCTCGACAGCCGGGCGACGCGCGCGCGCTGGCGGCTCGTCACCAGAGGTCGCGAGTGCGAGAGGCCAGGCCGGCAGGTGGACACGCGGGCACCCGCAGCTCGTCGGCAGGGTTAGGGAAGGGGGGGAGGGGATAGAGCCCCGTCCGGCTGGTCGACCCGCGGGCACTGCCAGGCGGGCGACGGGCGCGCGCTGGCGGCTGGGCGGGCGAGGTCGCCAGTGGGAGAGGCCCGGCCGGCAGGTGCCCGCGGGCAACGCCAGCTGGGCGGCAGAGTGAGGGGAGGAGCGGGGGAGGGGCAGACAGCCTGACAGCCGGGCGACGGGCGCGCGCTGGCGGCTCGGCGGGCGAGGTCGCGAGTGGGAGAGCCCCGGTCGCAGGTGGCCCCGCGGGCACCCGCAGCTCGTCGACAGAGTTAGGGAAGTGGGGGGAGGGGATAGAGCCCCGTCGGGCTCGTCGACCCGCGGCTCCTGGCGGCTCTGCGGCCGAGTTAGGGAAGGAGGGGGGGAGGGGCAGACTCCCTGACAGCCGGGCGATGCGCGCGCGCCGGCGGCTCGGCGGCACAGGTCGCGAGTGGGGGAGGCCCGGCCGGCAGGTGGACACGCGGGCACCGCCAGCTCGGCGGCAGAGTGAGGAAAGGGGGGGGAGGGGCAGACACCTAGACAGCCGGGCGACGCGCGCGCGCCGGCGGCTCGTGACCAGAGGTCGCGTGTAGGGGAGCAACGGCCGGCAGGTGGACCCGCGGGCACCGCCAGCTCGGCGGCAGAGTGAGGGAAGGAGGGGGAGGGGCGGATTCCAAGCCAGGCGGGCGACGCGCGCGCGCTGGCGTCTCGTCACCAGAGATCGCGAGTGCGAGAGGCCCGGCCGGCAGGTGGACACGCGGGCACCGCCGGCTCGGCGGCAGAGTCAGGGAAGTGGGGGGAGGGGATAGAGCCCCGTCGGGCTCGTCGACCCGCGGCTCCTGGCGGCTCTGCGGCCGAGTTGGGGAAGGAGGGGGGGAGGGGCAGACTCCCTGACAGCCGGGCGATGCGCGCGCGCCGGCGGCTCGGCGGCACAGGTCGCGAGTGGGGGAGGCCCGGCCGGCAGGTGGACACGCGGGCACCGCCAGCTCGGCGGCAGAGTGAGGAAAGGGGGGGCGGGGCAGACACCTCGACAGCCGGGCGACGCGCGCGCGCTGGCGGCTCGTCACCAGAGGTCGCGAGTGCGAGAGGCCAGGCCGGCAGGTGGACACGCGGGCACCCGCAGCTCGTCGGCAGGGTTAGGGAAGGGGGGGAGGGGATAGAGCCCCGTCCGGCTGGTCGACCCGCGGGCACTGCCAGGCGGGCGACGGGCGCGCGCTGGCGGCTGGGCGGGCGAGGTCGCCAGTGGGAGAGGCCCGGCCGGCAGGTGCCCGCGGGCAACGCCAGCTGGGCGGCAGAGTGAGGGGAGGAGCGGGGGAGGGGCAGACAGCCTGACAGCCGGGCGACGGGCGCGCGCTGGCGGCTCGGCGGGCGAGGTCGCGAGTGGGAGAGCCCCGGTCGCAGGTGGACCCGCGGGCACCCGCAGCTCGTCGACAGAGCTAGGGAAGTGGGGGGAGGGGATAGAGCCCCGTCGGGCTCGTCGACCCGCGGCTCCTGGCGGCTCTGCGGCCGAGTTAGGGAAGGAGGGGGGGAGGGGCAGACTCCCTGACAGCCGGGCGATGCGCGCGCGCCGGCGGCTCGGCGGCACAGGTCGCGAGTGGGGGAGGCCCGGCCGGCAGGTGGACACGCGGGCACCGCCAGCTCGGCGGCAGAGTGAGGAAAGGGGGGGGAGGGGCAGACACCTAGACAGCCGGGCGACGCGCGCGCGCCGGCGGCTCGTGACCAGAGGTCGCGTGTAGGGGAGCACCGGCCGGCAGGTGGACCCGCGGGCACCGCCAGCTCGGCGGCAGAGTGAGGGAAGGAGGGGGAGGGGCGGATTCCAAGCCAGGCGGGCGACGCGCGCGCGCTGGCGTCTCGTCACCAGAGATCGCGAGTGCGAGAGGCCCGGCCGGCAGGTGGACACGCGGGCACCGCCGGCTCGGCGGCAGAGTCAGGGAAGTGGGGGGAGGGGATAGAGCCCCGTCGGGCTCGTCGACCCGCGGCTCCTGGCGGCTCTGCGGCCGAGTTGGGGAAGGAGGGGGGGAGGGGCAGACTCCCTGACAGCCGGGCGATGCGCGCGCGCCGGCGGCTCGGCGGCACAGGTCGCGAGTGGGGGAGGCCCGGCCGGCAGGTGGACACGCGGGCACCGCCAGCTCGGCGGCAGAGTGAGGAAAGGGGGGGCGGGGCAGACACCTCGACAGCCGGGCGATGCGCGCGCGCTGGCGGCTCGTAACCAGAGGTCGCGAGTGCGAGAGGCCCGGCCGGCAGGTGGACACGGGGGCACCGCCGGCTCTGCGGCAGAGTCAGGGAAGTGGGGGGAGGGGATAGAGCCCCGTCGGGCTCGTCGACCCGCGGCTCCTGGCGGCTCTGCGGCCGAGTTGGGGAAGGAGGGGGGGAGGGGCAGACTCCCTGACAGCCGGGCGATGCGCGCGCGCCGGCGGCTCGGCGGCACAGGTCGCGAGTGGGGGAGGCCCGGCCGGCAGGTGGACACGCGGGCACCGCCAGCTCGGCGGCAGAGTGAGGAAAGGGGGGGCGGGGCAGACACCTCGACAGCCGGGCGACGCGCGCGCGCTGGCGGCTCGTCACCAGAGGTCGCGAGTGCGAGAGGCCCGGCCGGCAGGTGGACACGGGGGCACCGCCGGCTCGGCGGCAGAGTCAGGGAAGTGGGGGGAGGGGATAGAGCCCCGTCGGGCTCGTCGACCCGCGGCTCCTGGCGGCTCTGCGGCCGAGTTGGGGAAGGAGGGGGGGAGGGGCAGACTCCCTGACAGCCGGGCGATGCGCGCGCGCCGGCGGCTCGGCGGCACAGGTCGCGAGTGGGGGAGGCCCGGCCGGCAGGTGGACACGCGGGCACCGCCAGCTCGGCGGCAGAGTGAGGAAAGGGGGGGCGGGGCAGACACCTCGACAGCCGGGCGACGCGCGCGCGCTGGCGGCTCGTCACCAGAGGTCGCGAGTGCGACAGGCCCGGCCGGCAGGTGGACACGCGGGCACCCGCAGCTCGTCGGCAGGGTTAGGGAAGGGGGGGAGGGGATAGAGCCCCGTCCGGCTGGTCGACCCGCGGGCACTGCCAGGCGGGCGACGGGCGCGCGCTGGCGGCTGGGCGGGCGAGGTCGCCAGTGGGAGAGGCCCGGCCGGCAGGTGCCCGCGGGCAACGCCAGCTGGGCGGCAGAGTGAGGGGAGGAGCGGGGGAGGGGCAGACAGCCTGACAGCCGGGCGACGGGCGCGCGCTGGCGGCTCGGCGGGCGAGGTCGCGAGTGGGAGAGCCCCGGTCGCAGGTGGCCCCGCGGGCACCCGCAGCTCGTCGACAGAGTTAGGGAAGTGGGGGGAGGGGATAGAGCCCCGTCGGGCTCGTCGACCCGCGGCTCCTGGCGGCTCTGCGGCCGAGTTAGGGAAGGAGGGGGGGAGGGGCAGACTCCCTGACAGCCGGGCGATGCGCGCGCGCCGGCGGCTCGGCGGCACAGGTCGCGAGTGGGGGAGGCCCGGCCGGCAGGTGGACACGCGGGCACCGCCAGCTCGGCGGCAGAGTGAGGAAAGGGGGGGGAGGGGCAGACACCTAGACAGCCGGGCGACGCGCGCGCGCCGGCGGCTCGTGACCAGAGGTCGCGTGTATGGGAGCACCGGCCGGCAGGTGGACCCGCGGGCAGCGCCAGCTCGGCGGCAGAGTGAGGGAAGGAGGGGGAGGGGCGGATTCCAAGCCAGGCGGGCGACGCGCGCGCGCTGGCGTCTCGTCACCAGAGATCGCGAGTGCGAGAGGCCCGGCCGGCAGGTGGACACGCGGGCACCGCCGGCTCGGCGGCAGAGTCAGGGAAGTGGGGGGAGGGGATAGAGCCCCGTCGGGCTCGTCGACCCGCGGCTCCTGGCGGCTCTGCGGCCGAGTTGGGGAAGGAGGGGGGAGGGGCAGACTCCCTGACAGCCGGGCGATGCGCGCGCGCCGGCGGCTCGGCGGCACAGGTCGCGAGTGGGGGAGGCCCGGCCGGCAGGTGGACACGCGGGCACCGCCAGCTCGGCGGCAGAGTGAGGAAAGGGGGGGCGGGGCAGACACCTCGACAGCCGGGCGACGCGCGCGCGCTGGCGGCTCGTCACCAGAGGTCGCGAGTGCGAGAGGCCCGGCCGGCAGGTGGACACGGGGGCACCGCCGGCTCGGCGGCAGAGTCAGGGAAGTGGGGGGAGGGGATAGAGCCCCGTCGGGCTCGTCGACCCTCGGCTCCTGGCGGCTCTGCGGCCGAGTTGGGGAAGGAGGGGGGGAGGGGCAGACTCCCTGACAGCCGGGCGATGCGCGCGCGCCGGCGGCTCGGCGGCACAGGTCGCGAGTGGGGGAGGCCCGGCCGGCAGGTGGACACGCGGGCACCGCCAGCTCGGCGGCAGAGTGAGGAAAGGGGGGGCGGGGCAGACACCTCGACAGCCGGGCGACGCGCGCGCGCTGGCGGCTCGTCACCAGAGGTCGCGAGTGCGACAGGCCCGGCCGGCAGGTGGACACGCGGGCACCCGCAGCTCGTCGGCAGGGTTAGGGAAGGGGGGGGAGGGGATAGAGCCCCGTCCGGCTGGTCGACCCGCGGGCACTGCCAGGCGGGCGACGGGCGCGCGCTGGCGGCTGGGCGGGCGAGGTCGCCAGTGGGAGAGGCCCGGCCGGCAGGTGCCCGCGGGCAACGCCAGCTGGGCGGCAGAGTGAGGGGAGGAGCGGGGGAGGGGCAGACAGCCTGACAGCCGGGCGACGGGCGCGCGCTGGCGGCTCGGCGGGCGAGGTCGCGAGTGGGAGAGCCCCGGTCGCAGGTGGCCCCGCGGGCACCCGCAGCTCGTCGACAGAGTTAGGGAAGTGGGGGGAGGGGATAGAGCCCCGTCGGGCTCGTCGACCCGCGGCTCCTGGCGGCTCTGCGGCCGAGTTAGGGAAGGAGGGGGGGAGGGGCAGACTCCCTGACAGCCGGGCGATGCGCGCGCGCCGGCGGCTCGGCGGCACAGGTCGCGAGTGGGGGAGGCCCGGCCGGCAGGTGGACACGCGGGCACCGCCAGCTCGGCGGCAGAGTGAGGAAAGGGGGGGGAGGGGCAGACACCTAGACAGCCGGGCGACGCGCGCGCGCCGGCGGCTCGTGACCAGAGGTCGCGTGTAGGGGAGCACCGGCCGGCAGGTGGACCCGCGGGCACCGCCAGCTCGGCGGCAGAGTGAGGGAAGGAGGGGGAGGGGCGGATTCCAAGCCAGGCGGGCGACGCGCGCGCGCTGGCGTCTCGTCACCAGAGATCGCGAGTGCGAGAGGCCCGGCCGGCAGGTGGACACGCGGGCACCGCCGGCTCGGCGGCAGAGTCAGGGAAGTGGGGGGAGGGGATAGAGCCCCGTCGGGCTCGTCGACCCGCGGCTCCTGGCGGCTCTGCGGCCGAGTTGGGGAAGGAGGGGGGGAGGGGCAGACTCCCTGACAGCCGGGCGATGCGCGCGCGCCGGCGGCTCGGCGGCACAGGTCGCGAGTGGGGGAGGCCCGGCCGGCAGGTGGACACGCGGGCACCGCCAGCTCGGCGGCAGAGTGAGGAAAGGGGGGGCGGGGCAGACACCTCGACAGCCGGGCGACGCGCGCGCGCTGGCGGCTCGTCACCAGAGGTCGCGAGTGCGAGAGGCCCGGCCGGCAGGTGGACACGGGGGCACCGCCGGCTCGGCGGCAGAGTCAGGGAAGTGGGGGGAGGGGATAGAGCCCCGTCGGGCTCGTCGACCCGCGGCTCCTGGCGGCTCTGCGGCCGAGTTGGGGAAGGAGGGGGGGAGGGGCAGACTCCCTGACAGCCGGGCGATGCGCGCGCGCCGGCGGCTCGGCGGCACAGGTCGCGAGTGGGGGAGGCCCGGCCGGCAGGTGGACACGCGGGCACCGCCAGCTCGGCGGCAGAGTGAGGAAAGGGGGGGCGGGGCAGACACCTCGACAGCCGGGCGACGCGCGCGCGCTGGCGGCTCGTCACCAGAGGTCGCGAGTGCGACAGGCCCGGCCGGCAGGTGGACACGCGGGCACCCGCAGCTCGTCGGCAGGGTTAGGGAAGGGGGGGGAGGGGATAGAGCCCCGTCCGGCTGGTCGACCCGCGGGCACTGCCAGGCGGGCGACGGGCGCGCGCTGGCGGCTGGGCGGGCGAGGTCGCCAGTGGGAGAGGCCCGGCCGGCAGGTGCCCGCGGGCAACGCCAGCTGGGCGGCAGAGTGAGGGGAGGAGCGGGGGAGGGGCAGACAGCCTGACAGCCGGGCGACGGGCGCGCGCTGGCGGCTCGGCGGGCGAGGTCGCGAGTGGGAGAGCCCCGGTCGCAGGTGGCCCCGCGGGCACCCGCAGCTCGTCGACAGAGTTAGGGAAGTGGGGGGAGGGGATAGAGCCCCGTCGGGCTCGTCGACCCGCGGCTCCTGGCGGCTCTGCGGCCGAGTTAGGGAAGGAGGGGGGGAGGGGCAGACTCCCTGACAGCCGGGCGATGCGCGCGCGCCGGCGGCTCGGCGGCACAGGTCGCGAGTGGGGGAGGCCCGGCCGGCAGGTGGACACGCGGGCACCGCCAGCTCGGCGGCAGAGTGAGGAAAGGGGGGGGAGGGGCAGACACCTAGACAGCCGGGCGACGCGCGCGCGCCGGCGGCTCGTGACCAGAGGTCGCGTGTAGGGGAGCAACGGCCGGCAGGTGGACCCGCGGGCACCGCCAGCTCGGCGGCAGAGTGAGGGAAGGAGGGGGAGGGGCGGATTCCAAGCCAGGCGGGCGACGCGCGCGCGCTGGCGTCTCGTCACCAGAGATCGCGAGAGCGAGAGGCCCGGCCGGCAGGTGGACACGCGGGCACCGCCGGCTCGGCGGCAGAGTCAGGGAAGTGGGGGGAGGGGATAGAGCCCCGTCGGGCTCGTCGACCCGCGGCTCCTGGCGGCTCTGCGGCCGAGTTGGGGAAGGAGGGGGGGAGGGGCAGACTCCCTGACAGCCGGGCGATGCGCGCGCGCCGGCGGCTCGGCGGCACAGGTCGCGAGTGGGGGAGGCCCGGCCGGCAGGTGGACACGCGGGCACCGCCAGCTCGGCGGCAGAGTGAGGAAAGGGGGGGCGGGGCAGACACCTCGACAGCCGGGCGATGCGCGCGCGCTGGCGGCTCGTCACCAGAGGTCGCGAGTGCGAGAGGCCCGGCCGGCAGGTGGACACGGGGGCACCGCCGGCTCGGCGGCAGAGTCAGGGAAGTGGGGGGAGGGGATAGAGCCCCGTCGGGCTCGTCGACCCGCTGCTCCTGGCGGCTCTGCGGCCGAGTTGGGGAAGGAGGGGGGGAGGGGCAGACTCCCTGACAGCCGGGCGATGCGCGCGCGCCGGCGGCTCGGCGGCACAGGTCGCGAGTGGGGGAGGCCCGGCCGGCAGGTGGACACGCGGGCACCGCCAGCTCGGCGGCAGAGTGAGGAAAGGGGGGGCGGGGCAGACACCTCGACAGCCGGGCGACGCGCGCGCGCTGGCGGCTCGTCACCAGAGGTCGCGAGTGCGAGAGGCCAGGCCGGCAGGTGGACACGCGGGCACCCGCAGCTCGTCGGCAGGGTTAGGGAAGGGGGGGAGGGGATAGAGCCCCGTCCGGCTGGTCGACCCGCGGGCACTGCCAGGCGGGCGACGGGCGCGCGCTGGCGGCTGGGCGGGCGAGGTCGCCAGTGGGAGAGGCCCGGCCGGCAGGTGCCCGCGGGCAACGCCAGCTGGGCGGCAGAGTGAGGGGAGGAGCGGGGGAGGGGCAGACAGCCTGACAGCCGGGCGACGGGCGCGCGCTGGCGGCTCGGCGGGCGAGGTCGCGAGTGGGAGAGCCCCGGTCGCAGGTGGACCCGCGGGCACCCGCAGCTCGTCGACAGAGTTAGGGAAGTGGGGGGAGGGGATAGAGCCCCGTCGGGCTCGTCGACCCGCGGCTCCTGGCGGCTCTGCGGCCGAGTTAGGGAAGGAGGGGGGGAGGGGCAGACTCCCTGACAGCCGGGCGATGCGCGCGCGCCGGCGGCTCGGCGGCACAGGTCGCGAGTGGGGGAGGCCCGGCCGGCAGGTGGACACGCGGGCACCGCCAGCTCGGCGGCAGAGTGAGGAAAGGGGGGGGAGGGGCAGACACCTAGACAGCCGGGCGACGCGCGCGCGCCGGCGGCTCGTGACCAGAGGTCGCGTGTAGGGGAGCAACGGCCGGCAGGTGGACCCGCGGGCACCGCCAGCTCGGCGGCAGAGTGAGGGAAGGAGGGGGAGGGGCGGATTCCAAGCCAGGCGGGCGACGCGCGCGCGCTGGCGTCTCGTCACCAGAGATCGCGAGTGCGAGAGGCCCGGCCGGCAGGTGGACACGCGGGCACCGCCGGCTCGGCGGCAGAGTCAGGGAAGTGGGGGGAGGGGATAGAGCCCCGTCGGGCTCGTCGACCCGCGGCTCCTGGCGGCTCTGCGGCCGAGTTGGGGAAGGAGGGGGGGAGGGGCAGACTCCCTGACAGCCGGGCGATGCGCGCGCGCCGGCGGCTCGGCGGCACAGGTCGCGAGTGGGGGAGGCCCGGCCGGCAGGTGGACACGCGGGCACCGCCAGCTCGGCGGCAGAGTGAGGAAAGGGGGGGCGGGGCAGACACCTCGACAGCCGGGCGACGCGCGCGCGCTGGCGGCTCGTCACCAGAGGTCGCGAGTGCGAGAGGCCCGGCCGGCAGGTGGACACGGGGGCACCGCCGGCTCGGCGGCAGAGTCAGGGAAGTGGGGGGAGGGGATAGAGCCCCGTCGGGCTCGTCGACCCGCGGCTCCTGGCGGCTCTGCGGCCGAGTTGGGGAAGGAGGGGGGGAGGGGCAGACTCCCTGACAGCCGGGCGATGCGCGCGCGCCGGCGGCTCGGCGGCACAGGTCGCGAGTGGGGGAGGCCCGGCCGGCAGGTGGACACGCGGGCACCGCCAGCTCGGCGGCAGAGTGAGGAAAGGGGGGGCGGGGCAGACACCTCGACAGCCGGGCGACGCGCGCGCGCTGGCGGCTCGTCACCAGAGGTCGGGAGTGCGAGAGGCCAGGCCGGCAGGTGGACACGCGGGCACCCGCAGCTCGTCGGCAGGGTTAGGGAAGGGGGGGAGGGGATAGAGCCCCGTCCGGCTGGTCGACCCGCGGGCACTGCCAGGCGGGCGACGGGCGCGCGCTGGCGGCTGGGCGGGCGAGGTCGCCAGTGGGAGAGGCCCGGCCGGCAGGTGCCCGCGGGCAACGCCAGCTGGGCGGCAGAGTGAGGGGAGGAGCGGGGGAGGGGCAGACAGCCTGACAGCCGGGCGACGGGCGCGCGCTGGCGGCTCGGCGGGCGAGGTCGCGAGTGGGAGAGCCCCGGTCGCAGGTGGCCCCGCGGACACCCGCAGCTCGTCGACAGAGTTAGGGAAGTGGGGGGAGGGGATAGAGCCCCGTCGGGCTCGTCGACCCGCGGCTCCTGGCGGCTCTGCGGCCGAGTTAGGGAAGGAGGGGGGGAGGGGCAGACTCCCTGACAGCCGGGCGATGCGCGCGCGCCGGCGGCTCGGCGGCACAGGTCGCGAGTGGGGGAGGCCCGGCCGGCAGGTGGACACGCGGGCACCGCCAGCTCGGCGGCAGAGTGAGGAAAGGGGGGGGAGGGGCAGACACCTAGACAGCCGGGCGACGCGCGCGCGCCGGCGGCTCGTGACCAGAGGTCGCGTGTATGGGAGCACCGGCCGGCAGGTGGACCCGCGGGAAGCGCCAGCTCGGCGGCAGAGTGAGGGAAGGAGGGGGAGGGGCGGATTCCAAGCCAGGCGGGCGACGCGAGCGCGCTGGCGTCTCGTCACCAGAGATCGCGAGTGCGAGAGGCCCGGCCGGCAGGTGGACACGCGGGCACCGCCGGCTCGGCGGCAGAGTCAGGGAAGTGGGGGGAGGGGATAGAGCCCCGTCGGGCTCGTCGACCCGCGGCTCCTGGCGGCTCTGCGGCCGAGTTGGGGAAGGAGGGGTGGAGGGGCAGACTCCCTGACAGCCGGGCGATGCGCGCGCGCCGGCGGCTCGGCGGCACAGGTCGCGAGTGGGGGAGGCCCGGCCGGCAGGTGGACACGCGGGCACCGCCAGCTCGGCGGCAGAGTGAGGAAAGGGGGGGCGGGGCAGACACCTCGACAGCCGGGCGACGCGCGCGCGCTGGCGGCTCGTCACCAGAGGTCGCGAGTGCGAGAGGCCAGGCCGGCAGGTGGACACGCGGGCACCCGCAGCTCGTCGGCAGGGTTAGGGAATGGGGGGAGGGGATAGAGCCCCGTCCGGCTGGTCGACCCGCGGGCACTGCCAGGCGGGCGACGGGCGCGCGCTGGCGGCTGGGCGGGCGAGGTCGCCAGTGGGAGAGGCCCGGCCGGCAGGTGCCCGCGGGCAACGCCAGCTGGGCGGCAGAGTGAGGGGAGGAGCGGGGGAGGGGCCGACAGCCTGACAGCCGGGCGACGGGCGCGCGCTGGCGGCTCGGCGGGCGAGGTCGCGAGTGGGAGAGCCCCGGTCGCAGGTGGCCCCGCGGGCACCCGCAGCTCGTCGACAGAGTTAGGGAAGTGGGGGGAGGGGATAGAGCCCCGTCGGGCTCGTCGACCCGCGGCTCCTGGCGGCTCTGCGGCCGAGTTAGGGAAGGAGGGGGGGAGGGGCAGACTCCCTGACAGCTGGGCGATGCGCGCGCGCCGGCGGCTCGGCGGCACAGGTCGCGAGTGGGGGAGGCCCGGCCGGCAGGTGGACACGCGGGCACCGCCAGCTCGGCGGCAGAGTGAGGAAAGGGGGGGGAGGGGCAGACACCTAGACAGCCGGGCGACGCGCGCGCGCCGGCGGCTCATGACCAGAGGTCGCGTGTAGGGGAGCAACGGCCGGCAGGTGGACCCGCGGGCACCGCCAGCTCGGCGGCAGAGTGAGGGAAGGAGGGGGAGGGGCGGATTCCAAGCCAGGCGGGCGACGCGCGCGCGCTGGCGTCTCGTCACCAGAGATCGCGAGAGCGAGAGGCCCGGCCGGCAGGTGGACACGCGGGCACCGCCGGCTCGGCGGCAGAGTCAGGGAAGTGGGGGGAGGGGATAGAGCCCCGTCGGGCTCGTCGACCCGCGGCTCCTGGCGGCTCTGCGGCCGACTTGGGGAAGGAGGGGGGGAGGGGCAGACTCCCTGACAGCCGGGCGATGCGCGCGCGCCGGCGGCTCGGCGGCACAGGTCGCGAGTGGGGGAGGCCCGGCCGGCAGGTGGACACGCGGGCACCGCCAGCTCGGCGGCAGAGTGAGGAAAGGGGGGGCGGGGCAGACACCTCGACAGCCGGGCGATGCGCGCGCGCTGGCGGCTCGTCACCAGAGGTCGCGAGTGCGAGAGGCCCGGCCGGCAGGTGGACACGGGGGCACCGCCGGCTCGGCGGCAGAGTCAGGGAAGTGGGGGGAGGGGATAGAGCCCCGTCGGGCTCGTCGACCCGCGGCTCCTGGCGGCTCTGCGGCCGAGTTGGGGAAGGAGGGGGGGAGGGGCAGACTCCCTGACAGCCGGGCGATGCGCGCGCGCCGGCGGCTCGGCGGCACAGGTCGCGAGTGGGGGAGGCCCGGCCGGCAGGTGGACACGCGGGCACCGCCAGCTCGGCGGCAGAGTGAGGAAAGGGGGGGCGGGGCAGACACCTCGACAGCCGGGCGACGCGCGCGCGCTGGCGGCTCGTCACCAGAGGTCGCGAGTGCGAGAGGCCAGGCCGGCAGGTGGACACGCGGGCACCCGCAGCTCGTCGGCAGGGTTAGGGAAGGGGGGGAGGGGATAGAGCCCCGTCCGGCTGGTCGACCCGCGGGCACTGCCAGGCGGGCGACGGGCGCGCGCTGGCGGCTGGGCGGGCGAGGTCGCCAGTGGGAGAGGCCCGGCCGGCAGGTGCCCGCGGGCAACGCCAGCTGGGCGGCAGAGTGAGGGGAGGAGCGGGGGAGGGGCAGACAGCCTGACAGCCGGGCGACGGGCGCGCGCTGGCGGCTCGGCTGGCGAAGTCGCGAGTGGGAGAGCCCCGGTCGCAGGTGGACCCGCGGGCACCCGCAGCTCGTCGACAGAGTTAGGGAAGTGGGGGGAGGGGATAGAGCCCCGTCGGGCTCGTCGACCCGCGGCTCCTGGCGGCTCTGCGGCCGAGTTAGGGAAGGAGGGGGGGAGGGGCAGACTCCCTGACAGCCGGGCGATGCGCGCGCGCCGGCGGCTCGGCGGCACAGGTCGCGAGTGGGGGAGGCCCGGCCGGCAGGTGGACACGCGGGCACCGCCAGCTCGGCGGCAGAGTGAGGAAAGGGGGGGGAGGGGCAGACACCTAGACAGCCGGGCGACGCGCGCGCGCCGGCGGCTCGTGACCAGAGGTCGCGTGTAGGGGAGCAACGGCCGGCAGGTGGACCCGCGGGCACCGCCAGCTCGGCGGCAGAGTGAGGGAAGGAGGGGGAGGGGCGGATTCCAAGCCAGGCGGGCGACGCGCGCGCGCTGGCGTCTCGTCACCAGAGATCGCGAGTGCGAGAGGCCCGGCCGGCAGGTGGACACGCGGGCACCGCCGGCTCGGCGGCAGAGTCAGGGAAGTGGGGGGAGGGGATAGAGCCCCGTCGGGCTCGTCGACCCGCGGCTCCTGGCGGCTCTGCGGCCGAGTTGGGGAAGGAGGGGGGGAGGGGCAGACTCCCTGACAGCCGGGCGATGCGCGCGCGCCGGCGGCTCGGCGGCACAGGTCGCGAGTGGGGGAGGCCCGGCCGGCAGGTGGACACGCGGGCACCGCCAGCTCGGCGGCAGAGTGAGGAAAGGGGGGGCGGGGCAGACACCTCGACAGCCGGGCGATGCGCGCGCGCTGGCGGCTCGTCACCAGAGGTCGCGAGTGCGAGAGGCCCGGCCGGCAGGTGGACACGGGGGCACCGCCGGCTCGGCGGCAGAGTCAGGGAAGTGGGGGGAGGGGATAGAGCCCCGTCGGGCTCGTCGACCCGCGGCTCCTGGCGGCTCTGCGGCCGAGTTGGGGAAGGAGGGGGGGAGGGGCAGACTCCCTGACAGCCGGGCGATGCGCGCGCGCCGGCGGCTCGGCGGCACAGGTCGCGAGTGGGGGAGGCCCGGCCGGCAGGTGGACACGCGGGCACCGCCAGCTCGGCGGCAGAGTGAGGAAAGGGGGGGCGGGGCAGACACCTCGACAGCCGGGCGACGCGCGCGCGCTGGCGGCTCGTCACCAGAGGTCGCGAGTGCGAGAGGCCAGGCCGGCAGGTGGACACGCGGGCACCCGCAGCTCGTCGGCAGGGTTAGGGAAGGGGGGGAGGGGATAGAGCGCCGTCCGGCTGGTCGACCCGCGGGCACTGCCAGGCGGGCGACGGGCGCGCGCTGGCGGCTGGGCGGGCGAGGTCGCCAGTGGGAGAGGCCCGGCCGGCAGGTGCCCGCGGGCAACGCCAGCTGGGCGGCAGAGTGAGGGGAGGAGCGGGGGAGGGGCAGACAGCCTGACAGCCGGGCGACGGGCGCGCGCTGGCGGCTCGGCGGGCGAGGTCGCGAGTGGGAGAGCCCCGGTCGCAGGTGGCCCCGCGGGCACCCGCAGCTCGTCGACAGAGTTAGGGAAGTGGGGGGAGGGGATAGAGCCCCGTCGGGCTCGTCGACCCGCGGCTCCTGGCGGCTCTGCGGCCGAGTTAGGGAAGGAGGGGGGGAGGGGCAGACTCCCTGACAGCCGGGCGATGCGCGCGCGCCGGCGGCTCGGCGGCACAGGTCGCGAGTGGGGGAGGCCCGGCCGGCAGGTGGACACGCGGGCACCGCCAGCTCGGCGGCAGAGTGAGGAAAGGGGGGGGAGGGGCAGACACCTAGACAGCCGGGCGACGCGCGCGCGCCGGCGGCTCGTGACCAGAGGTCGCGTGTAGGGGAGCAACGGCCGGCAGGTGGACCCGCGGGCACCGCCAGCTCGGCGGCAGAGTGAGGGAAGGAGGGGGAGGGGCGGATTCCAAGCCAGGCGGGCGACGCGCGCGCGCTGGCGTCTCGTCACCAGAGATCGCGAGTGCGAGAGGCCCGGCCGGCAGGTGGACACGCGGGCACCGCCGGCTCGGCGGCAGAGTCAGGGAAGTGGGGGGAGGGGATAGAGCCCCGTCGGGCTCGTCGACCCGCGGCTCCTGGCGGCTCTGCGGCCGAGTTGGGGAAGGAGGGGGGGAGGGGCAGACTCCCTGACAGCCGGGCGATGCGCGCGCGCCGGCGGCTCGGCGGCACAGGTCGCGAGTGGGGGAGGCCCGGCCGGCAGGTGGACACGCGGGCACCGCCAGCTCGGCGGCAGAGTGAGGAAAGGGGGGGCGGGGCAGACACCTCGACAGCCGGGCGATGCGCGCGCGCTGGCGGCTCGTCACCAGAGGTCGCGAGTGCGAGAGGCCCGGCCGGCAGGTGGACACGGGGGCACCGCCGGCTCGGCGGCAGAGTCAGGGAAGTGGGGGGAGGGGATAGAGCCCCGTCGGGCTCGTCGACCCGCGGCTCCTGGCGGCTCTGCGGCCGAGTTGGGGAAGGAGGGGGGAGGGGCAGACTCCCTGACAGCCGGGCGATGCGCGCGCGCCGGCGGCTCGGCGGCACAGGTCGCGAGTGGGGGAGGCCCGGCCGGCAGGTGGACACGCGGGCACCGCCAGCTCGGCGGCAGAGTGAGGAAAGGGGGGGCGGGGCAGACACCTCGACAGCCGGGCGACGCGCGCGCGCTGGCGGCTCGTCACCAGAGGTCGGGAGTGCGAGAGGCCAGGCCGGCAGGTGGACACGCGGGCACCCGCAGCTCGTCGGCAGGGTTAGGGAAGGGGGGGAGGGGATAGAGCCCCGTCCGGCTGGTCGACCCGCGGGCACTGCCAGGCGGGCGACGGGCGCGCGCTGGCGGCTGGGCGGGCGAGGTCGCCAGTGGGAGAGGCCCGGCCGGCAGGTGCCCGCGGGCAACGCCAGCTGGGCGGCAGAGTGAGGGGAGGAGCGGGGGAGGGGCCGACAGCCTGACAGCCGGGCGACGGGCGCGCGCTGGCGGCTCGGCGGGCGAGGTCGCGAGTGGGAGAGCCCCGGTCGCAGGTGGCCCCGCGGGCACCCGCAGCTCGTCGACAGAGTTAGGGAAGTGGGGGGAGGGGATAGAGCCCCGTCGGGCTCGTCGACCCGCGGCTCCTGGCGGCTCTGCGGCCGAGTTAGGGAAGGAGGGGGGGAGGGGCAGACTCCCTGACAGCCGGGCGATGCGCGCGCGCCGGCGGCTCGGCGGCACAGGTCGCGAGTGGGGGAGGCCCGGCCGGCAGGTGGACACGCGGGCACCGCCAGCTCGGCGGCAGAGTGAGGAAAGGGGGGGGAGGGGCAGACACCTAGACAGCCGGGCGACGCGCGCGCGCCGGCGGCTCGTGACCAGAGGTCGCGTGTAGGGGAGCAACGGCCGGCAGGTGGACCCGCGGGCACCGCCAGCTCGGCGGCAGAGTGAGGGAAGGAGGGGGAGGGGCGGATTCCAAGCCAGGCGGGCGACGCGCGCGCGCTGGCGTCTCGTCACCAGAGATCGCGAGTGCGAGAGGCCCGGCCGGCAGGTGGACACGCGGGCACCGCCGGCTCGGCGGCAGAGTCAGGGAAGTGGGGGGAGGGGATAGAGCCCCGTCGGGCTCGTCGACCCGCGGCTCCTGGCGGCTCTGCGGCCGAGTTGGGGAAGGAGGGGGGAGGGGCAGACTCCCTGACAGCCGGGCGATGCGCGCGCGCCGGCGGCTCGGCGGCACAGGTCGCGAGTGGGGGAGGCCCGGCCGGCAGGTGGACACGCGGGCACCGCCAGCTCGGCGGCAGAGTGAGGAAAGGGGGGGCGGGGCAGACACCTCGACAGCCGGGCGACGCGCGCGCGCTGGCGGCTCGTCACCAGAGGTCGCGAGTGCGAGAGGCCAGGCCGGCAGGTGGACACGCGGGCACCCGCAGCTCGTCGGCAGGGTTAGGGAAGGGGGGAGGGGATAGAGCCCCGTCCGGCTGGTCGACCCGCGGGCACTGCCAGGCGGGCGACGGGCGCGCGCTGGCGGCTGGGCGGGCGAGGTCGCCAGTGGGAGAGGCCCGGCCGGCAGGTGCCCGCGGGCAACGCCAGCTGGGCGGCAGAGTGAGGGGAGGAGCGGGGGAGGGGCAGACAGCCTGACAGCCGGGCGACGGGCGCGCGCTGGCGGCTCGGCGGGCGAGGTCGCGAGTGGGAGAGCCCCGGTCGCAGGTGGACCCGCGGGCACCCGCAGCTCGTCGACAGAGCTAGGGAAGTGGGGGGAGGGGATAGAGCCCCGTCGGGCTCGTCGACCCGCGGCTCCTGGCGGCTCTGCGGCCGAGTTAGGGAAGGAGGGGGGGAGGGGCAGACTCCCTGACAGCCGGGCGATGCGCGCGCGCCGGCGGCTCGGCGGCACAGGTCGCGAGTGGGGGAGGCCCGGCCGGCAGGTGGACACGCGGGCACCGCCAGCTCGGCGGCAGAGTGAGGAAAGGGGGGGGAGGGGCAGACACCTAGACAGCCGGGCGACGCGCGCGCGCCGGCGGCTCGTGACCAGAGGTCGCGTGTAGGGGAGCACCGGCCGGCAGGTGGACCCGCGGGCACCGCCAGCTCGGCGGCAGAGTGAGGGAAGGAGGGGGAGGGGCGGATTCCAAGCCAGGCGGGCGACGCGCGCGCGCTGGCGTCTCGTCACCAGAGATCGCGAGTGCGAGAGGCCCGGCCGGCAGGTGGACACGCGGGCACCGCCGGCTCGGCGGCAGAGTCAGGGAAGTGGGGGGAGGGGATAGAGCCCCGTCGGGCTCGTCGACCCGCGGCTCCTGGCGGCTCTGCGGCCGAGTTGGGGAAGGAGGGGGGAGGGGCAGACTCCCTGACAGCCGGGCGATGCGCGGGCGCCGGCGGCTCGGCGGCACAGGTCGCGAGTGGGGGAGGCCCGGCCGGCAGGTGGACACGCGGGCACCGCCAGCTCGGCGGCAGAGTGAGGAAAGGGGGGGCGGGGCAGACACCTCGACAGCCGGGCGATGCGCGCGCGCTGGCGGCTCGTCACCAGAGGTCGCGAGTGCGAGAGGCCCGGCCGGCAGGTGGACACGCGGGCACCGCCAGCTCGGCGGCAGAGTGAGGAAAGGGGGGGCGGGGCAGACACCTCGACAGCCGGGCGACGCGCGCGCGCTGGCGGCTCGTCACCAGAGGTCGCGAGTGCGAGAGGCCCGGCCGGCAGGTGGACACGGGGGCACCGCCGGCTCGGCGGCAGAGTCAGGGAAGTGGGGGGAGGGGATAGAGCCCCGTCGGGCTCGTCGACCCGCGGCTCCTGGCGGCTCTGCGGCCGAGTTGGGGAAGGAGGGGGGGAGGGGCAGACTCCCTGACAGCCGGGCGATGCGCGCGCGCCGGCGGCTCGGCGGCACAGGTCGCGAGTGGGGGAGGCCCGGCCGGCAGGTGGACACGCGGGCACCGCCAGCTCGGCGGCAGAGTGAGGAAAGGGGGGGCGGGGCAGACACCTCGACAGCCGGGCGACGCGCGCGCGCTGGCGGCTCGTCACCAGAGGTCGCGAGTGCGACAGGCCCGGCCGGCAGGTGGACACGCGGGCACCCGCAGCTCGTCGGCAGTGTTAGGGAAGGGGGGGGAGGGGATAGAGCCCCGTCCGGCTGGTCGACCCGCGGGCACTGCCAGGCGGGCGACGGGCGCGCGCTGGCGGCTGGGCGGGCGAGGTCGCCAGTGGGAGAGGCCCGGCCGGCAGGTGCCCGCGGGCAACGCCAGCTGGGCGGCAGAGTGAGGGGAGGAGCGGGGGAGGGGCAGACAGCCTGACAGCCGGGCGACGGGCGCGCGCTGGCGGCTCGGCGGGCGAGGTCGCGAGTGGGAGAGCCCCGGTCGCAGGTGGCCCCGCGGGCACCCGCAACTCGTCGACAGAGTTAGGGAAGTGGGGGGAGGGGATAGAGCCCCGTCGGGCTCGTCGACCCGCGGCTCCTGGCGGCTCTGCGGCCGAGTTAGGGAAGGAGGGGGGGAGGGGCAGACTCCCTGACAGCCGGGCGATGCGCGCGCGCCGGCGGCTCGGCGGCACAGGTCGCGAGTGGGGGAGGCCCGGCCGGCAGGTGGACACGCGGGCACCGCCAGCTCGGCGGCAGAGTGAGGAAAGGGGGGGAGGGGCAGACACCTAGACAGCCGGGCGACGCGCGCGCGCCGGCGGCTCGTGACCAGAGGTCGCGTGTAGGGGAGCACCGGCCGGCAGGTGGACCCGCGGGCACCGCCAGCTCGGCGGCAGAGTGAGGGAAGGAGGGGGAGGGGCGGATTCCAAGCCAGGCGGGCGACGCGCGCGCGCTGGCGTCTCGTCACCAGAGATCGCGAGTGCGAGAGGCCCGGCCGGCAGGTGGACACGCGGGCACCGCCGGCTCGGCGGCAGAGTCAGGGAAGTGGGGGGAGGGGATAGAGCCCCGTCGGGCTCGTCGACCCGCGGCTCCTGGCGGCTCTGCGGCCGAGTTGGGGAAGGAGGGGGGGAGGGGCAGACTCCCTGACAGCCGGGCGATGCGCGCGCGCCGGCGGCTCGGCGGCACAGGTCGCGAGTGGGGGAGGCCCGGCCGGCAGGTGGACACGCGGGCACCGCCAGCTCGGCGGCAGAGTGAGGAAAGGGGGGGCGGGGCAGACACCTCGACAGCCGGGCGACGCGCGCGCGCTGGCGGCTCGTCACCAGAGGTCGCGAGTGCGAGAGGCCCGGCCGGCAGGTGGACACGGGGGCACCGCCGGCTCGGCGGCAGAGTCAGGGAAGTGGGGGGAGGGGATAGAGCCCCGTCGGGCTCGTCGACCCGCGGCTCCTGGCGGCTCTGCGGCCGAGTTGGGGAAGGAGGGGGGGAGGGGCAGACTCCCTGACAGCCGGGCGATGCGCGCGCGCCGGCGGCTCGGCGGCACAGGTCGCGAGTGGGGGAGGCCCGGCCGGCAGGTGGACACGCGGGCACCGCCAGCTCGGCGGCAGAGTGAGGAAAGGGGGGGCGGGGCAGACACCTCGACAGCCGGGCGACGCGCGCGCGCTGGCGGCTCGTCACCAGAGGTCGCGAGTGCGACAGGCCCGGCCGGCAGGTGGACACGCGGGCACCCGCAGCTCGTCGGCAGGGTTAGGGAAGGGGGGGGAGGGGATAGAGCCCCGTCCGGCTGGTCGACCCGCGGGCACTGCCAGGCGGGCGACGGGCGCGCGCTGGCGGCTGGGCGGGCGAGGTCGCCAGTGGGAGAGGCCCGGCCGGCAGGTGCCCGCGGGCAACGCCAGCTGGGCGGCAGAGTGAGGGGAGGAGCGGGGGAGGGGCAGACAGCCTGACAGCCGGGCGACGGGCGCGCGCTGGCGGCTCGGCGGGCGAGGTCGCGAGTGGGAGAGCCCCGGTCGCAGGTGGCCCCGCGGGCACCCGCAGCTCGTCGACAGAGTTAGGGAAGTGGGGGGAGGGGATAGAGCCCCGTCGGGCTCGTCGACCCGCGGCTCCTGGCGGCTCTGCGGACGAGTTAGGGAAGGAGGGGGGGAGGGGCAGACTCCCTGACATCCGGGCGATGCGCGCGCGCCGGCGGCTCGGCGGCACAGGTCGCGAGTGGGGGAGGCCCGGCCGGCAGGTGGACACGCGGGCACCGCCAGCTCGGCGGCAGAGTGAGGAAAGGGGGGGGAGGGGCAGACACCTAGACAGCCGGGCGACGCGCGCGCGCCGGCGGCTCGTGACCAGAGGTCGCGTGTATGGGAGCACCGGCCGGCAGGTGGACCCGCGGGCAGCGCCAGCTCGGCGGCAGAGTGAGGGAAGGAGGGGGAGGGGCGGATTCCAAGCCAGGCGGGCGACGCGAGCGCGCTGGCGTCTCGTCACCAGAGATCGCGAGTGCGAGAGGCCCGGCCGGCAGGTGGACACGCGGGCACCGCCGGCTCGGCGGCAGAGTCAGGGAAGTGGGGGGAGGGGATAGAGCCCCGTCGGGCTCGTCGACCCGCGGCTCCTGGCGGCTCTGCGGCCGAGTTGGGGAAGGAGGGGGGGAGGGGCAGACTCCCTGACAGCCGGGCGATGCGCGCGCGCCGGCGGCTCGGCGGCACAGGTCGCGAGTGGGGGAGGCCCGGCCGGCAGGTGGACACGCGGGCACCGCCAGCTCGGCGGCAGAGTGAGGAAAGGGGGGGCGGGGCAGACACCTCGACAGCCGGGCGACGCGCGCGCGCTGGCGGCTCGTCACCAGAGGTCGCGAGTGCGAGAGGCCAGGCCGGCAGGTGGACACGCGGGCACCCGCAGCTCGTCGGCAGGGTTAGGGAATGGGGGGAGGGGATAGAGCCCCGTCCGGCTGGTCGACCCGCGGGCACTGCCAGGCGGGCGACGGGCGCGCGCTGGCGGCTGGGCGGGCGAGGTCGCCAGTGGGAGAGGCCCGGCCGGCAGGTGCCCGCGGGCAACGCCAGCTGGGCGGCAGAGTGAGGGGAGGAGCGGGGGAGGGGCCGACAGCCTGACAGCCGGGCGACGGGCGCGCGCTGGCGGCTCGGCGGGCGAGGTCGCGAGTGGGAGAGCCCCGGTCGCAGGTGGCCCCGCGGGCACCCGCAGCTCGTCGACAGAGTTAGGGAAGTGGGGGGAGGGGATAGAGCCCCGTCGGGCTCGTCGACCCGCGGCTCCTGGCGGCTCTGCGGCCGAGTTAGGGAAGGAGGGGGGGAGGGGCAGACTCCCTGACAGCCGGGCGATGCGCGCGCGCCGGCGGCTCGGCGGCACAGGTCGCGAGTGGGGGAGGCCCGGCCGGCAGGTGGACACGCGGGCACCGCCAGCTCGGCGGCAGAGTGAGGAAAGGGGGGGAGGGGCAGACACCTAGACAGCCGGGCGACGCGCGCGCGCCGGCGGCTCGTGACCAGAGGTCGCGTGTAGGGGAGCAACGGCCGGCAGGTGGACCCGCGGGCACCGCCAGCTCGGCGGCAGAGTGAGGGAAGGAGGGGGAGGGGCGGATTCCAAGCCAGGCGGGCGACGCGCGCGCGCTGGCGTCTCGTCACCAGAGATCGCGAGAGCGAGAGGCCCGGCCGGCAGGTGGACACGCGGGCACCGCCGGCTCGGCGGCAGAGTCAGGGAAGTGGGGGGAGGGGATAGAGCCCCGTCGGGCTCGTCGACCCGCGGCTCCTGGCGGCTCTGCGGCCGAGTTGGGGAAGGAGGGGGGGAGGGGCAGACTCCCTGACAGCCGGGCGATGCGCGCGCGCCGGCGGCTCGGCGGCACAGGTCGCGAGTGGGGGAGGCCCGGCCGGCAGGTGGACACGCGGGCACCGCCAGCTCGGCGGCAGAGTGAGGAAAGGGGGGGCGGGGCAGACACCTCGACAGCCGGGCGATGCGCGCGCGCTGGCGGCTCGTCACCAGAGGTCGCGAGTGCGAGAGGCCCGGCCGGCAGGTGGACACGGGGGCACCGCCGGCTCGGCGGCAGAGTCAGGGAAGTGGGGGGAGGGGATAGAGCCCCGTCGGGCTCGTCGACCCGCGGCTCCTGGCGGCTCTGCGGCCGAGTTGGGGAAGGAGGGGGGGAGGGGCAGACTCCCTGACAGCCGGGCGATGCGCGCGCGCCGGCGGCTCGGCGGCACAGGTCGCGAGTGGGGGAGGCCCGGCCGGCAGGTGGACACGCGGGCACCGCCAGCTCGGCGGCAGAGTGAGGAAAGGGGGGGCGGGGCAGACACCTCGACAGCCGGGCGACGCGCGCGCGCTGGCGGCTCGTCACCAGAGGTCGCGAGTGCGAGAGGCCAGGCCGGCAGGTGGACACGCGGGCACCCGCAGCTCGTCGGCAGGGTTAGGGAAGGGGGGGAGGGGATAGAGCCCCGTCCGGCTGGTCGACCCGCGGGCACTGCCAGGCGGGCGACGGGCGCGCGCTGGCGGCTGGGCGGGCGAGGTCGCCAGTGGGAGAGGCCCGGCCGGCAGGTGCCCGCGGGCAACGCCAGCTGGGCGGCAGAGTGAGGGGAGGAGCGGGGGAGGGGCAGACAGCCTGACAGCCGGGCGACGGGCGCGCGCTGGCGGCTCGGCGGGCGAGGTCGCGAGTGGGAGAGCCCCGGTCGCAGGTGGACCCGCGGGCACCCGCAGCTCGTCGACAGAGTTAGGGAAGTGGGGGGAGGGGATAGAGCCCCGTCGGGCTCGTCGACCCGCGGCTCCTGGCGGCTCTGCGGCCGAGTTAGGGAAGGAGGGGGGGAGGGGCAGACTCCCTGACAGCCGGGCGATGCGCGCGCGCCGGCGGCTCGGCGGCACAGGTCGCGAGTGGGGGAGGCCCGGCCGGCAGGTGGACACGCGGGCACCGCCAGCTCGGCGGCAGAGTGAGGAAAGGGGGGGGAGGGGCAGACACCTAGACAGCCGGGCGACGCGCGCGCGCCGGCGGCTCGTGACCAGAGGTCGCGTGTAGGGGAGCAACGGCCGGCAGGTGGACCCGCGGGCACCGCCAGCTCGGCGGCAGAGTGAGGGAAGGAGGGGGAGGGGCGGATTCCAAGCCAGACGGGCGACGCGCGCGCGCTGGCGTCTCGTCACCAGAGATCGCGAGTGCGAGAGGCCCGGCCGGCAGGTGGACACGCGGGCACCGCCGGCTCGGCGGCAGAGTCAGGGAAGTGGGGGGAGGGGATAGAGCCCCGTCGGGCTCGTCGACCCGCGGCTCCTGGCGGCTCTGCGGCCGAGTTGGGGAAGGAGGGGGGGAGGGGCAGACTCCCTGACAGCCGGGCGATGCGCGCGCGCCGGCGGCTCGGCGGCACAGGTCGCGAGTGGGGGAGGCCCGGCCGGCAGGTGGACACGCGGGCACCGCCAGCTCGGCGGCAGAGTGAGGAAAGGGGGGGCGGGGCAGACACCTCGACAGCCGGGCGATGCGCGCGCGCTGGCGGCTCGTCACCAGAGGTCGCGAGTGCGAGAGGCCCGGCCGGCAGGTGGACACGGGGGCACCGCCGGCTCGGCGGCAGAGTCAGGGAAGTGGGGGGAGGGGATAGAGCCCCGTCGGGCTCGTCGACCCGCGGCTCCTGGCGGCTCTGCGGCCGAGTTGGGGAAGGAGGGGGGGAGGGGCAGACTCCCTGACAGCCGGGCGATGCGCGCGCGCCGGCGGCTCGGCGGCACAGGTCGCGAGTGGGGGAGGCCCGGTCGGCAGGTGGACACGCGGGCACCGCCAGCTCGGCGGCAGAGTGAGGAAAGGGGGGGCGGGGCAGACACCTCGACAGCCGGGCGACGCGCGCGCGCTGGCGGCTCGTCACCAGAGGTCGCGAGTGCGAGAGGCCAGGCCGGCAGGTGGACACGCGGGCACCCGCAGCTCGTCGGCAGGGTTAGGGAAGGGGGGGAGGGGATAGAGCGCCGTCCGGCTGGTCGACCCGCGGGCACTGCCAGGCGGGCGACGGGCGCGCGCTGGCGGCTGGGCGGGCGAGGTCGCCAGTGGGAGAGGCCCGGCCGGCAGGTGCCCGCGGGCAACGCCAGCTGGGCGGCAGAGTGAGGGGAGGAGCGGGGGAGGGGCAGACAGCCTGACAGCCGGGCGACGGGCGCGCGCTGGCGGCTCGGCGGGCGAGGTCGCGAGTGGGAGAGCCCCGGTCGCAGGTGGCCCCGCGGGCACCCGCAGCTCATCGACAGAGTTAGGGAAGTGGGGGGAGGGGATAGAGCCCCGTCGGGCTCGTCGACCCGCGGCTCCTGGCGGCTCTGCGGCCGAGTTAGGGAAGGAGGGGGGAGGGGCAGACTCCCTGACAGCCGGGCGATGCGCGCGCGCCGGCGGCTCGGCGGCACAGGTCGCGAGTGGGGGAGGCCCGGCCGGCAGGTGGACACGCGGGCACCGCCAGCTCGGCGGCAGAGTGAGGAAAGGGGGGGGAGGGGCAGACACCTAGACAGCCGGGCGACGCGCGCGCGCCGGCGGCTCGTGACCAGAGGTCGCGTGTAGGGGAGCAACGGCCGGCAGGTGGACCCGCGGGCACCGCCAGCTCGGCGGCAGAGTGAGGGAAGGAGGGGGAGGGGCGGATTCCAAGCCAGGCGGGCGACGCGCGCGCGCTGGCGTCTCGTCACCAGAGATCGCGAGTGCGAGAGGCCCGGCCGGCAGGTGGACACGCGGGCACCGCCGGCTCGGCGGCAGAGTCAGGGAAGTGGGGGGAGGGGATAGAGCCCCGTCGGGCTCGTCGACCCGCGGCTCCTGGCGGCTCTGCGGCCGAGTTGGGGAAGGAGGGGGGGAGGGGCAGACTCCCTGACAGCCGGGCGATGCGCGCGCGCCGGCGGCTCGGCGGCACAGGTCGCGAGTGGGGGAGGCCCGGCCGGCAGGTGGACACGCGGGCACCGCCAGCTCGGCGGCAGAGTGAGGAAAGGGGGGGCGGGGCAGACACCTCGACAGCCGGGCGATGCGCGCGCGCTGGCGGCTCGTCACCAGAGGTCGCGAGTGCGAGAGGCCCGGCCGGCAGGTGGACACGCGGGCACCGCCAGCTCGGCGGCAGAGTGAGGAAAGGGGGGGCGGGGCAGACACCTCGACAGCCGGGCGACGCGCGCGCGCTGGCGGCTCGTCACCAGAGGTCGCGAGTGCGAGAGGCCCGGCCGGCAGGTGGACACGGGGGCACCGCCGGCTCGGCGGCAGAGTCAGGGAAGTGGGGGGAGGGGATAGAGCCCCGTCGGGCTCGTCGACCCGCGGCTCCTGGCGGCTCTGCGGCCGAGTTGGGGAAGGAGGGGGGGAGGGGCAGACTCCCTGACAGCCGGGCGATGCGCGCGCGCCGGCGGCTCGGCGGCACAGGTCGCGAGTGGGGGAGGCCCGGCCGGCAGGTGGACACGCGGGCACCGCCAGCTCGGCGGCAGAGTGAGGAAAGGGGGGGCGGGGCAGACACCTCGACAGCCGGGCGATGCGCGCGCGCTGGCGGCTCGTCACCAGAGGTCGCGAGTGCGAGAGGCCCGGCCGGCAGGTGGACACGCGGGCACCGCCAGCTCGGCGGCAGAGTGAGGAAAGGGGGGGCGGGGCAGACACCTCGACAGCCGGGCGACGCGCGCGCGCTGGCGGCTCGTCACCAGAGGTCGCGAGTGCGAGAGGCCCGGCCGGCAGGTGGACACGGGGGCACCGCCGGCTCGGCGGCAGAGTCAGGGAAGTGGGGGGAGGGGATAGAGCCCCGTCGGGCTCGTCGACCCGCGGCTCCTGGCGGCTCTGCGGCCGAGTTGGGGAAGGAGGGGGGGAGGGGCAGACTCCCTGACAGCCGGGCGATGCGCGCGCGCCGGCGGCTCGGCGGCACAGGTCGCGAGTGGGGGAGGCCCGGCCGGCAGGTGGACACGCGGGCACCGCCAGCTCGGCGGCAGAGTGAGGAAAGGGGGGGCGGGGCAGACACCTCGACAGCCGGGCGATGCGCGCGCGCTGGCGGCTCGTCACCAGAGGTCGCGAGTGCGAGAGGCCCGGCCGGCAGGTGGACACGGGGGCACCGCCGGCTCGGCGGCAGAGTCAGGGAAGTGGGGGGAGGGGATAGAGCCCCGTCGGGCTCGTCGACCCGCGGCTCCTGGCGGCTCTGCGGCCGAGTTGGGGAAGGAGGGGGGGAGGGGCAGACTCCCTGACAGCCGGGCGATGCGCGCGCGCCGGCGGCTCGGCGGCACAGGTCGCGAGTGGGGGAGGCCCGGCCGGCAGGTGGACACGCGGGCACCGCCAGCTCGGCGGCAGAGTGAGGAAAGGGGGGGCGGGGCAGACACCTCGACAGCCGGGCGACGCGCGCGCGCTGGCGGCTCGTCACCAGAGGTCGGGAGTGCGAGAGGCCAGGCCGGCAGGTGGACACGCGGGCACCCGCAGCTCGTCGGCAGGGTTAGGGAAGGGGGGGAGGGGATAGAGCCCCGTCCGGCTGGTCGACCCGCGGGCACTGCCAGGCGGGCGACGGGCGCGCGCTGGCGGCTGGGCGGGCGAGGTCGCCAGTGGGAGAGGCCCGGCCGGCAGGTGCCCGCGGGCAACGCCAGCTGGGCGGCAGAGTGAGGGGAGGAGCGGGGGAGGGGCAGACAGCCTGACAGCCGGGCGACGGGCGCGCGCTGGCGGCTCGGCGGGCGAGGTCGCGAGTGGGAGAGCCCCGGTCGCAGGTGGCCCCGCGGGCACCCGCAGCGCGTCGACAGAGTTAGGGAAGTGGGGGGAGGGGATAGAGCCCCGTCGGGCTCGTCGACCCGCGGCTCCTGGCGGCTCTGCGGCCGAGTTAGGGAAGGAGGGGGGGAGGGGCAGACTCCCTGACAGCCGGGCGATGCGCGCGCGCCGGCGGCTCGGCGGCACAGGTCGCGAGTGGGGGAGGCCCGGCCGGCAGGTGGACACGCGGGCACCGCCAGCTCGGCGGCAGAGTGAGGAAAGGGGGGGGAGGGGCAGACACCTAGACAGCCGGGCGACGCGCGCGCGCCGGCGGCTCGTGACCAGAGGTCGCGTGTAGGGGAGCAACGGCCGGCAGGTGGACCCGCGGGCACCGCCAGCTCGGCGGCAGAGTGAGGGAAGGAGGGGGAGGGGCGGATTCCAAGCCAGGCGGGCGACGCGCGCGCGCTGGCGTCTCGTCACCAGAGATCGCGAGTGCGAGAGGCCCGGCCGGCAGGTGGACACGCGGGCACCGCCGGCTCGGCGGCAGAGTCAGGGAAGTGGGGGGAGGGGATAGAGCCCCGTCGGGCTCGTCGACCCGCGGCTCCTGGCGGCTCTGCGGCCGAGTTGGGGAAGGAGGGGGGGAGGGGCAGACTCCCTGACAGCCGGGCGATGCGCGCGCGCCGGCGGCTCGGCGGCACAGGTCGCGAGTGGGGGAGGCCCGGCCGGCAGGTGGACACGCGGGCACCGCCAGCTCGGCGGCAGAGTGAGGAAAGGGGGGGCGG
This sequence comes from Giraffa tippelskirchi, assembly GCF_054371585.1. NCBI lineage: Eukaryota > Metazoa > Chordata > Mammalia > Artiodactyla > Giraffidae > Giraffa > Giraffa tippelskirchi. The sequence goes on from NC_137282.1 coordinate 71,143,554, forward strand.
GGCAGACACCTCGACAGCCGGGCGACGCGCGCGCGCTGGCGGCTCGTCACCAGAGGTCGCGAGTGCGACAGGCCCGGCCGGCAGGTGGACACGCGGGCACCCGCAGCTCGTCGGCAGGGTTAGGGAAGGGGGGGGAGGGGATAGAGCCCCGTCCGGCTGGTCGACCCGCGGGCACTGCCAGGCGGGCGACGGGCGCGCGCTGGCGGCTGGGCGGGCGAGGTCGCCAGTGGGAGAGGCCCGGCCGGCAGGTGCCCGCGGGCAACGCCAGCTGGGCGGCAGAGTGAGGGGAGGAGCGGGGGAGGGGCAGACAGCCTGACAGCCGGGCGACGGGCGCGCGCTGGCGGCTCGGCGGGCGAGGTCGCGAGTGGGAGAGCCCCGGTCGCAGGTGGCCCCGCGGGCACCCGCAGCTCGTCGACAGAGTTAGGGAAGTGGGGGGAGGGGATAGAGCCCCGTCGGGCTCGTCGACCCGCGGCTCCTGGCGGCTCTGCGGCCGAGTTAGGGAAGGAGGGGGGGAGGGGCAGACTCCCTGACAGCCGGGCGATGCGCGCGCGCCGGCGGCTCGGCGGCACAGGTCGCGAGTGGGGGAGGCCCGGCCGGCAGGTGGACACGCGGGCACCGCCAGCTCGGCGGCAGAGTGAGGAAAGGGGGGGGAGGGGCAGACACCTAGACAGCCGGGCGACGCGCGCGCGCCGGCGGCTCGTGACCAGAGGTCGCGTGTAGGGGAGCAACGGCCGGCAGGTGGACCCGCGGGCACCGCCAGCTCGGCGGCAGAGTGAGGGAAGGAGGGGGAGGGGCGGATTCCAAGCCAGGCGGGCGACGCGCGCGCGCTGGCGTCTCGTCACCAGAGATCGCGAGAGCGAGAGGCCCGGCCGGCAGGTGGACACGCGGGCACCGCCGGCTCGGCGGCAGAGTCAGGGAAGTGGGGGGAGGGGATAGAGCCCCGTCGGGCTCGTCGACCCGCGGCTCCTGGCGGCTCTGCGGCCGAGTTGGGGAAGGAGGGGGGGAGGGGCAGACTCCCTGACAGCCGGGCGATTCGCGCGCGCCGGCGGCTCGGCGGCACAGGTCGCGAGTGGGGGAGGCCCGGCCGGCAGGTGGACACGCGGGCACCGCCAGCTCGGCGGCAGAGTGAGGAAAGGGGGGGCGGGGCAGACACCTCGACAGCCGGGCGATGCGCGCGCGCTGGCGGCTCGTCACCAGAGGTCGCGAGTGCGAGAGGCCCGGCCGGCAGGTGGACACGGGGGCACCGCCGGCTCGGCGGCAGAGTCAGGGAAGTGGGGGGAGGGGATAGAGCCCCGTCGGGCTCGTCGACCCGCGGCTCCTGGCGGCTCTGCGGCCGAGTTGGGGAAGGAGGGGGGGAGGGGCAGACTCCCTGACAGCCGGGCGATGCGCGCGCGCCGGCGGCTCGGCGGCACAGGTCGCGAGTGGGGGAGGCCCGGCCGGCAGGTGGACACGCGGGCACCGCCAGCTCGGCGGCAGAGTGAGGAAAGGGGGGGCGGGGCAGACACCTCGACAGCCGGGCGACGCGCGCGCGCTGGCGGCTCGTCACCAGAGGTCGGGAGTGCGAGAGGCCAGGCCGGCAGGTGGACACGCGGGCACCCGCAGCTCGTCGGCAGGGTTAGGGAAGGGGGGGAGGGGATAGAGCCCCGTCCGGCTGGTCGACCCGCGGGCACTGCCAGGCGGGCGACGGGCGCGCGCTGGCGGCTGGGCGGGCGAGGTCGCCAGTGGGAGAGGCCCGGCCGGCAGGTGCCCGCGGGCAACGCCAGCTGGGCGGCAGAGTGAGGGGAGGAGCGGGGGAGGGGCAGACAGCCTGACAGCCGGGCGACGGGCGCGCGCTGGCGGCTCGGCGGGCGAGGTCGCGAGTGGGAGAGCCCCGGTCGCAGGTGGCCCCGCGGGCACCCGCAGCTCGTCGACAGAGTTAGGGAAGTGGGGGGAGGGGATAGAGCCCCGTCGGGCTCGTCGACCCGCGGCTCCTGGCGGCTCTGCGGCCGAGTTAGGGAAGGAGGGGGGGAGGGGCAGACTCCCTGACAGCCGGGCGATGCGCGCGCGCCGGCGGCTCGGCGGCACAGGTCGCGAGTGGGGGAGGCCCGGCCGGCAGGTGGACACGCGGGCACCGCCAGCTCGGCGGCAGAGTGAGGAAAGGGGGGGGAGGGGCAGACACCTAGACAGCCGGGCGACGCGCGCGCGCCGGCGGCTCGTGACCAGAGGTCGCGTGTAGGGGAGCAACGGCCGGCAGGTGGACCCGCGGGCACCGCCAGCTCGGCGGCAGAGTGAGGGAAGGAGGGGGAGGGGCGGATTCCAAGCCAGGCGGGCGACGCGCGCGCGCTGGCGTCTCGTCACCAGAGATCGCGAGTGCGAGAGGCCCGGCCGGCAGGTGGACACGCGGGCACCGCCGGCTCGGCGGCAGAGTCAGGGAAGTGGGGGGAGGGGATAGAGCCCCGTCGGGCTCGTCGACCCGCGGCTCCTGGCGGCTCTGCGGCCGAGTTGGGGAAGGAGGGGGAGGGGCAGACTCCCTGACAGCCGGGCGATGCGCGCGCGCCGGCGGCTCGGCGGCACAGGTCGCGAGTGGGGGAGGCCCGGCCGGCAGGTGGACACGCGGGCACCGCCAGCTCGGCGGCAGAGTGAGGAAAGGGGGGGCGGGGCAGACACCTCGACAGCCGGGCGATGCGCGCGCGCTGGCGGCTCGTCACCAGAGGTCGCGAGTGCGAGAGGCCCGGCCGGCAGGTGGACACGGGGGCACCGCCGGCTCGGCGGCAGAGTCAGGGAAGTGGGGGGAGGGGATAGAGCCCCGTCGGGCTCGTCGACCCGCGGCTCCTGGCGGCTCTGCGGCCGAGTTGGGGAAGGAGGGGGGGAGGGGCAGACTCCCTGACAGCCGGGCGATGCGCGCGCGCCGGCGGCTCGGCGGCACAGGTCGCGAGTGGGGGAGGCCCGGCCGGCAGGTGGACACGCGGGCACCGCCAGCTCGGCGGCAGAGTGAGGAAAGGGGGGGCGGGGCAGACACCTCGACAGCCGGGCGACGCGCGCGCGCTGGCGGCTCGTCACCAGAGGTCGGGAGTGCGAGAGGCCAGGCCGGCAGGTGGACACGCGGGCACCCGCAGCTCGTCGGCAGGGTTAGGGAAGGGGGGGAGGGGATAGAGCCCCGTCCGGCTGGTCGACCCGCGGGCACTGCCAGGCGGGCGACGGGCGCGCGCTGGCGGCTGGGCGGGCGAGGTCGCCAGTGGGAGAGGCCCGGCCGGCAGGTGCCCGCGGGCAACGCCAGCTGGGCGGCAGAGTGAGGGGAGGAGCGGGGGAGGGGCAGACAGCCTGACAGCCGGGCGACGGGCGCGCGCTGGCGGCTCGGCGGGCGAGGTCGCGAGTGGGAGAGCCCCGGTCGCAGGTGGCCCCGCGGGCACCCGCAGCGCGTCGACAGAGTTAGGGAAGTGGGGGGAGGGGATAGAGCCCCGTCGGGCTCGTCGACCCGCGGCTCCTGGCGGCTCTGCGGCCGAGTTAGGGAAGGAGGGGGGGAGGGGCAGACTCCCTGACAGCCGGGCGATGCGCGCGCGCCGGCGGCTCGGCGGCACAGGTCGCGAGTGGGGGAGGCCCGGCCGGCAGGTGGACACGCGGGCACCGCCAGCTCGGCGGCAGAGTGAGGAAAGGGGGGGGAGGGGCAGACACCTAGACAGCCGGGCGACGCGCGCGCGCCGGCGGCTCGTGACCAGAGGTCGCGTGTAGGGGAGCAACGGCCGGCAGGTGGACCCGCGGGCACCGCCAGCTCGGCGGCAGAGTGAGGGAAGGAGGGGGAGGGGCGGATTCCAAGCCAGGCGGGCGACGCGCGCGCGCTGGCGTCTCGTCACCAGAGATCGCGAGTGCGAGAGGCCCGGCCGGCAGGTGGACACGCGGGCACCGCCGGCTCGGCGGCAGAGTCAGGGAAGTGGGGGGAGGGGATAGAGCCCCGTCGGGCTCGTCGACCCGCGGCTCCTGGCGGCTCTGCGGCCGAGTTGGGGAAGGAGGGGGGGAGGGGCAGACTCCCTGACAGCCGGGCGATGCGCGCGCGCCGGCGGCTCGGCGGCACAGGTCGCGAGTGGGGGAGGCCCGGCCGGCAGGTGGACACGCGGGCACCGCCAGCTCGGCGGCAGAGTGAGGAAAGGGGGGGCGGGGCAGACACCTCGACAGCCGGGCGATGCGCGCGCGCTGGCGGCTCGTCACCAGAGGTCGCGAGTGCGAGAGGCCCGGCCGGCAGGTGGACACGCGGGCACCGCCAGCTCGGCGGCAGAGTGAGGAAAGGGGGGGGAGGGGCAGACACCTCGACAGCCGGGCGACGCGCGCGCGCCGGCGGCTCGTGACCAGAGGTCGCGTGTAGGGGAGCAACGGCCGGCAGGTGGACCCGCGGGCACCGCCAGCTCGGCGGCAGAGTGAGGGAAGGAGGGGGAGGGGCGGATTCCAAGCCAGGCGGGCGACGCGCGCGCGCTGGCGTCTCGTCACCAGAGATCGCGAGTGGGAGAGCCCCGGTCGCAGGTGGCCCCGCGGGCACCCGCAGCTCGTCGACAGAGTTAGGGAAGTGGGGGGAGGGGATAGAGCCCCGTCGGGCTCGTCGACCCGCGGCTCCTGGCGGCTCTGCGGCCGAGTTAGGGAAGGAGGGGGGGAGGGGCAGACTCCCTGACAGCCGGGCGATGCGCGCGCGCCGGCGGCTCGGCGGCACAGGTCGCGAGTGGGGGAGGCCCGGCCGGCAGGTGGACACGCGGGCACCGCCAGCTCGGCGGCAGAGTGAGGAAAGGGGGGGGAGGGGCAGACACCTAGACAGCCGGGCGACGCGCGCGCGCCGGCGGCTCGTGACCAGAGGTCGCGTGTAGGGGAGCAACGGCCGGCAGGTGGACCCGCGGGCACCGCCAGCTCGGCGGCAGAGTGAGGGAAGGAGGGGGAGGGGCGGATTCCAAGCCAGGCGGGCGACGCGCGCGCGCTGGCGTCTCGTCACCAGAGATCGCGAGTGCGAGAGGCCCGGCCGGCAGGTGGACACGCGGGCACCGCCGGCTCGGCGGCAGAGTCAGGGAAGTGGGGGGAGGGGATAGAGCCCCGTCGGGCTCGTCGACCCGCGGCTACTGGCGGCTCTGCGGCCGAGTTGGGGAAGGAGGGGGGGAGGGGCAGACTCCCTGACAGCCGGGCGATGCGCGCGCGCCGGCGGCTCGGCGGCACAGGTCGCGAGTGGGGGAGGCCCGGCCGGCAGGTGGACACGCGGGCACCGCCAGCTCGGCGGCAGAGTGAGGAAAGGGGGGGCGGGGCAGACACCTCGACAGCCGGGCGATGCGCGCGCGCTGGCGGCTCGTCACCAGAGGTCGCGAGTGCGAGAGGCCCGGCCGGCAGGTGGACACGGGGGCACCGCCGGCTCGGCGGCAGAGTCAGGGAAGTGGGGGGAGGGGATAGAGCCCCGTCGGGCTCGTCGACCCGCGGCTCCTGGCGGCTCTGCGGCCGAGTTGGGGAAGGAGGGGGGGAGGGGCAGACTCCCTGACAGCCGGGCGATGCGCGCGCGCCGGCGGCTCGGCGGCACAGGTCGCGAGTGGGGGAGGCCCGGCCGGCAGGTGGACACGCGGGCACCGCCAGCTCGGCGGCAGAGTGAGGAAAGGGGGGGCGGGGCAGACACCTCGACAGCCGGGCGACGCGCGCGCGCTGGCGGCTCGTCACCAGAGGTCGGGAGTGCGAGAGGCCAGGCCGGCAGGTGGACACGCGGGCACCCGCAGCTCGTCGGCAGGGTTAGGGAAGGGGGGGAGGGGATAGAGCCCCGTCCGGCTGGTCGACCCGCGGGCACTGCCAGGCGGGCGACGGGCGCGCGCTGGCGGCTGGGCGGGCGAGGTCGCCAGTGGGAGAGGCCCGGCCGGCAGGTGCCCGCGGGCAACGCCAGCTGGGCGGCAGAGTGAGGGGAGGAGCGGGGGAGGGGCAGACAGCCTGACAGCCGGGCGACGGGCGCGCGCTGGCGGCTCGGCGGGCGAGGTCGCGAGTGGGAGAGCCCCGGTCGCAGGTGGCCCCGCGGGCACCCGCAGCTCGTCGACAGAGTTAGGGAAGTGGGGGGAGGGGATAGAGCCCCGTCGGGCTCGTCGACCCGCGGCTCCTGGCGGCTCTGCGGCCGAGTTAGGGAAGGAGGGGGGGAGGGGCAGACTCCCTGACAGCCGGGCGATGCGCGCGCGCCGGCGGCTCGGCGGCACAGGTCGCGAGTGGGGGAGGCCCGGCCGGCAGGTGGACACGCGGGCACCGCCAGCTCGGCGGCAGAGTGAGGAAAGGGGGGGGAGGGGCAGACACCTAGACAGCCGGGCGACGCGCGCGCGCCGGCGGCTCGTGACCAGAGGTCGCGTGTAGGGGAGCAACGGCCGGCAGGTGGACCCGCGGGCACCGCCAGCTCGGCGGCAGAGTGAGGGAAGGAGGGGGAGGGGCGGATTCCAAGCCAGGCGGGCGACGCGCGCGCGCTGGCGTCTCGTCACCAGAGATCGCGAGTGCGAGAGGCCCGGCCGGCAGGTGGACACGCGGGCACCGCCGGCTCGGCGGCAGAGTCAGGGAAGTGGGGGGAGGGGATAGAGCCCCGTCGGGCTCGTCGACCCGCGGCTCCTGGCGGCTCTGCGGCCGAGTTGGGGAAGGAGGGGGGGAGGGGCAGACTCCCTGACAGCCGGGCGATGCGCGCGCGCCGGCGGCTCGGCGGCACAGGTCGCGAGTGGGGGAGGCCCGGCCGGCAGGTGGACACGCGGGCACCGCCAGCTCGGCGGCAGAGTGAGGAAAGGGGGGGCGGGGCAGACACCTCGACAGCCGGGCGATGCGCGCGCGCTGGCGGCTCGTCACCAGAGGTCGCGAGTGCGAGAGGCCCGGCCGGCAGGTGGACACGGGGGCACCGCCGGCTCGGCGGCAGAGTCAGGGAAGTGGGGGGAGGGGATAGAGCCCCGTCGGGCTCGTCGACCCGCGGCTCCTGGCGGCTCTGCGGCCGAGTTGGGGAAGGAGGGGGGGAGGGGCAGACTCCCTGACAGCCGGGCGATGCGCGCGCGCCGGCGGCTCGGCGGCACAGGTCGCGAGTGGGGGAGGCCCGGCCGGCAGGTGGACACGCGGGCACCGCCAGCTCGGCGGCAGAGTGAGGAAAGGGGGGGCGGGGCAGACACCTCGACAGCCGGGCGACGCGCGCGCGCTGGCGGCTCGTCACCAGAGGTCGCGAGTGCGAGAGGCCAGGCCGGCAGGTGGACACGCGGGCACCCGCAGCTCGTCGGCAGGGTTAGGGAAGGGGGGGAGGGGATAGAGCCCCGTCCGGCTGGTCGACCCGCGGGCACTGCCAGGCGGGCGACGGGCGCGCGCTGGCGGCTGGGCGGGCGAGGTCGCCAGTGGGAGAGGCCCGGCCGGCAGGTGCCCGCGGGCAACGCCAGCTGGGCGGCAGAGTGAGGGGAGGAGCGGGGGAGGGGCAGACAGCCTGACAGCCGGGCGACGGGCGCGCGCTGGCGGCTCGGCGGGCGAGGTCGCGAGTGGGAGAGCCCCGGTCGCAGGTGGCCCCGCGGGCACCCGCAGCTCGTCGACAGAGTTAGGGAAGTGGGGGGAGGGGATAGAGCCCCGTCGGGCTCGTCGACCCGCGGCTCCTGGCGGCTCTGCGGCCGAGTTAGGGAAGGAGGGGGGGAGGGGCAGACTCCCTGACAGCCGGGCGATGCGCGCGCGCCGGCGGCTCGGCGGCACAGGTCGCGAGTGGGGGAGGCCCGGCCGGCAGGTGGACACGCGGGCACCGCCAGCTCGGCGGCAGAGTGAGGAAAGGGGGGGGAGGGGCAGACACCTAGACAGCCGGGCGACGCGCGCGCGCCGGCGGCTCGTGACCAGAGGTCGCGTGTAGGGGAGCAACGGCCGGCAGGTGGACCCGCGGGCACCGCCAGCTCGGCGGCAGAGTGAGGGAAGGAGGGGGAGGGGCGGATTCCAAGCCAGGCGGGCGACGCGCGCGCGCTGGCGTCTCGTCACCAGAGATCGCGAGTGCGAGAGGCCCGGCCGGCAGGTGGACACGCGGGCACCGCCGGCTCGGCGGCAGAGTCAGGGAAGTGGGGGGAGGGGATAGAGCCCCGTCGGGCTCGTCGACCCGCGGCTCCTGGCGGCTCTGCGGCCGAGTTGGGGAAGGAGGGGGGGAGGGGCAGACTCCCTGACAGCCGGGCGATGCGCGCGCGCCGGCGGCTCGGCGGCACAGGTCGCGAGTGGGGGAGGCCCGGCCGGCAGGTGGACACGCGGGCACCGCCAGCTCGGCGGCAGAGTGAGGAAAGGGGGGGCGGGGCAGACACCTCGACAGCCGGGCGATGCGCGCGCGCTGGCGGCTCGTCACCAGAGGTCGCGAGTGCGAGAGGCCCGGCCGGCAGGTGGACACGGGGGCACCGCCGGCTCGGCGGCAGAGTCAGGGAAGTGGGGGCAGGGGATAGAGCCCCGTCGGGCTCGTCGACCCGCGGCTCCTGGCGGCTCTGCGGCCGAGTTGGGGAAGGAGGGGGGAGGGGCAGACTCCCTGACAGCCGGGCGATGCGCGCGCGCCGGCGGCTCGGCGGCACAGGTCGCGAGTGGGGGAGGCCCGGCCGGCAGGTGGACACGCGGGCACCGCCAGCTCGGCGGCAGAGTGAGGAAAGGGGGGGCGGGGCAGACACCTCGACAGCCGGGCGACGCGCGCGCGCTGGCGGCTCGTCACCAGAGGTCGGGAGTGCGAGAGGCCAGGCCGGCAGGTGGACACGCGGGCACCCGCAGCTCGTCGGCAGGGTTAGGGAAGGGGGGGAGGGGATAGAGCCCCGTCCGGCTGGTCGACCCGCGGGCACTGCCAGGCGGGCGACGGGCGCGCGCTGGCGGCTGGGCGGGCGAGGTCGCCAGTGGGAGAGGCCCGGCCGGCAGGTGCCCGCGGGCAACGCCAGCTGGGCGGCAGAGTGAGGGGAGGAGCGGGGGAGGGGCAGACAGCCTGACAGCCGGGCGACGGGCGCGCGCTGGCGGCTCGGCGGGCGAGGTCGCGAGTGGGAGAGCCCCGGTCGCAGGTGGCCCCGCGGGCACCCGCAGCTCGTCGACAGAGTTAGGGAAGTGGGGGGAGGGGATAGAGCCCCGTCGGGCTCGTCGACCCGCGGCTCCTGGCGGCTCTGCGGCCGAGTTAGGGAAGGAGGGGGGGAGGGGCAGACTCCCTGACAGCCGGGCGATGCGCGCGCGCCGGCGGCTCGGCGGCACAGGTCGCGAGTGGGGGAGGCCCGGCCGGCAGGTGGACACGCGGGCACCGCCAGCTCGGCGGCAGAGTGAGGAAAGGGGGGGAGGGGCAGACACCTAGACAGCCGGGCGACGCGCGCGCGCCGGCGGCTCGTGACCAGAGGTCGCGTGTAGGGGAGCAACGGCCGGCAGGTGGACCCGCGGGCACCGCCAGCTCGGCGGCAGAGTGAGGGAAGGAGGGGGAGGGGCGGATTCCAAGCCAGGCGGGCGACGCGCGCGCGCTGGCGTCTCGTCACCAGAGATCGCGAGTGCGAGAGGCCCGGCCGGCAGGTGGACACGCGGGCACCGCCGGCTCGGCGGCAGAGTCAGGGAAGTGGGGGGAGGGGATAGAGCCCCGTCGGGCTCGTCGACCCGCGGCTCCTGGCGGCTCTGCGGCCGAGTTGGGGAAGGAGGGGGGGAGGGGCAGACTCCCTGACAGCCGGGCGATGCGCGCGCGCCGGCGGCTCGGCGGCACAGGTCGCGAGTGGGGGAGGCCCGGCCGGCAGGTGGACACGCGGGCACCGCCAGCTCGGCGGCAGAGTGAGGAAAGGGGGGGCGGGGCAGACACCTCGACAGCCGGGCGATGCGCGCGCGCTGGCGGCTCGTCACCAGAGGTCGCGAGTGCGAGAGGCCCGGCCGGCAGGTGGACACGGGGGCACCGCCGGCTCGGCGGCAGAGTCAGGGAAGTGGGGGGAGGGGATAGAGCCCCGTCGGGCTCGTCGACCCGCGGCTCCTGGCGGCTCTGCGGCCGAGTTGGGGAAGGAGGGGGGGAGGGGCAGACTCCCTGACAGCCGGGCGATGCGCGCGCGCCGGCGGCTCGGCGGCACAGGTCGCGAGTGGGGGAGGCCCGGCCGGCAGGTGGACACGCGGGCACCGCCAGCTCGGCGGCAGAGTGAGGAAAGGGGGGGCGGGGCAGACACCTCGACAGCCGGGCGACGCGCGCGCGCTGGCGGCTCGTCACCAGAGGTCGGGAGTGCGAGAGGCCAGGCCGGCAGGTGGACACGCGGGCACCCGCAGCTCGTCGGCAGGGTTAGGGAAGGGGGGGAGGGGATAGAGCCCCGTCCGGCTGGTCGACCCGCGGGCACTGCCAGGCGGGCGATGGGCGCGCGCTGGCGGCTGGGCGGGCGAGGTCGCCAGTGGGAGAGGCCCGGCCGGCAGGTGCCCGCGGGCAACGCCAGCTGGGCGGCAGAGTGAGGGGAGGAGCGGGGGAGGGGCAGACAGCCTGACAGCCGGGCGACGGGCGCGCGCTGGCGGCTCGGCGGGCGAGGTCGCGAGTGGGAGAGCCCCGGTCGCAGGTGGCCCCGCGGGCACCCGCAGCTCGTCGACAGAGTTAGGGAAGTGGGGGGAGGGGATAGAGCCCCGTCGGGCTCGTCGACCCGCGGCTCCTGGCGGCTCTGCGGCCGAGTTAGGGAAGGAGGGGGGGAGGGGCAGACTCCCTGACAGCCGGGCGATGCGCGCGCGCCGGCGGCTCGGCGGCACAGGTCGCGAGTGGGGGAGGCCCGGCCGGCAGGTGGACACGCGGGCACCGCCAGCTCGGCGGCAGAGTGAGGAAAGGGGGGGGAGGGGCAGACACCTAGACAGCCGGGCGACGCGCGCGCGCCGGCGGCTCGTGACCAGAGGTCGCGTGTAGGGGAGCAACGGCCGGCAGGTGGACCCGCGGGCACCGCCAGCTCGGCGGCAGAGTGAGGGAAGGAGGGGGAGGGGCGGATTCCAAGCCAGGCGGGCGACGCGCGCGCGCTGGCGTCTCGTCACCAGAGATCGCGAGTGCGAGAGGCCCGGCCGGCAGGTGGACACGCGGGCACCGCCGGCTCGGCGGCAGAGTCAGGGAAGTGGGGGGAGGGGATAGAGCCCCGTCGGGCTCGTCGACCCGCGGCTCCTGGCGGCTCTGCGGCCGAGTTGGGGAAGGAGGGGGGAGGGGCAGACTCCCTGACAGCCGGGCGATGCGCGCGCGCCGGCGGCTCGGCGGCACAGGTCGCGAGTGGGGGAGGCCCGGCCGGCAGGTGGACACGCGGGCACCGCCAGCTCGGCGGCAGAGTGAGGAAAGGGGGGGCGGGGCAGACACCTCGACAGCCGGGCAACGCGCGCGCGCTGGCGGCTCGTCACCAGAGGTCGCGAGTGCGAGAGGCCCGGCCGGCAGGTGGACACGGGGGCACCGCCGGCTCGGCGGCAGAGTCAGGGAAGTGGGGGGAGGGGATAGAGCCCCGTCGGGCTCGTCGACCCGCGGCTCCTGGCGGCTCTGCGGCCGAGTTGGGGAAGGAGGGGGGAGGGGCAGACTCCCTGACAGCCGGGCGATGCGCGCGCGCCGGCGGCTCGGCGGCACAGGTCGCGAGTGGGGGAGGCCCGGCCGGCAGGTGGACACGCGGGCACCGCCAGCTCGGCGGCAGAGTGAGGAAAGGGGGGGCGGGGCAGACACCTCGACAGCCGGGCGACGCGCGCGCGCTGGCGGCTCGTCACCAGAGGTCGGGAGTGCGAGAGGCCAGGCCGGCAGGTGGACACGCGGGCACCCGCAGCTCGTCGGCAGGGTTAGGGAAGGGGGGGAGGGGATAGAGCCCCGTCCGGCTGGTCGACCCGCGGGCACTGCCAGGCGGGCGACGGGCGCGCGCTGGCGGCTGGGCGGGCGAGGTCGCCAGTGGGAGAGGCCCGGCCGGCAGGTGCCCGCGGGCAACGCCAGCTGGGCGGCAGAGTGAGGGGAGGAGCGGGGGAGGGGCAGACAGCCTGACAGCCGGGCGACGGGCGCGCGCTGGCGGCTCGGCGGGCGAGGTCGCGAGTGGGAGAGCCCCGGTCGCAGGTGGCCCCGCGGGCACCCGCAGCTCGTCGACAGAGTTAGGGAAGTGGGGGGAGGGGATAGAGCCCCGTCGGGCTCGTCGACCCGCGGCTCCTGGCGGCTCTGCGGCCGAGTTAGGGAAGGAGGGGGGGAGGGGCAGACTCCCTGACAGCCGGGCGATGCGCGCGCGCCGGCGGCTCGGCGGCACAGGTCGCGAGTGGGGGAGGCCCGGCCGGCAGGTGGACACGCGGGCACCGCCAGCTCGGCGGCAGAGTGAGGAAAGGGGGGGGAGGGGCAGACACCTAGACAGCCGGGCGACGCGCGCGCGCCGGCGGCTCGTGACCAGAGGTCGCGTGTAGGGGAGCAACGGCCGGCAGGTGGACCCGCGGGCACCGCCAGCTCGGCGGCAGAGTGAGGGAAGGAGGGGGAGGGGCGGATTCCAAGCCAGGCGGGCGACGCGCGCGCGCTGGCGTCTCGTCACCAGAGATCGCGAGTGCGAGAGGCCCGGCCGGCAGGTGGACACGCGGGCACCGCCGGCTCGGCGGCAGAGTCAGGGAAGTGGGGGGAGGGGATAGAGCCCCGTCGGGCTCGTCGACCCGCGGCTCCTGGCGGCTCTGCGGCCGAGTTGGGGAAGGAGGGGGGGAGGGGCAGACTCCCTGACAGCCGGGCGATGCGCGCGCGCCGGCGGCTCGGCGGCACAGGTCGCGAGTGGGGGAGGCCCGGCCGGCAGGTGGACACGCGGGCACCGCCAGCTCGGCGGCAGAGTGAGGAAAGGGGGGGCGGGGCAGACACCTCGACAGCCGGGCGATGCGCGCGCGCTGGCGGCTCGTCACCAGAGGTCGCGAGTGCGAGAGGCCCGGCCGGCAGGTGGACACGGGGGCACCGCCGGCTCGGCGGCAGAGTCAGGGAAGTGGGGGGAGGGGATAGAGCCCCGTCGGGCTCGTCGACCCGCGGCTCCTGGCGGCTCTGCGGCCGAGTTGGGGAAGGAGGGGGGGAGGGGCAGACTCCCTGACAGCCGGGCGATGCGCGCGCGCCGGCGGCTCGGCGGCACAGGTCGCGAGTGGGGGAGGCCCGGCCGGCAGGTGGACACGCGGGCACCGCCAGCTCGGCGGCAGAGTGAGGAAAGGGGGGGCGGGGCAGACACCTCGACAGCCGGGCGACGCGCGCGCGCTGGCGGCTCGTCACCAGAGGTCGGGAGTGCGAGAGGCCAGGACGGCAGGTGGACACGCGGGCACCCGCAGCTCGTCGGCAGGGTTAGGGAAGGGGGGGAGGGGATAGAGCCCCGTCCGGCTGGTCGACCCGCGGGCACTGCCAGGCGGGCGACGGGCGCGCGCTGGCGGCTGTGCGGGCGAGGTCGCCAGTGGGAGAGGCCCGGCCGGCAGGTGCCCGCGGGCAACGCCAGCTGGGCGGCAGAGTGAGGGGAGGAGCGGGGGAGGGGCAGACAGCCTGACAGCCGGGCGACGGGCGCGCGCTGGCGGCTCGGCGGGCGAGGTCGCGAGTGGGAGAGCCCCGGTCGCAGGTGGCCCCGCGGGCACCCGCAGCTCGTCGACAGAGTTAGGGAAGTGGGGGGAGGGGATAGAGCCCCGTCGGGCTCGTCGACCCGCGGCTCCTGGCGGCTCTGCGGCCGAGTTAGGGAAGGAGGGGGGGAGGGGCAGACTCCCTGACAGCCGGGCGATGCGCGCGCGCCGGCGGCTCGGCGGCACAGGTCGCGAGTGGGGGAGGCCCGGCCGGCAGGTGGACACGCGGGCACCGCCAGCTCGGCGGCAGAGTGAGGAAAGGGGGGGGAGGGGCAGACACCTAGACAGCCGGGCGACGCGCGCGCGCCGGCGGCTCGTGACCAGAGGTCGCGTGTAGGGGAGCAACGGCCGGCAGGTGGACCCGCGGGCACCGCCAGCTCGGCGGCAGAGTGAGGGAAGGAGGGGGAGGGGCGGATTCCAAGCCAGGCGGGCGACGCGCGCGCGCTGGCGTCTCGTCACCAGAGATCGCGAGTGCGAGAGGCCCGGCCGGCAGGTGGACACGCGGGCACCGCCGGCTCGGCGGCAGAGTCAGGGAAGTGGGGGGAGGGGATAGAGCCCCGTCGGGCTCGTCGACCCGCGGCTCCTGGCGGCTCTGCGGCCGAGTTGGGGAAGGAGGGGGGGAGGGGCAGACTCCCTGACAGCCGGGCGATGCGCGCGCGCCGGCGGCTCGGCGGCACAGGTCGCGAGTGGGGGAGGCCCGGCCGACAGGTGGACACGCGTGCACCGCCAGCTCGGCGGCAGAGTGAGGAAAGGGGGGGCGGGGCAGACACCTCGACAGCCGGGCGACGCGCGCGCGCTGGCGGCTCGTCACCAGAGGTCGCGAGTGCGAGAGGCCCGGCCGGCAGGTGGACACGGGGGCACCGCCGGCTCGGCGGCAGAGTCAGGGAAGTGGGGGGAGGGGATAGAGCCCCGTCGGGCTCGTCGACCCGCGGCTCCTGGCGGCTCTGCGGCCGAGTTGGGGAAGGAGGGGGGAGGGGCAGACTCCCTGACAGCCGGGCGATGCGCGCGCGCCGGTGGCTCGGCGGCACAGGTCGCGAGTGGGGGAGGCCCGGCCGGCAGGTGGACACGCGGGCACCGCCAGCTCGGCGGCAGAGTGAGGAAAGGGGGGGCGGGGCAGACACCTCGACAGCCGGGCGACGCGCGCGCGCTGGCGGCTCGTCACCAGAGGTCGGGAGTGCGAGAGGCCAGGCCGGCAGGTGGACACGCGGGCACCCGCAGCTCGTCGGCAGGGTTAGGGAAGGGGGGGAGGGGATAGAGCCCCGTCCGGCTGGTCGACCCGCGGGCACTGCCAGGCGGGCGACGGGCGCGCGCTGGCGGCTGGGCGGGCGAGGTCGCCAGTGGGAGAGGCCCGGCCGGCAGGTGCCCGCGGGCAACGCCAGCTGGGCGGCAGAGTGAGGGGAGGAGCGGGGGAGGGGCAGACAGCCTGACAGCCGGGCGACGGGCGCGCGCTGGCGGCTCGGCGGGCGAGGTCGCGAGTGGGAGAGCCCCGGTCGCAGGTGGCCCCGCGGGCACCCGCAGCTCGTCGACAGAGTTAGGGAAGTGGGGGGAGGGGATAGAGCCCCGTCGGGCTCGTCGACCCGCGGCTCCTGGCGGCTCTGCGGCCGAGTTAGGGAAGGAGGGGGGGAGGGGCAGACTCCCTGACAGCCGGGCGATGCGCGCGCGCCGGCGGCTCGGCGGCACAGGTCGCGAGTGGGGGAGGCCCGGCCGGCAGGTGGACACGCGGGCACCGCCAGCTCGGCGGCAGAGTGAGGAAAGGGGGGGGAGGGGCAGACACCTAGACAGCCGGGCGACGCGCGCGCGCCGGCGGCTCGTGACCAGAGGTCGCGTGTAGGGGAGCAACGGCCGGCAGGTGGACCCGCGGGCACCGCCAGCTCGGCGGCAGAGTGAGGGAAGGAGGGGGAGGGGCGGATTCCAAGCCAGGCGGGCGACGCGCGCGCGCTGGCGTCTCGTCACCAGAGATCGCGAGTGCGAGAGGCCCGGCCGGCAGGTGGACACGCGGGCACCGCCGGCTCGGCGGCAGAGTCAGGGAAGTGGGGGGAGGGGATAGAGCCCCGTCGGGCTCGTCGACCCGCGGCTCCTGGCGGCTCTGCGGCCGAGTTGGGGAAGGAGGGGGGGAGGGGCAGACTCCCTGACAGCCGGGCGATGCGCGCGCGCCGGCGGCTCGGCGGCACAGGTCGCGAGTGGGGGAGGCCCGGCCGGCAGGTGGACACGCGGGCACCGCCAGCTCGGCGGCAGAGTGAGGAAAGGGGGGGCGGGGCAGACACCTCGACAGCCGGGCGATGCGCGCGCGCTGGCGGCTCGTCACCAGAGGTCGCGAGTGCGAGAGGCCCGGCCGGCAGGTGGACACGGGGGCACCGCCGGCTCGGCGGCAGAGTCAGGGAAGTGGGGGGAGGGGATAGAGCCCCGTCGGGCTCGTCGACCCGCGGCTCCTGGCGGCTCTGCGGCCGAGTTGGGGAAGGAGGGGGGAGGGGCAGACTCCCTGACAGCCGGGCGATGCGCGCGCGCCGGCGGCTCGGCGGCACAGGTCGCGAGTGGGGGAGGCCCGGCCGGCAGGTGGACACGCGGGCACCGCCAGCTCGGCGGCAGAGTGAGGAAAGGGGGGGCGGGGCAGACACCTCGACAGCCGGGCGACGCGCGCACGCTGGCGGCTCGTCACCAGAGGTCGGGAGTGCGAGAGGCCAGGCCGGCAGGTGGACACGCGGGCACCCGCAGCTCGTCGGCAGGGTTAGGGAAGGGGGGGAGGGGATAGAGCCCCGTCCGGCTGGTCGACCCGCGGGCACTGCCAGGCGGGCGACGGGCGCGCGCTGGCGGCTGGGCGGGCGAGGTCGCCAGTGGGAGAGGCCCGGCCGGCAGGTGCCCGCGGGCAACGCCAGCTGGGCGGCAGAGTGAGGGGAGGAGCGGGGGAGGGGCAGACAGCCTGACAGCCGGGCGACGGGCGCGCGCTGGCGGCTCGGCGGGCGAGGTCGCGAGTGGGAGAGCCCCGGTCGCAGGTGGCCCCGCGGGCACCCGCAGCTCGTCGACAGAGTTAGGGAAGTGGGGGGAGGGGATAGAGCCCCGTCGGGCTCGTCGACCCGCGGCTCCTGGCGGCTCTGCGGCCGAGTTAGGGAAGGAGGGGGGGAGGGGCAGACTCCCTGACAGCCGGGCGATGCGCGCGCGCCGGCGGCTCGGCGGCACAGGTCGCGAGTGGGGGAGGCCCGGCCGGCAGGTGGACACGCGGGCACCGCCAGCTCGGCGGCAGAGTGAGGAAAGGGGGGGGAGGGGCAGACACCTAGACAGCCGGGCGACGCGCGCGCGCCGGCGGCTCGTGACCAGAGGTCGCGTGTAGGGGAGCAACGGCCGGCAGGTGGACCCGCGGGCACCGCCAGCTCGGCGGCAGAGTGAGGGAAGGAGGGGGAGGGGCGGATTCCAAGCCAGGCGGGCGACGCGCGCGCGCTGGCGTCTCGTCACCAGAGATCGCGAGTGCGAGAGGCCCGGCCGGCAGGTGGACACGCGGGCACCGCCGGCTCGGCGGCAGAGTCAGGGAAGTGGGGGGAGGGGATAGAGCCCCGTCGGGCTCGTCGACCCGCGGCTCCTGGCGGCTCTGCGGCCGAGTTGGGGAAGGAGGGGGGGAGGGGCAGACTCCCTGACAGCCGGGCGATGCGCGCGCGCCGGCGGCTCGGCGGCACAGGTCGCGAGTGGGGGAGGCCCGGCCGGCAGGTGGACACGCGGGCACCGCCAGCTCGGCGGCAGAGTGAGGAAAGGGGGGGCGGGGCAGACACCTCGACAGCCGGGCGATGCGCGCGCGCTGGCGGCTCGTCACCAGAGGTCGCGAGTGCGAGAGGCCCGGCCGGCAGGTGGACACGGGGGCACCGCCGGCTCGGCGGCAGAGTCAGGGAAGTGGGGGGAGGGGATAGAGCCCCTTCGGGCTCGTCGACCCGCGGCTCCTGGCGGCTCTGCGGCCGAGTTGGGGAAGGAGGGGGGGAGGGGCAGACTCCCTGACAGCCGGGCGATGCGCGCGCGCCGGCGGCTCGGCGGCACAGGTCGCGAGTGGGGGAGGCCCGGCCGGCAGGTGGACACGCGGGCACCGCCAGCTCGGCGGCAGAGTGAGGAAAGGGGGGGCGGGGCAGACACCTCGACAGCCGGGCGACGCGCGCGCGCTGGCGGCTCGTCACCAGAGGTCGGGAGTGCGAGAGGCCAGGCCGGCAGGTGGACACGCGGGCACCCGCAGCTCGTCGGCAGGGTTAGGGAAGGGGGGGAGGGGATAGAGCCCCGTCCGGCTGGTCGACCCGCGGGCACTGCCAGGCGGGCGACGGGCGCGCGCTGGCGGCTGGGCGGGCGAGGTCGCCAGTGGGAGAGGCCCGGCCGGCAGGTGCCCGCGGGCAACGCCAGCTGGGCGGCAGAGTGAGGGGAGGAGCGGGGGAGGGGCAGACAGCCTGACAGCCGGGCGACGGGCGCGCGCTGGCGGCTCGGCGGGCGAGGTCGCGAGTGGGAGAGCCCCGGTCGCAGGTGGCCCCGCGGGCACCCGCAGCTCGTCGACAGAGTTAGGGAAGTGGGGGGAGGGGATAGAGCCCCGTCGGGCTCGTCGACCCGCGGCTCCTGGCGGCTCTGCGGCCGAGTTAGGGAAGGAGGGGGGAGGGGCAGACTCCCTGACAGCCGGTCGATGCGCGCGCGCCGGCGGCTCGGCGGCACAGGTCGCGAGTGGGGGAGGCCCGGCCGGCAGGTGGACACGCGGGCACCGCCAGCTCGGCGGCAGAGTGAGGAAAGGGGGGGGAGGGGCAGACACCTAGACAGCCGGGCGACGCGCGCGCGCCGGCGGCTCGTGACCAGAGGTCGCGTGTAGGGGAGCAACGGCCGGCAGGTGGACCCGCGGGCACCGCCAGCTCGGCGGCAGAGTGAGGGAAGGAGGGGGAGGGGCGGATTCCAAGCCAGGCGGGCGACGCGCGCGCGCTGGCGTCTCGTCACCAGAGATCGCGAGTGCGAGAGGCCCGGCCGGCAGGTGGACACGCGGGCACCGCCGGCTCGGCGGCAGAGTCAGGGAAGTGGGGGGAGGGGATAGAGCCCCGTCGGGCTCGTCGACCCGCGGCTCCTGGCGGCTCTGCGGCCGAGTTGGGGAAGGAGGGGGGGAGGGGCAGACTCCCTGACAGCCGGGCGATGCGCGCGCGCCGGCGGCTCGGCGGCACAGGTCGCGAGTGGGGGAGGCCCGGCCGGCAGGTGGACACGCGGGCACCGCCAGCTCGGCGGCAGAGTGAGGAAAGGGGGGGCGGGGCAGACACCTCGACAGCCGGGCGACGCGCGCGCGCTGGCGGCTCGTCACCAGAGGTCGCGAGTGCGAGAGGCCCGGCCGGCAGGTGGACACGGGGGCACCGCCGGCTCGGCGGCAGAGTCAGGGAAGTGGGGGGAGGGGATAGAGCCCCGTCGGGCTCGTCGACCCGCGGCTCCTGGCGGCTCTGCGGCCGAGTTAGGGAAGGAGGGGGGGAGGGGCAGACTCCCTGACAGCCGGGCGATGCGCGCGCGCCGGCGGCTCGGCGGCACAGGTCGCGAGTGGGGGAGGCCCGGCCGGCAGGTGGACACGCGGGCACCGCCAGCTCGGCGGCAGAGTGAGGAAAGGGGGGGGAGGGGCAGACACCTAGACAGCCGGGCGACGCGCGCGCGCCGGCGGCTCGTGACCAGAGGTCGCGTGTAGGGGAGCAACGGCCGGCAGGTGGACCCGCGGGCACCGCCAGCTCGGCGGCAGAGTGAGGGAAGGAGGGGGAGGGGCGGATTCCAAGCCAGGCGGGCGACGCGCGCGCGCTGGCGTCTCGTCACCAGAGATCGCGAGTGCGAGAGGCCCGGCCGGCAGGTGGACACGGGGGCACCGCCGGCTCGGCGGCAGAGTCAGGGAAGTGGGGGCGGGGCAGACACCTCGACAGCCGGGCGATGCGCGCGCGCTGGCGGCTCGTCACCAGAGGTCGCGAGTGCGAGAGGCCCGGCCGGCAGGTGGACACGGGGGCACCGCCGGCTCGGCGGCAGAGTCAGGGAAGTGGGGGGAGGGGATAGAGCCCCGTCGGGCTCGTCGACCCGCGGCTCCTGGCGGCTCTGCGGCCGAGTTGGGGAAGGAGGGGGGGAGGGGCAGACTCCCTGACAGCCGGGCGATGCGCGCGCGCCGGCGGCTCGGCGGCACAGGTCGCGAGTGGGGGAGGCCCGGCCGGCAGGTGGACACGCGGGCACCGCCAGCTCGGCGGCAGAGTGAGGAAAGGGGGGGCGGGGCAGACACCTCGACAGCCGGGCGATGCGCGCGCGCTGGCGGCTCGTCACCAGAGGTCGCGAGTGCGAGAGGCCCGGCCGGCAGGTGGACACGGGGGCACCGCCGGCTCGGCGGAAGAGTCAGGGAAGTGGGGGGAGGGGATAGAGCCCCGTCGGGCTCGTCGACCCGCGGCTCCTGGCGGCTCTGCGGCCGAGTTGGGGAAGGAGGGGGGGAGGGGCAGACTCCCTGACAGCCGGGCGATGCGCGCGCGCCGGCGGCTCGGCGGCACAGGTCGCGAGTGGGGGAGGCCCGGCCGGCAGGTGGACACGCGGGCACCGCCAGCTCGGCGGCAGAGTGAGGAAAGGGGGGGCGGGGCAGACACCTCGACAGCCGGGCGACGCGCGCGCGCTGGCGGCTCGTCACCAGAGGTCGCGAGTGCGAGAGGCCAGGCCGGCAGGTGGACACGCGGGCACCCGCAGCTCGTCGGCAGGGTTAGGGAAGGGGGGGAGGGGATAGAGCCCCGTCCGGCTGGTCGACCCGCGGGCACTGCCAGGCGGGCGACGGGCGCGCGCTGGCGGCTGGGCGGGCGAGGTCGCCAGTGGGAGAGGCCCGGCCGGCAGGTGCCCGCGGGCAACGCCAGCTGGGCGGCAGAGTGAGGGGAGGAGCGGGGGAGGGGCAGACAGCCTGACAGCCGGGCGACGGGCGCGCGCTGGCGGCTCGGCGGGCGAGGTCGCGAGTGGGAGAGCCCCGGTCGCAGGTGGCCCCGCGGGCACCCGCAGCTCGTCGACAGAGTTAGGGAAGTGGGGGGAGGGGATAGAGCCCCGTCGGGCTCGTCGACCCGCGGCTCCTGGCGGCTCTGCGGCCGAGTTAGGGAAGGAGGGGGGGAGGGGCAGACTCCCTGACAGCCGGGCGATGCGCGCGCGCCGGCGGCTCGGCGGCACAGGTCGCGAGTGGGGGAGGCCCGGCCGGCAGGTGGACACGCGGGCACCGCCAGCTCGGCGGCAGAGTGAGGAAAGGGGGGGGAGGGGCAGACACCTAGACAGCCGGGCGACGCGCGCGCGCCGGCGGCTCGTGACCAGAGGTCGCGTGTAGGGGAGCAACGGCCGGCAGGTGGACCCGCGGGCACCGCCAGCTCGGCGGCAGAGTGAGGGAAGGAGGGGGAGGGGCGGATTCCAAGCCAGGCGGGCGACGCGCGCGCGCTGGCGTCTCGTCACCAGAGATCGCGAGTGCGAGAGGCCCGGCCGGCAGGTGGACACGCGGGCACCGCCGGCTCGGCGGCAGAGTCAGGGAAGTGGGGGGAGGGGATAGAGCCCCGTCGGGCTCGTCGACCCGCGGCTCCTGGCGGCTCTGCGGCCGAGTTGGGGAAGGAGGGGGGGAGGGGCAGACTCCCTGACAGCCGGGCGATGCGCGCGCGCCGGCGGCTCGGCGGCACAGGTCGCGAGTGGGGGAGGCCCGGCCGGCAGGTGGACACGCGGGCACCGCCAGCTCGGCGGCAGAGTGAGGAAAGGGGGGGCGGGGCAGACACCTCGACAGCCGGGCGACGCGCGCGCGCTGGCGGCTCGTCACCAGAGGTCGCGAGTGCGAGAGGCCAGGCCGGCAGGTGGACACGCGGGCACCCGCAGCTCGTCGGCAGGGTTAGGGAAGGGGGGGAGGGGATAGAGCCCCGTCCGGCTGGTCGACCCGCGGGCACTGCCAGGCGGGCGACGGGCGCGCGCTGGCGGCTGGGCGGGCGAGGTCGCCAGTGGGAGAGGCCCGGCCGGCAGGTGCCCGCGGGCAACGCCAGCTGGGCGGCAGAGTGAGGGGAGGAGCGGGGGAGGGGCAGACAGCCTGACAGCCGGGCGACGGGCGCGCGCTGGCGGCTCGGCGGGCGAGGTCGCGAGTGGGAGAGCCCCGGTCGCAGGTGGACCCGCGGGCACCCGCAGCTCGTCGACAGAGCTAGGGAAGTGGGGGGAGGGGATAGAGCCCCGTCGGGCTCGTCGACCCGCGGCTCCTGGCGGCTCTGCGGCCGAGTTAGGGAAGGAGGGGGGGAGGGGCAGACTCCCTGACAGCCGGGCGATGCGCGCGCGCCGGCGGCTCGGCGGCACAGGTCGCGAGTGGGGGAGGCCCGGCCGGCAGGTGGACACGCGGGCACCGCCAGCTCGGCGGCAGAGTGAGGAAAGGGGGGGGAGGGGCAGACACCTAGACAGCCGGGCGACGCGCGCGCGCCGGCGGCTCGTGACCAGAGGTCGCGTGTAGGGGAGCACCGGCCGGCAGGTGGACCCGCGGGCACCGCCAGCTCGGCGGCAGAGTGAGGGAAGGAGGGGGAGGGGCGGATTCCAAGCCAGGCGGGCGACGCGCGCGCGCTGGCGTCTCGTCACCAGAGATCGCGAGTGCGAGAGGCCCGGCCGGCAGGTGGACACGCGGGCACCGCCGGCTCGGCGGCAGAGTCAGGGAAGTGGGGGGAGGGGATAGAGCCCCGTCGGGCTCGTCGACCCGCGGCTCCTGGCGGCTCTGCGGCCGAGTTGGGGAAGGAGGGGGGGAGGGGCAGACTCCCTGACAGCCGGGCGATGCGCGCGCGCCGGCGGCTCGGCGGCACAGGTCGCGAGTGGGGGAGGCCCGGCCGGCAGGTGGACACGCGGGCACCGCCAGCTCGGCGGCAGAGTGAGGAAAGGGGGGGCGGGGCAGACACCTCGACAGCCGGGCGATGCGCGCGCGCTGGCGGCTCGTAACCAGAGGTCGCGAGTGCGAGAGGCCCGGCCGGCAGGTGGACACGGGGGCACCGCCGGCTCGGCGGCAGAGTCAGGGAAGTGGGGGGAGGGGATAGAGCCCCGTCGGGCTCGTCGACCCGCGGCTCCTGGCGGCTCTGCGGCCGAGTTGGGGAAGGAGGGGGGGAGGGGCAGACTCCCTGACAGCCGGGCGATGCGCGCGCGCCGGCGGCTCGGCGGCACAGGTCGCGAGTGGGGGAGGCCCGGCCGGCAGGTGGACACGCGGGCACCGCCAGCTCGGCGGCAGAGTGAGGAAAGGGGGGGCGGGGCAGACACCTCGACAGCCGGGCGACGCGCGCGCGCTGGCGGCTCGTCACCAGAGGTCGCGAGTGCGAGAGGCCCGGCCGGCAGGTGGACACGGGGGCACCGCCGGCTCGGCGGCAGAGTCAGGGAAGTGGGGGGAGGGGATAGAGCCCCGTCGGGCTCGTCGACCCGCGGCTCCTGGCGGCTCTGCGGCCGAGTTGGGGAAGGAGGGGGGAGGGGCAGACTCCCTGACAGCCGGGCGATGCGCGCGCGCCGGCGGCTCGGCGGCACAGGTCGCGAGTGGGGGAGGCCCGGCCGGCAGGTGGACACGCGGGCACCGCCAGCTCGGCGGCAGAGTGAGGAAAGGGGGGGCGGGGCAGACACCTCGACAGCCGGGCGACGCGCGCGCGCTGGCGGCTCGTCACCAGAGGTCGCGAGTGCGACAGGCCCGGCCGGCAGGTGGACACGCGGGCACCCGCAGCTCGTCGGCAGGGTTAGGGAAGGGGGGGGAGGGGATAGAGCCCCGTCCGGCTGGTCGACCCGCGGGCACTGCCAGGCGGGCGACGGGCGCGCGCTGGCGGCTGGGCGGGCGAGGTCGCCAGTGGGAG
This sequence comes from Giraffa tippelskirchi, assembly GCF_054371585.1. Taxonomy (NCBI): domain Eukaryota; kingdom Metazoa; phylum Chordata; class Mammalia; order Artiodactyla; family Giraffidae; genus Giraffa; species Giraffa tippelskirchi. Next base: position 71,166,806 of record NC_137282.1, read on the forward strand.
AGGCCCGGCCGGCAGGTGCCCGCGGGCAACGCCAGCTGGGCGGCAGAGTGAGGGGAGGAGCGGGGGAGGGGCAGACAGCCTGACAGCCGGGCGACGGGCGCGCGCTGGCGGCTCGGCGGGCGAGGTCGCGAGTGGGAGAGCCCCGGTCGCAGGTGGCCCCGCGGGCACCCGCAGCTCGTCGACAGAGTTAGGGAAGTGGGGGGAGGGGATAGAGCCCCGTCGGGCTCGTCGACCCGCGGCTCCTGGCGGCTCTGCGGCCGAGTTAGGGAAGGAGGGGGGAGGGGCAGACTCCCTGACAGCCGGGCGATGCGCGCGCGCCGGCGGCTCGGCGGCACAGGTCGCGAGTGGGGGAGGCCCGGCCGGCAGGTGGACACGCGGGCACCGCCAGCTCGGCGGCAGAGTGAGGAAAGGGGGGGGAGGGGCAGACACCTAGACAGCCGGGCGACGCGCGCGCGCCGGCGGCTCGTGACCAGAGGTCGCGTGTATGGGAGCACCGGCCGGCAGGTGGACCCGCGGGCAGCGCCAGCTCGGCGGCAGAGTGAGGGAAGGAGGGGGAGGGGCGGATTCCAAGCCAGGCGGGCGACGCGCGCGCGCTGGCGTCTCGTCACCAGAGATCGCGAGTGCGAGAGGCCCGGCCGGCAGGTGGACACGCGGGCACCGCCGGCTCGGCGGCAGAGTCAGGGAAGTGGGGGGAGGGGATAGAGCCCCGTCGGGCTCGTCGACCCGCGGCTCCTGGCGGCTCTGCGGCCGAGTTGGGGAAGGAGGGGGGGAGGGGCAGACTCCCTGACAGCCGGGCGATGCGCGCGCGCCGGCGGCTCGGCGGCACAGGTCGCGAGTGGGGGAGGCCCGGCCGGCAGGTGGACACGCGGGCACCGCCAGCTCGGCGGCAGAGTGAGGAAAGGGGGGGCGGGGCAGACACCTCGACAGCCGGGCGACGCGCGCGCGCTGGCGGCTCGTCACCAGAGGTCGCGAGTGCGAGAGGCCCGGCCGGCAGGTGGACACGGGGGCACCGCCGGCTCGGCGGCAGAGTCAGGGAAGTGGGGGGAGGGGATAGAGCCCCGTCGGGCTCGTCGACCCGCGGCTCCTGGCGGCTCTGCGGCCGAGTTGGGGAAGGAGGGGGGGAGGGGCAGACTCCCTGACAGCCGGGCGATGCGCGCGCGCCGGCGGCTCGGCGGCACAGGTCGCGAGTGGGGGAGGCCCGGCCGGCAGGTGGACACGCGGGCACCGCCAGCTCGGCGGCAGAGTGAGGAAAGGGGGGGCGGGGCAGACACCTCGACAGCCGGGCGACGCGCGCGCGCTGGCGGCTCGTCACCAGAGGTCGCGAGTGCGACAGGCCCGGCCGGCAGGTGGACACGCGGGCACCCGCAGCTCGTCGGCAGGGTTAGGGAAGGGGGGGGAGGGGATAGAGCCCCGTCCGGCTGGTCGACCCGCGGGCACTGCCAGGCGGGCGACGGGCGCGCGCTGGCGGCTGGGCGGGCGAGGTCGCCAGTGGGAGAGGCCCGGCCGGCAGGTGCCCGCGGGCAACGCCAGCTGGGCGGCAGAGTGAGGGGAGGAGCGGGGGAGGGGCAGACAGCCTGACAGCCGGGCGACGGGCGCGCGCTGGCGGCTCGGCGGGCGAGGTCGCGAGTGGGAGAGCCCCGGTCGCAGGTGGCCCCGCGGGCACCCGCAGCTCGTCGACAGAGTTAGGGAAGTGGGGGGAGGGGATAGAGCCCCGTCGGGCTCGTCGACCCGCGGCTCCTGGCGGCTCTGCGGCCGAGTTAGGGAAGGAGGGGGGGAGGGGCAGACTCCCTGACAGCCGGGCGATGCGCGCGCGCCGGCGGCTCGGCGGCACAGGTCGCGAGTGGGGGAGGCCCGGCCGGCAGGTGGACACGCGGGCACCGCCAGCTCGGCGGCAGAGTGAGGAAAGGGGGGGGAGGGGCAGACACCTAGACAGCCGGGCGACGCGCGCGCGCCGGCGGCTCGTGACCAGAGGTCGCGTGTAGGGGAGCACCGGCCGGCAGGTGGACCCGCGGGCACCGCCAGCTCGGCGGCAGAGTGAGGGAAGGAGGGGGAGGGGCGGATTCCAAGCCAGGCGGGCGACGCGCGCGCGCTGGCGTCTCGTCACCAGAGATCGCGAGTGCGAGAGGCCCGGCCGGCAGGTGGACACGCGGGCACCGCCGGCTCGGCGGCAGAGTCAGGGAAGTGGGGGGAGGGGATAGAGCCCCGTCGGGCTCGTCGACCCGCGGCTCCTGGCGGCTCTGCGGCCGAGTTGGGGAAGGAGGGGGGGAGGGGCAGACTCCCTGACAGCCGGGCGATGCGCGCGCGCCGGCGGCTCGGCGGCACAGGTCGCGAGTGGGGGAGGCCCGGCCGGCAGGTGGACACGCGGGCACCGCCAGCTCGGCGGCAGAGTGAGGAAAGGGGGGGCGGGGCAGACACCTCGACAGCCGGGCGACGCGCGCGCGCTGGCGGCTCGTCACCAGAGGTCGCGAGTGCGAGAGGCCCGGCCGGCAGGTGGACACGGGGGCACCGCCGGCTCGGCGGCAGAGTCAGGGAAGTGGGGGGAGGGGATAGAGCCCCGTCGGGCTCGTCGACCCGCGGCTCCTGGCGGCTCTGCGGCCGAGTTGGGGAAGGAGGGGGGGAGGGGCAGACTCCCTGACAGCCGGGCGATGCGCGCGCGCCGGCGGCTCGGCGGCACAGGTCGCGAGTGGGGGAGGCCCGGCCGGCAGGTGGACACGCGGGCACCGCCAGCTCGGCGGCAGAGTGAGGAAAGGGGGGGCGGGGCAGACACCTCGACAGCCGGGCGACGCGCGCGCGCTGGCGGCTCGTCACCAGAGGTCGCGAGTGCGACAGGCCCGGCCGGCAGGTGGACACGCGGGCACCCGCAGCTCGTCGGCAGGGTTAGGGAAGGGGGGGGAGGGGATAGAGCCCCGTCCGGCTGGTCGACCCGCGGGCACTGCCAGGCGGGCGACGGGCGCGCGCTGGCGGCTGGGCGGGCGAGGTCGCCAGTGGGAGAGGCCCGGCCGGCAGGTGCCCGCGGGCAACGCCAGCTGGGCGGCAGAGTGAGGGGAGGAGCGGGGGAGGGGCAGACAGCCTGACAGCCGGGCGACGGGCGCGCGCTGGCGGCTCGGCGGGCGAGGTCGCGAGTGGGAGAGCCCCGGTCGCAGGTGGCCCCGCGGGCACCCGCAGCTCGTCGACAGAGTTAGGGAAGTGGGGGGAGGGGATAGAGCCCCGTCGGGCTCGTCGACCCGCGGCTCCTGGCGGCTCTGCGGCCGAGTTAGGGAAGGAGGGGGGGAGGGGCAGACTCCCTGACAGCCGGGCGATGCGCGCGCGCCGGCGGCTCGGCGGCACAGGTCGCGAGTGGGGGAGGCCCGGCCGGCAGGTGGACACGCGGGCACCGCCAGCTCGGCGGCAGAGTGAGGAAAGGGGGGGGAGGGGCAGACACCTAGACAGCCGGGCGACGCGCGCGCGCCGGCGGCTCGTGACCAGAGGTCGCGTGTATGGGAGCACCGGCCGGCAGGTGGACCCGCGGGCAGCGCCAGCTCGGCGGCAGAGTGAGGGAAGGAGGGGGAGGGGCGGATTCCAAGCCAGGCGGGCGACGCGAGCGCGCTGGCGTCTCGTCACCAGAGATCGCGAGTGCGAGAGGCCCGGCCGGCAGGTGGACACGCGGGCACCGCCGGCTCGGCGGCAGAGTCAGGGAAGTGGGGGGAGGGGATAGAGCCCCGTCGGGCTCGTCGACCCGCGGCTCCTGGCGGCTCTGCGGCCGAGTTGGGGAAGGAGGGGGGGAGGGGCAGACTCCCTGACAGCCGGGCGATGCGCGCGCGCCGGCGGCTCGGCGGCACAGGTCGCGAGTGGGGGAGGCCCGGCCGGCAGGTGGACACGCGGGCACCGCCAGCTCGGCGGCAGAGTGAGGAAAGGGGGGGCGGGGCAGACACCTCGACAGCCGGGCGACGCGCGCGCGCTGGCGGCTCGTCACCAGAGGTCGCGAGTGCGAGAGGCCAGGCCGGCAGGTGGACACGCGGGCACCCGCAGCTCGTCGGCAGGGTTAGGGAATGGGGGGAGGGGATAGAGCCCCGTCCGGCTGGTCGACCCGCGGGCACTGCCAGGCGGGCGACGGGCGCGCGCTGGCGGCTGGGCGGGCGAGGTCGCCAGTGGGAGAGGCCCGGCCGGCAGGTGCCCGCGGGCAACGCCAGCTGGGCGGCAGAGTGAGGGGAGGAGCGGGGGAGGGGCCGACAGCCTGACAGCCGGGCGACGGGCGCGCGCTGGCGGCTCGGCGGGCGAGGTCGCGAGTGGGAGAGCCCCGGTCGCAGGTGGCCCCGCGGGCACCCGCAGCTCGTCGACAGAGTTAGGGAAGTGGGGGGAGGGGATAGAGCCCCGTCGGGCTCGTCGACCCGCGGCTCCTGGCGGCTCTGCGGCCGAGTTAGGGAAGGAGGGGGGGAGGGGCAGACTCCCTGACAGCCGGGCGATGCGCGCGCGCCGGCGGCTCGGCGGCACAGGTCGCGAGTGGGGGAGGCCCGGCCGGCAGGTGGACACGCGGGCACCGCCAGCTCGGCGGCAGAGTGAGGAAAGGGGGGGGAGGGGCAGACACCTAGACAGCCGGGCGACGCGCGCGCGCCGGCGGCTCGTGACCAGAGGTCGCGTGTAGGGGAGCAACGGCCGGCAGGTGGACCCGCGGGCACCGCCAGCTCGGCGGCAGAGTGAGGGAAGGAGGGGGAGGGGCGGATTCCAAGCCAGGCGGGCGACGCGCGCGCGCTGGCGTCTCGTCACCAGAGATCGCGAGAGCGAGAGGCCCGGCCGGCAGGTGGACACGCGGGCACCGCCGGCTCGGCGGCAGAGTCAGGGAAGTGGGGGGAGGGGATAGAGCCCCGTCGGGCTCGTCGACCCGCGGCTCCTGGCGGCTCTGCGGCCGAGTTGGGGAAGGAGGGGGGAGGGGCAGACTCCCTGACAGCCGGGCGATGCGCGCGCGCCGGCGGCTCGGCGGCACAGGTCGCGAGTGGGGGAGGCCCGGCCGGCAGGTGGACACGCGGGCACCGCCAGCTCGGCGGCAGAGTGAGGAAAGGGGGGGCGGGGCAGACACCTCGACAGCCGGGCGATGCGCGCGCGCTGGCGGCTCGTCACCAGAGGTCGCGAGTGCGAGAGGCCCGGCCGGCAGGTGGACACGGGGGCACCGCCGGCTCGGCGGCAGAGTCAGGGAAGTGGGGGGAGGGGATAGAGCCCCGTCGGGCTCGTCGACCCGCTGCTCCTGGCGGCTCTGCGGACGAGTTGGGGAAGGAGGGGGGGAGGGGCAGACTCCCTGACAGCCGGGCGATGCGCGCGCGCCGGCGGCTCGGCGGCACAGGTCGCGAGTGGGGGAGGCCCGGCCGGCAGGTGGACACGCGGGCACCGCCAGCTCGGCGGCAGAGTGAGGAAAGGGGGGGCGGGGCAGACACCTCGACAGCCGGGCGACGCGCGCGCGCTGGCGGCTCGTCACCAGAGGTCGCGAGTGCGAGAGGCCAGGCCGGCAGGTGGACACGCGGGCACCCGCAGCTCGTCGGCAGGGTTAGGGAAGGGGGGGAGGGGATAGAGCCCCGTCCGGCTGGTCGACCCGCGGGCACTGCCAGGCGGGCGACGGGCGCGCGCTGGCGGCTGGGCGGGCGAGGTCGCCAGTGGGAGAGGCCCGGCCGGCAGGTGCCCGCGGGCAACGCCAGCTGGGCGGCAGAGTGAGGGGAGGAGCGGGGGAGGGGCAGACAGCCTGACAGCCGGGCGACGGGCGCGCGCTGGCGGCTCGGCGGGCGAGGTCGCGAGTGGGAGAGCCCCGGTCGCAGGTGGACCCGCGGGCACCCGCAGCTCGTCGACAGAGTTAGGGAAGTGGGGGGAGGGGATAGAGCCCCGTCGGGCTCGTCGACCCGCGGCTCCTGGCGGCTCTGCGGCCGAGTTAGGGAAGGAGGGGGGGAGGGGCAGACTCCCTGACAGCCGGGCGATGCGCGCGCGCCGGCGGCTCGGCGGCACAGGTCGCGAGTGGGGGAGGCCCGGCCGGCAGGTGGACACGCGGGCACCGCCAGCTCGGCGGCAGAGTGAGGAAAGGGGGGGGAGGGGCAGACACCTAGACAGCCGGGCGACGCGCGCGCGCCGGCGGCTCGTGACCAGAGGTCGCGTGTAGGGGAGCAACGGCCGGCAGGTGGACCCGCGGGCACCGCCAGCTCGGCGGCAGAGTGAGGGAAGGAGGGGGAGGGGCGGATTCCAAGCCAGGCGGGCGACGCGCGCGCGCTGGCGTCTCGTCACCAGAGATCGCGAGTGCGAGAGGCCCGGCCGGCAGGTGGACACGCGGGCACCGCCGGCTCGGCGGCAGAGTCAGGGAAGTGGGGGGAGGGGATAGAGCCCCGTCGGGCTCGTCGACCCGCGGCTCCTGGCGGCTCTGCGGCCGAGTTGGGGAAGGAGGGGGGGAGGGGCAGACTCCCTGACAGCCGGGCGATGCGCGCGCGCCGGCGGCTCGGCGGCACAGGTCGCGAGTGGGGGAGGCCCGGCCGGCAGGTGGACACGCGGGCACCGCCAGCTCGGCGGCAGAGTGAGGAAAGGGGGGGCGGGGCAGACACCTCGACAGCCGGGCGACGCGCGCGCGCTGGCGGCTCGTCACCAGAGGTCGCGAGTGCGAGAGGCCCGGCCGGCAGGTGGACACGGGGGCACCGCCGGCTCGGCGGCAGAGTCAGGGAAGTGGGGGGAGGGGATAGAGCCCCGTCGGGCTCGTCGACCCGCGGCTCCTGGCGGCTCTGCGGCCGAGTTGGGGAAGGAGGGGGGGAGGGGCAGACTCCCTGACAGCCGGGCGATGCGCGCGCGCCGGCGGCTCGGCGGCACAGGTCGCGAGTGGGGGAGGCCCGGCCGGCAGGTGGACACGCGGGCACCGCCAGCTCGGCGGCAGAGTGAGGAAAGGGGGGGCGGGGCAGACACCTCGACAGCCGGGCGACGCGCGCGCGCTGGCGGCTCGTCACCAGAGGTCGGGAGTGCGAGAGGCCAGGCCGGCAGGTGGACACGCGGGCACCCGCAGCTCGTCGGCAGGGTTAGGGAAGGGGGGGAGGGGATAGAGCCCCGTCCGGCTGGTCGACCCGCGGGCACTGCCAGGCGGGCGACGGGCGCGCGCTGGCGGCTGGGCGGGCGAGGTCGCCAGTGGGAGAGGCCCGGCCGGCAGGTGCCCGCGGGCAACGCCAGCTGGGCGGCAGAGTGAGGGGAGGAGCGGGGGAGGGGCAGACAGCCTGACAGCCGGGCGACGGGCGCGCGCTGGCGGCTCGGCGGGCGAGGTCGCGAGTGGGAGAGCCCCGGTCGCAGGTGGCCCCGCGGACACCCGCAGCTCGTCGACAGAGTTAGGGAAGTGGGGGGAGGGGATAGAGCCCCGTCGGGCTCGTCGACCCGCGGCTCCTGGCGGCTCTGCGGCCGAGTTAGGGAAGGAGGGGGGGAGGGGCAGACTCCCTGACAGCCGGGCGATGCGCGCGCGCCGGCGGCTCGGCGGCACAGGTCGCGAGTGGGGGAGGCCCGGCCGGCAGGTGGACACGCGGGCACCGCCAGCTCGGCGGCAGAGTGAGGAAAGGGGGGGGAGGGGCAGACACCTAGACAGCCGGGCGACGCGCGCGCGCCGGCGGCTCGTGACCAGAGGTCGCGTGTATGGGAGCACCGGCCGGCAGGTGGACCCGCGGGAAGCGCCAGCTCGGCGGCAGAGTGAGGGAAGGAGGGGGAGGGGCGGATTCCAAGCCAGGCGGGCGACGCGAGCGCGCTGGCGTCTCGTCACCAGAGATCGCGAGTGCGAGAGGCCCGGCCGGCAGGTGGACACGCGGGCACCGCCGGCTCGGCGGCAGAGTCAGGGAAGTGGGGGGAGGGGATAGAGCCCCGTCGGGCTCGTCGACCCGCGGCTCCTGGCGGCTCTGCGGCCGAGTTGGGGAAGGAGGGGGGGAGGGGCAGACTCCCTGACAGCCGGGCGATGCGCGCGCGCCGGCGGCTCGGCGGCACAGGTCGCGAGTGGGGGAGGCCCGGCCGGCAGGTGGACACGCGGGCACCGCCAGCTCGGCGGCAGAGTGAGGAAAGGGGGGGCGGGGCAGACACCTCGACAGCCGGGCGACGCGCGCGCGCTGGCGGCTCGTCACCAGAGGTCGCGAGTGCGAGAGGCCAGGCCGGCAGGTGGACACGCGGGCACCCGCAGCTCGTCGGCAGGGTTAGGGAATGGGGGGAGGGGATAGAGCCCCGTCCGGCTGGTCGACCCGCGGGCACTGCCAGGCGGGCGACGGGCGCGCGCTGGCGGCTGGGCGGGCGAGGTCGCCAGTGGGAGAGGCCCGGCCGGCAGGTGCCCGCGGGCAACGCCAGCTGGGCGGCAGAGTGAGGGGAGGAGCGGGGGAGGGGCAGACAGCCTGACAGCCGGGCGACGGGCGCGCGCTGGCGGCTCGGCGGGCGAGGTCGCGAGTGGGAGAGCCCCGGTCGCAGGTGGCCCCGCGGGCACCCGCAGCTCGTCGACAGAGTTAGGGAAGTGGGGGGAGGGGATAGAGCCCCGTCGGGCTCGTCGACCCGCGGCTCCTGGCGGCTCTGCGGCCGAGTTAGGGAAGGAGGGGGGGAGGGGCAGACTCCCTGACAGCCGGGCGATGCGCGCGCGCCGGCGGCTCGGCGGCACAGGTCGCGAGTGGGGGAGGCCCGGCCGGCAGGTGGACACGCGGGCACCGCCAGCTCGGCGGCAGAGTGAGGAAAGGGGGGGAGGGGCAGACACCTAGACAGCCGGGCGACGCGCGCGCGCCGGCGGCTCGTGACCAGAGGTCGCGTGTAGGGGAGCAACGGCCGGCAGGTGGACCCGCGGGCACCGCCAGCTCGGCGGCAGAGTGAGGGAAGGAGGGGGAGGGGCGGATTCCAAGCCAGGCGGGCGACGCGCGCGCGCTGGCGTCTCGTCACCAGAGATCGCGAGTGCGAGAGGCCCGGCCGGCAGGTGGACACGCGGGCACCGCCGGCTCGGCGGCAGAGTCAGGGAAGTGGGGGGAGGGGATAGAGCCCCGTCGGGCTCGTCGACCCGCGGCTCCTGGCGGCTCTGCGGCCGAGTTGGGGAAGGAGGGGGGGAGGGGCAGACTCCCTGACAGCCGGGCGATGCGCGCGCGCCGGCGGCTCGGCGGCACAGGTCGCGAGTGGGGGAGGCCCGGCCGGCAGGTGGACACGCGGGCACCGCCAGCTCGGCGGCAGAGTGAGGAAAGGGGGGGCGGGGCAGACACCTCGACAGCCGGGCGATGCGCGCGCGCTGGCGGCTCGTCACCAGAGGTCGCGAGTGCGAGAGGCCCGGCCGGCAGGTGGACACGGGGGCACCGCCGGCTCGGCGGCAGAGTCAGGGAAGTGGGGGGAGGGGATAGAGCCCCGTCGGGCTCGTCGACCCGCGGCTCCTGGCGGCTCTGCGGCCGAGTTGGGGAAGGAGGGGGGGAGGGGCAGACTCCCTGACAGCCGGGCGATGCGCGCGCGCCGGCGGCTCGGCGGCACAGGTCGCGAGTGGGGGAGGCCCGGCCGGCAGGTGGACACGCGGGCACCGCCAGCTCGGCGGCAGAGTGAGGAAAGGGGGGGCGGGGCAGACACCTCGACAGCCGGGCGACGCGCGCGCGCTGGCGGCTCGTCACCAGAGGTCGGGAGTGCGAGAGGCCAGGCCGGCAGGTGGACACGCGGGCACCCGCAGCTCGTCGGCAGGGTTAGGGAAGGGGGGGAGGGGATAGAGCCCCGTCCGGCTGGTCGACCCGCGGGCACTGCCAGGCGGGCGACGGGCGCGCGCTGGCGGCTGGGCGGGCGAGGTCGCCAGTGGGAGAGGCCCGGCCGGCAGGTGCCCGCGGGCAACGCCAGCTGGGCGGCAGAGTGAGGGGAGGAGCGGGGGAGGGGCCGACAGCCTGACAGCCGGGCGACGGGCGCGCGCTGGCGGCTCGGCGGGCGAGGTCGCGAGTGGGAGAGCCCCGGTCGCAGGTGGCCCCGCGGGCACCCGCAGCTCGTCGACAGAGTTAGGGAAGTGGGGGGAGGGGATAGAGCCCCGTCGGGCTCGTCGACCCGCGGCTCCTGGCGGCTCTGCGGCCGAGTTAGGGAAGGAGGGGGGGAGGGGCAGACTCCCTGACAGCCGGGCGATGCGCGCGCGCCGGCGGCTCGGCGGCACAGGTCGCGAGTGGGGGAGGCCCGGCCGGCAGGTGGACACGCGGGCACCGCCAGCTCGGCGGCAGAGTGAGGAAAGGGGGGGGAGGGGCAGACACCTAGACAGCCGGGCGACGCGCGCGCGCCGGCGGCTCGTGACCAGAGGTCGCGTGTAGGGGAGCAACGGCCGGCAGGTGGACCCGCGGGCACCGCCAGCTCGGCGGCAGAGTGAGGGAAGGAGGGGGAGGGGCGGATTCCAAGCCAGGCGGGCGACGCGCGCGCGCTGGCGTCTCGTCACCAGAGATCGCGAGTGCGAGAGGCCCGGCCGGCAGGTGGACACGCGGGCACCGCCGGCTCGGCGGCAGAGTCAGGGAAGTGGGGGGAGGGGATAGAGCCCCGTCGGGCTCGTCGACCCGCGGCTCCTGGCGGCTCTGCGGCCGAGTTGGGGAAGGAGGGGGGGAGGGGCAGACTCCCTGACAGCCGGGCGATGCGCGCGCGCCGGCGGCTCGGCGGCACAGGTCGCGAGTGGGGGAGGCCCGGCCGGCAGGTGGACACGCGGGCACCGCCAGCTCGGCGGCAGAGTGAGGAAAGGGGGGGCGGGGCAGACACCTCGACAGCCGGGCGACGCGCGCGCGCTGGCGGCTCGTCACCAGAGGTCGCGAGTGCGAGAGGCCAGGCCGGCAGGTGGACACGCGGGCACCCGCAGCTCGTCGGCAGGGTTAGGGAAGGGGGGGAGGGGATAGAGCCCCGTCCGGCTGGTCGACCCGCGGGCACTGCCAGGCGGGCGACGGGCGCGCGCTGGCGGCTGGGCGGGCGAGGTCGCCAGTGGGAGAGGCCCGGCCGGCAGGTGCCCGCGGGCAACGCCAGCTGGGCGGCAGAGTGAGGGGAGGAGCGGGGGAGGGGCAGACAGCCTGACAGCCGGGCGACGGGCGCGCGCTGGCGGCTCGGCGGGCGAGGTCGCGAGTGGGAGAGCCCCGGTCGCAGGTGGACCCGCGGGCACCCGCAGCTCGTCGACAGAGCTAGGGAAGTGGGGGGAGGGGATAGAGCCCCGTCGGGCTCGTCGACCCGCGGCTCCTGGCGGCTCTGCGGCCGAGTTAGGGAAGGAGGGGGGGAGGGGCAGACTCCCTGACAGCCGGGCGATGCGCGCGCGCCGGCGGCTCGGCGGCACAGGTCGCGAGTGGGGGAGGCCCGGCCGGCAGGTGGACACGCGGGCACCGCCAGCTCGGCGGCAGAGTGAGGAAAGGGGGGGGAGGGGCAGACACCTAGACAGCCGGGCGACGCGCGCGCGCCGGCGGCTCGTGACCAGAGGTCGCGTGTAGGGGAGCACCGGCCGGCAGGTGGACCCGCGGGCACCGCCAGCTCGGCGGCAGAGTGAGGGAAGGAGGGGGAGGGGCGGATTCCAAGCCAGGCGGGCGACGCGCGCGCGCTGGCGTCTCGTCACCAGAGATCGCGAGTGCGAGAGGCCCGGCCGGCAGGTGGACACGCGGGCACCGCCGGCTCGGCGGCAGAGTCAGGGAAGTGGGGGGAGGGGATAGAGCCCCGTCGGGCTCGTCGACCCGCGGCTCCTGGCGGCTCTGCGGCCGAGTTGGGGAAGGAGGGGGGGAGGGGCAGACTCCCTGACAGCCGGGCGATGCGCGGGCGCCGGCGGCTCGGCGGCACAGGTCGCGAGTGGGGGAGGCCCGGCCGGCAGGTGGACACGCGGGCACCGCCAGCTCGGCGGCAGAGTGAGGAAAAGGGGGCGGGGCAGACACCTCGACAGCCGGGCGATGCGCGCGCGCTGGCGGCTCGTCACCAGAGGTCGCGAGTGCGAGAGGCCCGGCCGGCAGGTGGACACGCGGGCACCGCCAGCTCGGCGGCAGAGTGAGGAAAGGGGGGGCGGGGCAGACACCTCGACAGCCGGGCGACGCGCGCGCGCTGGCGGCTCGTCACCAGAGGTCGCGAGTGCGAGAGGCCCGGCCGGCAGGTGGACACGGGGGCACCGCCGGCTCGGCGGCAGAGTCAGGGAAGTGGGGGGAGGGGATAGAGCCCCGTCGGGCTCGTCGACCCGCGGCTCCTGGCGGCTCTGCGGCCGAGTTGGGGAAGGAGGGGGGGAGGGGCAGACTCCCTGACAGCCGGGCGATGCGCGCGCGCCGGCGGCTCGGCGGCACAGGTCGCGAGTGGGGGAGGCCCGGCCGGCAGGTGGACACGCGGGCACCGCCAGCTCGGCGGCAGAGTGAGGAAAGGGGGGGCGGGGCAGACACCTCGACAGCCGGGCGACGCGCGCGCGCTGGCGGCTCGTCACCAGAGGTCGCGAGTGCGACAGGCCCGGCCGGCAGGTGGACACGCGGGCACCCGCAGCTCGTCGGCAGTGTTAGGGAAGGGGGGGGAGGGGATAGAGCCCCGTCCGGCTGGTCGACCCGCGGGCACTGCCAGGCGGGCGACGGGCGCGCGCTGGCGGCTGGGCGGGCGAGGTCGCCAGTGGGAGAGGCCCGGCCGGCAGGTGCCCGCGGGCAACGCCAGCTGGGCGGCAGAGTGAGGGGAGGAGCGGGGGAGGGGCAGACAGCCTGACAGCCGGGCGACGGGCGCGCGCTGGCGGCTCGGCGGGCGAGGTCGCGAGTGGGAGAGCCCCGGTCGCAGGTGGCCCCGCGGGCACCCGCAACTCGTCGACAGAGTTAGGGAAGTGGGGGGAGGGGATAGAGCCCCGTCGGGCTCGTCGACCCGCGGCTCCTGGCGGCTCTGCGGCCGAGTTAGGGAAGGAGGGGGGGAGGGGCAGACTCCCTGACAGCCGGGCGATGCGCGCGCGCCGGCGGCTCGGCGGCACAGGTCGCGAGTGGGGGAGGCCCGGCCGGCAGGTGGACACGCGGGCACCGCCAGCTCGGCGGCAGAGTGAGGAAAGGGGGGGGAGGGGCAGACACCTAGACAGCCGGGCGACGCGCGCGCGCCGGCGGCTCGTGACCAGAGGTCGCGTGTAGGGGAGCACCGGCCGGCAGGTGGACCCGCGGGCACCGCCAGCTCGGCGGCAGAGTGAGGGAAGGAGGGGGAGGGGCGGATTCCAAGCCAGGCGGGCGACGCGCGCGCGCTGGCGTCTCGTCACCAGAGATCGCGAGTGCGAGAGGCCCGGCCGGCAGGTGGACACGCGGGCACCGCCGGCTCGGCGGCAGAGTCAGGGAAGTGGGGGGAGGGGATAGAGCCCCGTCGGGCTCGTCGACCCGCGGCTCCTGGCGGCTCTGCGGCCGAGTTGGGGAAGGAGGGGGGGAGGGGCAGACTCCCTGACAGCCGGGCGATGCGCGCGCGCCGGCGGCTCGGCGGCACAGGTCGCGAGTGGGGGAGGCCCGGCCGGCAGGTGGACACGCGGGCACCGCCAGCTCGGCGGCAGAGTGAGGAAAGGGGGGGCGGGGCAGACACCTCGACAGCCGGGCGACGCGCGCGCGCTGGCGGCTCGTCACCAGAGGTCGCGAGTGCGAGAGGCCCGGCCGGCAGGTGGACACGGGGGCACCGCCGGCTCGGCGGCAGAGTCAGGGAAGTGGGGGGAGGGGATAGAGCCCCGTCGGGCTCGTCGACCCGCGGCTCCTGGCGGCTCTGCGGCCGAGTTGGGGAAGGAGGGGGGGAGGGGCAGACTCCCTGACAGCCGGGCGATGCGCGCGCGCCGGCGGCTCGGCGGCACAGGTCGCGAGTGGGGGAGGCCCGGCCGGCAGGTGGACACGCGGGCACCGCCAGCTCGGCGGCAGAGTGAGGAAAGGGGGGGCGGGGCAGACACCTCGACAGCCGGGCGACGCGCGCGCGCTGGCGGCTCGTCACCAGAGGTCGCGAGTGCGACAGGCCCGGCCGGCAGGTGGACACGCGGGCACCCGCAGCTCGTCGGCAGGGTTAGGGAAGGGGGGGGAGGGGATAGAGCCCCGTCCGGCTGGTCGACCCGCGGGCACTGCCAGGCGGGCGACGGGCGCGCGCTGGCGGCTGGGCGGGCGAGGTCGCCAGTGGGAGAGGCCCGGCCGGCAGGTGCCCGCGGGCAACGCCAGCTGGGCGGCAGAGTGAGGGGAGGAGCGGGGGAGGGGCAGACAGCCTGACAGCCGGGCGACGGGCGCGCGCTGGCGGCTCGGCGGGCGAGGTCGCGAGTGGGAGAGCCCCGGTCGCAGGTGGCCCCGCGGGCACCCGCAGCTCGTCGACAGAGTTAGGGAAGTGGGGGGAGGGGATAGAGCCCCGTCGGGCTCGTCGACCCGCGGCTCCTGGCGGCTCTGCGGACGAGTTAGGGAAGGAGGGGGGAGGGGCAGACTCCCTGACATCCGGGCGATGCGCGCGCGCCGGCGGCTCGGCGGCACAGGTCGCGAGTGGGGGAGGCCCGGCCGGCAGGTGGACACGCGGGCACCGCCAGCTCGGCGGCAGAGTGAGGAAAGGGGGGGGAGGGGCAGACACCTAGACAGCCGGGCGACGCGCGCGCGCCGGCGGCTCGTGACCAGAGGTCGCGTGTATGGGAGCACCGGCCGGCAGGTGGACCCGCGGGCAGCGCCAGCTCGGCGGCAGAGTGAGGGAAGGAGGGGGAGGGGCGGATTCCAAGCCAGGCGGGCGACGCGAGCGCGCTGGCGTCTCGTCACCAGAGATCGCGAGTGCGAGAGGCCCGGCCGGCAGGTGGACACGCGGGCACCGCCGGCTCGGCGGCAGAGTCAGGGAAGTGGGGGGAGGGGATAGAGCCCCGTCGGGCTCGTCGACCCGCGGCTCCTGGCGGCTCTGCGGCCGAGTTGGGGAAGGAGGGGGGAGGGGCAGACTCCCTGACAGCCGGGCGATGCGCGCGCGCCGGCGGCTCGGCGGCACAGGTCGCGAGTGGGGGAGGCCCGGCCGGCAGGTGGACACGCGGGCACCGCCAGCTCGGCGGCAGAGTGAGGAAAGGGGGGGCGGGGCAGACACCTCGACAGCCGGGCGACGCGCGCGCGCTGGCGGCTCGTCACCAGAGGTCGCGAGTGCGAGAGGCCAGGCCGGCAGGTGGACACGCGGGCACCCGCAGCTCGTCGGCAGGGTTAGGGAATGGGGGGAGGGGATAGAGCCCCGTCCGGCTGGTCGACCCGCGGGCACTGCCAGGCGGGCGACGGGCGCGCGCTGGCGGCTGGGCGGGCGAGGTCGCCAGTGGGAGAGGCCCGGCCGGCAGGTGCCCGCGGGCAACGCCAGCTGGGCGGCAGAGTGAGGGGAGGAGCGGGGGAGGGGCCGACAGCCTGACAGCCGGGCGACGGGCGCGCGCTGGCGGCTCGGCGGGCGAGGTCGCGAGTGGGAGAGCCCCGGTCGCAGGTGGCCCCGCGGGCACCCGCAGCTCGTCGACAGAGTTAGGGAAGTGGGGGGAGGGGATAGAGCCCCGTCGGGCTCGTCGACCCGCGGCTCCTGGCGGCTCTGCGGCCGAGTTAGGGAAGGAGGGGGGGAGGGGCAGACTCCCTGACAGCCGGGCGATGCGCGCGCGCCGGCGGCTCGGCGGCACAGGTCGCGAGTGGGGGAGGCCCGGCCGGCAGGTGGACACGCGGGCACCGCCAGCTCGGCGGCAGAGTGAGGAAAGGGGGGGGAGGGGCAGACACCTAGACAGCCGGGCGACGCGCGCGCGCCGGCGGCTCGTGACCAGAGGTCGCGTGTAGGGGAGCAACGGCCGGCAGGTGGACCCGCGGGCACCGCCAGCTCGGCGGCAGAGTGAGGGAAGGAGGGGGAGGGGCGGATTCCAAGCCAGGCGGGCGACGCGCGCGCGCTGGCGTCTCGTCACCAGAGATCGCGAGAGCGAGAGGCCCGGCCGGCAGGTGGACACGCGGGCACCGCCGGCTCGGCGGCAGAGTCAGGGAAGTGGGGGGAGGGGATAGAGCCCCGTCGGGCTCGTCGACCCGCGGCTCCTGGCGGCTCTGCGGCCGAGTTGGGGAAGGAGGGGGGGAGGGGCAGACTCCCTGACAGCCGGGCGATGCGCGCGCGCCGGCGGCTCGGCGGCACAGGTCGCGAGTGGGGGAGGCCCGGCCGGCAGGTGGACACGCGGGCACCGCCAGCTCGGCGGCAGAGTGAGGAAAGGGGGGGCGGGGCAGACACCTCGACAGCCGGGCGATGCGCGCGCGCTGGCGGCTCGTCACCAGAGGTCGCGAGTGCGAGAGGCCCGGCCGGCAGGTGGACACGGGGGCACCGCCGGCTCGGCGGCAGAGTCAGGGAAGTGGGGGGAGGGGATAGAGCCCCGTCGGGCTCGTCGACCCGCGGCTCCTGGCGGCTCTGCGGCCGAGTTGGGGAAGGAGGGGGGGAGGGGCAGACTCCCTGACAGCCGGGCGATGCGCGCGCGCCGGCGGCTCGGCGGCACAGGTCGCGAGTGGGGGAGGCCCGGCCGGCAGGTGGACACGCGGGCACCGCCAGCTCGGCGGCAGAGTGAGGAAAGGGGGGGCGGGGCAGACACCTCGACAGCCGGGCGACGCGCGCGCGCTGGCGGCTCGTCACCAGAGGTCGCGAGTGCGAGAGGCCAGGCCGGCAGGTGGACACGCGGGCACCCGCAGCTCGTCGGCAGGGTTAGGGAAGGGGGGGAGGGGATAGAGCCCCGTCCGGCTGGTCGACCCGCGGGCACTGCCAGGCGGGCGACGGGCGCGCGCTGGCGGCTGGGCGGGCGAGGTCGCCAGTGGGAGAGGCCCGGCCGGCAGGTGCCCGCGGGCAACGCCAGCTGGGCGGCAGAGTGAGGGGAGGAGCGGGGGAGGGGCAGACAGCCTGACAGCCGGGCGACGGGCGCGCGCTGGCGGCTCGGCGGGCGAGGTCGCGAGTGGGAGAGCCCCGGTCGCAGGTGGACCCGCGGGCACCCGCAGCTCGTCGACAGAGTTAGGGAAGTGGGGGGAGGGGATAGAGCCCCGTCGGGCTCGTCGACCCGCGGCTCCTGGCGGCTCTGCGGCCGAGTTAGGGAAGGAGGGGGGGAGGGGCAGACTCCCTGACAGCCGGGCGATGCGCGCGCGCCGGCGGCTCGGCGGCACAGGTCGCGAGTGGGGGAGGCCCGGCCGGCAGGTGGACACGCGGGCACCGCCAGCTCGGCGGCAGAGTGAGGAAAGGGGGGGGAGGGGCAGACACCTAGACAGCCGGGCGACGCGCGCGCGCCGGCGGCTCGTGACCAGAGGTCGCGTGTAGGGGAGCAACGGCCGGCAGGTGGACCCGCGGGCACCGCCAGCTCGGCGGCAGAGTGAGGGAAGGAGGGGGAGGGGCGGATTCCAAGCCAGACGGGCGACGCGCGCGCGCTGGCGTCTCGTCACCAGAGATCGCGAGTGCGAGAGGCCCGGCCGGCAGGTGGACACGCGGGCACCGCCGGCTCGGCGGCAGAGTCAGGGAAGTGGGGGGAGGGGATAGAGCCCCGTCGGGCTCGTCGACCCGCGGCTCCTGGCGGCTCTGCGGCCGAGTTGGGGAAGGAGGGGGGGAGGGGCAGACTCCCTGACAGCCGGGCGATGCGCGCGCGCCGGCGGCTCGGCGGCACAGGTCGCGAGTGGGGGAGGCCCGGCCGGCAGGTGGACACGCGGGCACCGCCAGCTCGGCGGCAGAGTGAGGAAAGGGGGGGCGGGGCAGACACCTCGACAGCCGGGCGATGCGCGCGCGCTGGCGGCTCGTCACCAGAGGTCGCGAGTGCGAGAGGCCCGGCCGGCAGGTGGACACGGGGGCACCGCCGGCTCGGCGGCAGAGTCAGGGAAGTGGGGGGAGGGGATAGAGCCCCGTCGGGCTCGTCGACCCGCGGCTCCTGGCGGCTCTGCGGCCGAGTTGGGGAAGGAGGGGGGGAGGGGCAGACTCCCTGACAGCCGGGCGATGCGCGCGCGCCGGCGGCTCGGCGGCACAGGTCGCGAGTGGGGGAGGCCCGGTCGGCAGGTGGACACGCGGGCACCGCCAGCTCGGCGGCAGAGTGAGGAAAGGGGGGGCGGGGCAGACACCTCGACAGCCGGGCGACGCGCGCGCGCTGGCGGCTCGTCACCAGAGGTCGCGAGTGCGAGAGGCCAGGCCGGCAGGTGGACACGCGGGCACCCGCAGCTCGTCGGCAGGGTTAGGGAAGGGGGGGAGGGGATAGAGCGCCGTCCGGCTGGTCGACCCGCGGGCACTGCCAGGCGGGCGACGGGCGCGCGCTGGCGGCTGGGCGGGCGAGGTCGCCAGTGGGAGAGGCCCGGCCGGCAGGTGCCCGCGGGCAACGCCAGCTGGGCGGCAGAGTGAGGGGAGGAGCGGGGGAGGGGCAGACAGCCTGACAGCCGGGCGACGGGCGCGCGCTGGCGGCTCGGCGGGCGAGGTCGCGAGTGGGAGAGCCCCGGTCGCAGGTGGCCCCGCGGGCACCCGCAGCTCATCGACAGAGTTAGGGAAGTGGGGGGAGGGGATAGAGCCCCGTCGGGCTCGTCGACCCGCGGCTCCTGGCGGCTCTGCGGCCGAGTTAGGGAAGGAGGGGGGGAGGGGCAGACTCCCTGACAGCCGGGCGATGCGCGCGCGCCGGCGGCTCGGCGGCACAGGTCGCGAGTGGGGGAGGCCCGGCCGGCAGGTGGACACGCGGGCACCGCCAGCTCGGCGGCAGAGTGAGGAAAGGGGGGGGAGGGGCAGACACCTAGACAGCCGGGCGACGCGCGCGCGCCGGCGGCTCGTGACCAGAGGTCGCGTGTAGGGGAGCAACGGCCGGCAGGTGGACCCGCGGGCACCGCCAGCTCGGCGGCAGAGTGAGGGAAGGAGGGGGAGGGGCGGATTCCAAGCCAGGCGGGCGACGCGCGCGCGCTGGCGTCTCGTCACCAGAGATCGCGAGTGCGAGAGGCCCGGCCGGCAGGTGGACACGCGGGCACCGCCGGCTCGGCGGCAGAGTCAGGGAAGTGGGGGGAGGGGATAGAGCCCCGTCGGGCTCGTCGACCCGCGGCTCCTGGCGGCTCTGCGGCCGAGTTGGGGAAGGAGGGGGGGAGGGGCAGACTCCCTGACAGCCGGGCGATGCGCGCGCGCCGGCGGCTCGGCGGCACAGGTCGCGAGTGGGGGAGGCCCGGCCGGCAGGTGGACACGCGGGCACCGCCAGCTCGGCGGCAGAGTGAGGAAAGGGGGGGCGGGGCAGACACCTCGACAGCCGGGCGATGCGCGCGCGCTGGCGGCTCGTCACCAGAGGTCGCGAGTGCGAGAGGCCCGGCCGGCAGGTGGACACGCGGGCACCGCCAGCTCGGCGGCAGAGTGAGGAAAGGGGGGGCGGGGCAGACACCTCGACAGCCGGGCGACGCGCGCGCGCTGGCGGCTCGTCACCAGAGGTCGCGAGTGCGAGAGGCCCGGCCGGCAGGTGGACACGGGGGCACCGCCGGCTCGGCGGCAGAGTCAGGGAAGTGGGGGGAGGGGATAGAGCCCCGTCGGGCTCGTCGACCCGCGGCTCCTGGCGGCTCTGCGGCCGAGTTGGGGAAGGAGGGGGGGAGGGGCAGACTCCCTGACAGCCGGGCGATGCGCGCGCGCCGGCGGCTCGGCGGCACAGGTCGCGAGTGGGGGAGGCCCGGCCGGCAGGTGGACACGCGGGCACCGCCAGCTCGGCGGCAGAGTGAGGAAAGGGGGGGCGGGGCAGACACCTCGACAGCCGGGCGATGCGCGCGCGCTGGCGGCTCGTCACCAGAGGTCGCGAGTGCGAGAGGCCCGGCCGGCAGGTGGACACGCGGGCACCGCCAGCTCGGCGGCAGAGTGAGGAAAGGGGGGGCGGGGCAGACACCTCGACAGCCGGGCGACGCGCGCGCGCTGGCGGCTCGTCACCAGAGGTCGCGAGTGCGAGAGGCCCGGCCGGCAGGTGGACACGGGGGCACCGCCGGCTCGGCGGCAGAGTCAGGGAAGTGGGGGGAGGGGATAGAGCCCCGTCGGGCTCGTCGACCCGCGGCTCCTGGCGGCTCTGCGGCCGAGTTGGGGAAGGAGGGGGGGAGGGGCAGACTCCCTGACAGCCGGGCGATGCGCGCGCGCCGGCGGCTCGGCGGCACAGGTCGCGAGTGGGGGAGGCCCGGCCGGCAGGTGGACACGCGGGCACCGCCAGCTCGGCGGCAGAGTGAGGAAAGGGGGGGCGGGGCAGACACCTCGACAGCCGGGCGACGCGCGCGCGCTGGCGGCTCGTCACCAGAGGTCGCGAGTGCGACAGGCCCGGCCGGCAGGTGGACACGCGGGCACCCGCAGCTCGTCGGCAGGGTTAGGGAAGGGGGGGGAGGGGATAGAGCCCCGTCCGGCTGGTCGACCCGCGGGCACTGCCAGGCGGGCGACGGGCGCGCGCTGGCGGCTGGGCGGGCGAGGTCGCCAGTGGGAGAGGCCCGGCCGGCAGGTGCCCGCGGGCAACGCCAGCTGGGCGGCAGAGTGAGGGGAGGAGCGGGGGAGGGGCAGACAGCCTGACAGCCGGGCGACGGGCGCGCGCTGGCGGCTCGGCGGGCGAGGTCGCGAGTGGGAGAGCCCCGGTCGCAGGTGGCCCCGCGGGCACCCGCAGCTCGTCGACAGAGTTAGGGAAGTGGGGGGAGGGGATAGAGCCCCGTCGGGCTCGTCGACCCGCGGCTCCTGGCGGCTCTGCGGCCGAGTTAGGGAAGGAGGGGGGGAGGGGCAGACTCCCTGACAGCCGGGCGATGCGCGCGCGCCGGCGGCTCGGCGGCACAGGTCGCGAGTGGGGGAGGCCCGGCCGGCAGGTGGACACGCGGGCACCGCCAGCTCGGCGGCAGAGTGAGGAAAGGGGGGGGAGGGGCAGACACCTAGACAGCCGGGCGACGCGCGCGCGCCGGCGGCTCGTGACCAGAGGTCGCGTGTAGGGGAGCAACGGCCGGCAGGTGGACCCGCGGGCACCGCCAGCTCGGCGGCAGAGTGAGGGAAGGAGGGGGAGGGGCGGATTCCAAGCCAGGCGGGCGACGCGCGCGCGCTGGCGTCTCGTCACCAGAGATCGCGAGAGCGAGAGGCCCGGCCGGCAGGTGGACACGCGGGCACCGCCGGCTCGGCGGCAGAGTCAGGGAAGTGGGGGGAGGGGATAGAGCCCCGTCGGGCTCGTCGACCCGCGGCTCCTGGCGGCTCTGCGGCCGAGTTGGGGAAGGAGGGGGGGAGGGGCAGACTCCCTGACAGCCGGGCGATTCGCGCGCGCCGGCGGCTCGGCGGCACAGGTCGCGAGTGGGGGAGGCCCGGCCGGCAGGTGGACACGCGGGCACCGCCAGCTCGGCGGCAGAGTGAGGAAAGGGGGGGCGGGGCAGACACCTCGACAGCCGGGCGATGCGCGCGCGCTGGCGGCTCGTCACCAGAGGTCGCGAGTGCGAGAGGCCCGGCCGGCAGGTGGACACGGGGGCACCGCCGGCTCGGCGGCAGAGTCAGGGAAGTGGGGGGAGGGGATAGAGCCCCGTCGGGCTCGTCGACCCGCGGCTCCTGGCGGCTCTGCGGCCGAGTTGGGGAAGGAGGGGGGGAGGGGCAGACTCCCTGACAGCCGGGCGATGCGCGCGCGCCGGCGGCTCGGCGGCACAGGTCGCGAGTGGGGGAGGCCCGGCCGGCAGGTGGACACGCGGGCACCGCCAGCTCGGCGGCAGAGTGAGGAAAGGGGGGGCGGGGCAGACACCTCGACAGCCGGGCGACGCGCGCGCGCTGGCGGCTCGTCACCAGAGGTCGGGAGTGCGAGAGGCCAGGCCGGCAGGTGGACACGCGGGCACGCGCAGCTCGTCGGCAGGGTTAGGGAAGGGGGGGAGGGGATAGAGCCCCGTCCGGCTGGTCGACCCGCGGGCACTGCCAGGCGGGCGACGGGCGCGCGCTGGCGGCTGGGCGGGCGAGGTCGCCAGTGGGAGAGGCCCGGCCGGCAGGTGCCCGCGGGCAACGCCAGCTGGGCGGCAGAGTGAGGGGAGGAGCGGGGGAGGGGCAGACAGCCTGACAGCCGGGCGACGGGCGCGCGCTGGCGGCTCGGCGGGCGAGGTCGCGAGTGGGAGAGCCCCGGTCGCAGGTGGCCCCGCGGGCACCCGCAGCTCGTCGACAGAGTTAGGGAAGTGGGGGGAGGGGATAGAGCCCCGTCGGGCTCGTCGACCCGCGGCTCCTGGCGGCTCTGCGGCCGAGTTAGGGAAGGAGGGGGGGAGGGGCAGACTCCCTGACAGCCGGGCGATGCGCGCGCGCCGGCGGCTCGGCGGCACAGGTCGCGAGTGGGGGAGGCCCGGCCGGCAGGTGGACACGCGGGCACCGCCAGCTCGGCGGCAGAGTGAGGAAAGGGGGGGGAGGGGCAGACACCTAGACAGCCGGGCGACGCGCGCGCGCCGGCGGCTCGTGACCAGAGGTCGCGTGTAGGGGAGCAACGGCCGGCAGGTGGACCCGCGGGCACCGCCAGCTCGGCGGCAGAGTGAGGGAAGGAGGGGGAGGGGCGGATTCCAAGCCAGGCGGGCGACGCGCGCGCGCTGGCGTCTCGTCACCAGAGATCGCGAGTGCGAGAGGCCCGGCCGGCAGGTGGACACGCGGGCACCGCCGGCTCGGCGGCAGAGTCAGGGAAGTGGGGGGAGGGGATAGAGCCCCGTCGGGCTCGTCGACCCGCGGCTCCTGGCGGCTCTGCGGCCGAGTTGGGGAAGGAGGGGGGGAGGGGCAGACTCCCTGACAGCCGGGCGATGCGCGCGCGCCGGCGGCTCGGCGGCACAGGTCGCGAGTGGGGGAGGCCCGGCCGGCAGGTGGACACGCGGGCACCGCCAGCTCGGCGGCAGAGTGAGGAAAGGGGGGGCGGGGCAGACACCTCGACAGCCGGGCGATGCGCGCGCGCTGGCGGCTCGTCACCAGAGGTCGCGAGTGCGAGAGGCCCGGCCGGCAGGTGGACACGGGGGCACCGCCGGCTCGGCGGCAGAGTCAGGGAAGTGGGGGGAGGGGATAGAGCCCCGTCGGGCTCGTCGACCCGCGGCTCCTGGCGGCTCTGCGGCCGAGTTGGGGAAGGAGGGGGGGAGGGGCAGACTCCCTGACAGCCGGGCGATGCGCGCGCGCCGGCGGCTCGGCGGCACAGGTCGCGAGTGGGGGAGGCCCGGCCGGCAGGTGGACACGCGGGCACCGCCAGCTCGGCGGCAGAGTGAGGAAAGGGGGGGCGGGGCAGACACCTCGACAGCCGGGCGACGCGCGCGCGCTGGCGGCTCGTCACCAGAGGTCGGGAGTGCGAGAGGCCAGGCCGGCAGGTGGACACGCGGGCACCCGCAGCTCGTCGGCAGGGTTAGGGAAGGGGGGGAGGGGATAGAGCCCCGTCCGGCTGGTCGACCCGCGGGCACTGCCAGGCGGGCGACGGGCGCGCGCTGGCGGCTGGGCGGGCGAGGTCGCCAGTGGGAGAGGCCCGGCCGGCAGGTGCCCGCGGGCAACGCCAGCTGGGCGGCAGAGTGAGGGGAGGAGCGGGGGAGGGGCAGACAGCCTGACAGCCGGGCGACGGGCGCGCGCTGGCGGCTCGGCGGGCGAGGTCGCGAGTGGGAGAGCCCCGGTCGCAGGTGGCCCCGCGGGCACCCGCAGCTCGTCGACAGAGTTAGGGAAGTGGGGGGAGGGGATAGAGCCCCGTCGGGCTCGTCGACCCGCGGCTCCTGGCGGCTCTGCGGCCGAGTTAGGGAAGGAGGGGGGGAGGGGCAGACTCCCTGACAGCCGGGCGATGCGCGCGCGCCGGCGGCTCGGCGGCACAGGTCGCGAGTGGGGGAGGCCCGGCCGGCAGGTGGACACGCGGGCACCGCCAGCTCGGCGGCAGAGTGAGGAAAGGGGGGGGAGGGGCAGACACCTAGACAGCCGGGCGACGCGCGCGCGCCGGCGGCTCGTGACCAGAGGTCGCGTGTAGGGGAGCAACGGCCGGCAGGTGGACCCGCGGGCACCGCCAGCTCGGCGGCAGAGTGAGGGAAGGAGGGGGAGGGGCGGATTCCAAGCCAGGCGGGCGACGCGCGCGCGCTGGCGTCTCGTCACCAGAGATCGCGAGTGCGAGAGGCCCGGCCGGCAGGTGGACACGCGGGCACCGCCGGCTCGGCGGCAGAGTCAGGGAAGTGGGGGGAGGGGATAGAGCCCCGTCGGGCTCGTCGACCCGCGGCTCCTGGCGGCTCTGCGGCCGAGTTGGGGAAGGAGGGGGGGAGGGGCAGACTCCCTGACAGCCGGGCGATGCGCGCGCGCCGGCGGCTCGGCGGCACAGGTCGCGAGTGGGGGAGGCCCGGCCGGCAGGTGGACACGCGGGCACCGCCAGCTCGGCGGCAGAGTGAGGAAAGGGGGGGCGGGGCAGACACCTCGACAGCCGGGCGATGCGCGCGCGCTGGCGGCTCGTCACCAGAGGTCGCGAGTGCGAGAGGCCCGGCCGGCAGGTGGACACGCGGGCACCGCCAGCTCGGCGGCAGAGTGAGGAAAGGGGGGGGAGGGGCAGACACCTCGACAGCCGGGCGACGCGCGCGCGCCGGCGGCTCGTGACCAGAGGTCGCGTGTAGGGGAGCAACGGCCGGCAGGTGGACCCGCGGGCACCGCCAGCTCGGCGGCAGAGTGAGGGAAGGAGGGGGAGGGGCGGATTCCAAGCCAGGCGGGCGACGCGCGCGCGCTGGCGTCTCGTCACCAGAGATCGCGAGTGGGAGAGCCCCGGTCGCAGGTGGCCCCGCGGGCACCCGCAGCTCGTCGACAGAGTTAGGGAAGTGGGGGGAGGGGATAGAGCCCCGTCGGGCTCGTCGACCCGCGGCTCCTGGCGGCTCTGCGGCCGAGTTAGGGAAGGAGGGGGGGAGGGGCAGACTCCCTGACAGCCGGGCGATGCGCGCGCGCCGGCGGCTCGGCGGCACAGGTCGCGAGTGGGGGAGGCCCGGCCGGCAGGTGGACACGCGGGCACCGCCAGCTCGGCGGCAGAGTGAGGAAAGGGGGGGGAGGGGCAGACACCTAGACAGCCGGGCGACGCGCGCGCGCCGGCGGCTCGTGACCAGAGGTCGCGTGTAGGGGAGCAACGGCCGGCAGGTGGACCCGCGGGCACCGCCAGCTCGGCGGCAGAGTGAGGGAAGGAGGGGGAGGGGCGGATTCCAAGCCAGGCGGGCGACGCGCGCGCGCTGGCGTCTCGTCACCAGAGATCGCGAGTGCGAGAGGCCCGGCCGGCAGGTGGACACGCGGGCACCGCCGGCTCGGCGGCAGAGTCAGGGAAGTGGGGGGAGGGGATAGAGCCCCGTCGGGCTCGTCGACCCGCGGCTACTGGCGGCTCTGCGGCCGAGTTGGGGAAGGAGGGGGGGAGGGGCAGACTCCCTGACAGCCGGGCGATGCGCGCGCGCCGGCGGCTCGGCGGCACAGGTCGCGAGTGGGGGAGGCCCGGCCGGCAGGTGGACACGCGGGCACCGCCAGCTCGGCGGCAGAGTGAGGAAAGGGGGGGCGGGGCAGACACCTCGACAGCCGGGCGATGCGCGCGCGCTGGCGGCTCGTCACCAGAGGTCGCGAGTGCGAGAGGCCCGGCCGGCAGGTGGACACGGGGGCACCGCCGGCTCGGCGGCAGAGTCAGGGAAGTGGGGGGAGGGGATAGAGCCCCGTCGGGCTCGTCGACCCGCGGCTCCTGGCGGCTCTGCGGCCGAGTTGGGGAAGGAGGGGGGGAGGGGCAGACTCCCTGACAGCCGGGCGATGCGCGCGCGCCGGCGGCTCGGCGGCACAGGTCGCGAGTGGGGGAGGCCCGGCCGGCAGGTGGACACGCGGGCACCGCCAGCTCGGCGGCAGAGTGAGGAAAGGGGGGGCGGGGCAGACACCTCGACAGCCGGGCGACGCGCGCGCGCTGGCGGCTCGTCACCAGAGGTCGCGAGTGCGAGAGGCCAGGCCGGCAGGTGGACACGCGGGCACCCGCAGCTCGTCGGCAGGGTTAGGGAAGGGGGGGAGGGGATAGAGCCCCGTCCGGCTGGTCGACCCGCGGGCACTGCCAGGCGGGCGACGGGCGCGCGCTGGCGGCTGGGCGGGCGAGGTCGCCAGTGGGAGAGGCCCGGCCGGCAGGTGCCCGCGGGCAACGCCAGCTGGGCGGCAGAGTGAGGGGAGGAGCGGGGGAGGGGCAGACAGCCTGACAGCCGGGCGACGGGCGCGCGCTGGCGGCTCGGCGGGCGAGGTCGCGAGTGGGAGAGCCCCGGTCGCAGGTGGCCCCGCGGGCACCCGCAGCTCGTCGACAGAGTTAGGGAAGTGGGGGGAGGGGATAGAGCCCCGTCGGGCTCGTCGACCCGCGGCTCCTGGCGGCTCTGCGGCCGAGTTAGGGAAGGAGGGGGGGAGGGGCAGACTCCCTGACAGCCGGGCGATGCGCGCGCGCCGGCGGCTCGGCGGCACAGGTCGCGAGTGGGGGAGGCCCGGCCGGCAGGTGGACACGCGGGCACCGCCAGCTCGGCGGCAGAGTGAGGAAAGGGGGGGGAGGGGCAGACACCTAGACAGCCGGGCGACGCGCGCGCGCCGGCGGCTCGTGACCAGAGGTCGCGTGTAGGGGAGCAACGGCCGGCAGGTGGACCCGCGGGCACCGCCAGCTCGGCGGCAGAGTGAGGGAAGGA
Organism: Giraffa tippelskirchi; assembly: GCF_054371585.1. Taxonomy (NCBI): domain Eukaryota; kingdom Metazoa; phylum Chordata; class Mammalia; order Artiodactyla; family Giraffidae; genus Giraffa; species Giraffa tippelskirchi. Next base: position 71,193,244 of record NC_137282.1, read on the forward strand.
GGGGGAGGGGCGGATTCCAAGCCAGGCGGGCGACGCGCGCGCGCTGGCGTCTCGTCACCAGAGATCGCGAGTGCGAGAGGCCCGGCCGGCAGGTGGACACGCGGGCACCGCCGGCTCGGCGGCAGAGTCAGGGAAGTGGGGGGAGGGGATAGAGCCCCGTCGGGCTCGTCGACCCGCGGCTCCTGGCGGCTCTGCGGCCGAGTTGGGGAAGGAGGGGGGGAGGGGCAGACTCCCTGACAGCCGGGCGATGCGCGCGCGCCGGCGGCTCGGCGGCACAGGTCGCGAGTGGGGGAGGCCCGGCCGGCAGGTGGACACGCGGGCACCGCCAGCTCGGCGGCAGAGTGAGGAAAGGGGGGGCGGGGCAGACACCTCGACAGCCGGGCGATGCGCGCGCGCTGGCGGCTCGTCACCAGAGGTCGCGAGTGCGAGAGGCCCGGCCGGCAGGTGGACACGGGGGCACCGCCGGCTCGGCGGCAGAGTCAGGGAAGTGGGGGGAGGGGATAGAGCCCCGTCGGGCTCGTCGACCCGCGGCTCCTGGCGGCTCTGCGGCCGAGTTGGGGAAGGAGGGGGGGAGGGGCAGACTCCCTGACAGCCGGGCGATGCGCGCGCGCCGGCGGCTCGGCGGCACAGGTCGCGAGTGGGGGAGGCCCGGCCGGCAGGTGGACACGCGGGCACCGCCAGCTCGGCGGCAGAGTGAGGAAAGGGGGGGCGGGGCAGACACCTCGACAGCCGGGCGACGCGCGCGCGCTGGCGGCTCGTCACCAGAGGTCGGGAGTGCGAGAGGCCAGGCCGGCAGGTGGACACGCGGGCACCCGCAGCTCGTCGGCAGGGTTAGGGAAGGGGGGGAGGGGATAGAGCCCCGTCCGGCTGGTCGACCCGCGGGCACTGCCAGGCGGGCGACGGGCGCGCGCTGGCGGCTGGGCGGGCGAGGTCGCCAGTGGGAGAGGCCCGGCCGGCAGGTGCCCGCGGGCAACGCCAGCTGGGCGGCAGAGTGAGGGGAGGAGCGGGGGAGGGGCAGACAGCCTGACAGCCGGGCGACGGGCGCGCGCTGGCGGCTCGGCGGGCGAGGTCGCGAGTGGGAGAGCCCCGGTCGCAGGTGGCCCCGCGGGCACCCGCAGCTCGTCGACAGAGTTAGGGAAGTGGGGGGAGGGGATAGAGCCCCGTCGGGCTCGTCGACCCGCGGCTCCTGGCGGCTCTGCGGCCGAGTTAGGGAAGGAGGGGGGGAGGGGCAGACTCCCTGACAGCCGGGCGATGCGCGCGCGCCGGCGGCTCGGCGGCACAGGTCGCGAGTGGGGGAGGCCCGGCCGGCAGGTGGACACGCGGGCACCGCCAGCTCGGCGGCAGAGTGAGGAAAGGGGGGGGAGGGGCAGACACCTAGACAGCCGGGCGACGCGCGCGCGCCGGCGGCTCGTGACCAGAGGTCGCGTGTAGGGGAGCAACGGCCGGCAGGTGGACCCGCGGGCACCGCCAGCTCGGCGGCAGAGTGAGGGAAGGAGGGGGAGGGGCGGATTCCAAGCCAGGCGGGCGACGCGCGCGCGCTGGCGTCTCGTCACCAGAGATCGCGAGTGCGAGAGGCCCGGCCGGCAGGTGGACACGCGGGCACCGCCGGCTCGGCGGCAGAGTCAGGGAAGTGGGGGGAGGGGATAGAGCCCCGTCGGGCTCGTCGACCCGCGGCTCCTGGCGGCTCTGCGGCCGAGTTGGGGAAGGAGGGGGGGAGGGGCAGACTCCCTGACAGCCGGGCGATGCGCGCGCGCCGGCGGCTCGGCGGCACAGGTCGCGAGTGGGGGAGGCCCGGCCGGCAGGTGGACACGCGGGCACCGCCAGCTCGGCGGCAGAGTGAGGAAAGGGGGGGCGGGGCAGACACCTCGACAGCCGGGCGATGCGCGCGCGCTGGCGGCTCGTCACCAGAGGTCGCGAGTGCGAGAGGCCCGGCCGGCAGGTGGACACGGGGGCACCGCCGGCTCGGCGGCAGAGTCAGGGAAGTGGGGGGAGGGGATAGAGCCCCGTCGGGCTCGTCGACCCGCGGCTCCTGGCGGCTCTGCGGCCGAGTTGGGGAAGGAGGGGGGGAGGGGCAGACTCCCTGACAGCCGGGCGATGCGCGCGCGCCGGCGGCTCGGCGGCACAGGTCGCGAGTGGGGGAGGCCCGGCCGGCAGGTGGACACGCGGGCACCGCCAGCTCGGCGGCAGAGTGAGGAAAGGGGGGGCGGGGCAGACACCTCGACAGCCGGGCGACGCGCGCGCGCTGGCGGCTCGTCACCAGAGGTCGCGAGTGCGAGAGGCCAGGCCGGCAGGTGGACACGCGGGCACCCGCAGCTCGTCGGCAGGGTTAGGGAAGGGGGGGAGGGGATAGAGCCCCGTCCGGCTGGTCGACCCGCGGGCACTGCCAGGCGGGCGACGGGCGCGCGCTGGCGGCTGGGCGGGCGAGGTCGCCAGTGGGAGAGGCCCGGCCGGCAGGTGCCCGCGGGCAACGCCAGCTGGGCGGCAGAGTGAGGGGAGGAGCGGGGGAGGGGCAGACAGCCTGACAGCCGGGCGACGGGCGCGCGCTGGCGGCTCGGCGGGCGAGGTCGCGAGTGGGAGAGCCCCGGTCGCAGGTGGCCCCGCGGGCACCCGCAGCTCGTCGACAGAGTTAGGGAAGTGGGGGGAGGGGATAGAGCCCCGTCGGGCTCGTCGACCCGCGGCTCCTGGCGGCTCTGCGGCCGAGTTAGGGAAGGAGGGGGGGAGGGGCAGACTCCCTGACAGCCGGGCGATGCGCGCGCGCCGGCGGCTCGGCGGCACAGGTCGCGAGTGGGGGAGGCCCGGCCGGCAGGTGGACACGCGGGCACCGCCAGCTCGGCGGCAGAGTGAGGAAAGGGGGGGGAGGGGCAGACACCTAGACAGCCGGGCGACGCGCGCGCGCCGGCGGCTCGTGACCAGAGGTCGCGTGTAGGGGAGCAACGGGGGGCAGGTGGACCCGCGGGCACCGCCAGCTCGGCGGCAGAGTGAGGGAAGGAGGGGGAGGGGCGGATTCCAAGCCAGGCGGGCGACGCGCGCGCGCTGGCGTCTCGTCACCAGAGATCGCGAGTGCGAGAGGCCCGGCCGGCAGGTGGACACGCGGGCACCGCCGGCTCGGCGGCAGAGTCAGGGAAGTGGGGGGAGGGGATAGAGCCCCGTCGGGCTCGTCGACCCGCGGCTCCTGGCGGCTCTGCGGCCGAGTTGGGGAAGGAGGGGGGGAGGGGCAGACTCCCTGACAGCCGGGCGATGCGCGCGCGCCGGCGGCTCGGCGGCACAGGTCGCGAGTGGGGGAGGCCCGGCCGGCAGGTGGACACGCGGGCACCGCCAGCTCGGCGGCAGAGTGAGGAAAGGGGGGGCGGGGCAGACACCTCGACAGCCGGGCGATGCGCGCGCGCTGGCGGCTCGTCACCAGAGGTCGCGAGTGCGAGAGGCCCGGCCGGCAGGTGGACACGGGGGCACCGCCGGCTCGGCGGCAGAGTCAGGGAAGTGGGGGGAGGGGATAGAGCCCCGTCGGGCTCGTCGACCCGCGGCTCCTGGCGGCTCTGCGGCCGAGTTGGGGAAGGAGGGGGGGAGGGGCAGACTCCCTGACAGCCGGGCGATGCGCGCGCGCCGGCGGCTCGGCGGCACAGGTCGCGAGTGGGGGAGGCCCGGCCGGCAGGTGGACACGCGGGCACCGCCAGCTCGGCGGCAGAGTGAGGAAAGGGGGGGCGGGGCAGACACCTCGACAGCCGGGCGACGCGCGCGCGCTGGCGGCTCGTCACCAGAGGTCGCGAGTGCGAGAGGCCAGGCCGGCAGGTGGACACGCGGGCACCCGCAGCTCGTCGGCAGGGTTAGGGAAGGGGGGGAGGGGATAGAGCCCCGTCCGGCTGGTCGACCCGCGGGCACTGCCAGGCGGGCGACGGGCGCGCGCTGGCGGCTGGGCGGGCGAGGTCGCCAGTGGGAGAGGCCCGGCCGGCAGGTGCCCGCGGGCAACGCCAGCTGGGCGGCAGAGTGAGGGGAGGAGCGGGGGAGGGGCAGACAGCCTGACAGCCGGGCGACGGGCGCGCGCTGGCGGCTCGGCGGGCGAGGTCGCGAGTGGGAGAGCCCCGGTCGCAGGTGGCCCCGCGGGCACCCGCAGCTCGTCGACAGAGTTAGGGAAGTGGGGGGAGGGGATAGAGCCCCGTCGGGCTCGTCGACCCGCGGCTCCTGGCGGCTCTGCGGCCGAGTTAGGGAAGGAGGGGGGGAGGGGCAGACTCCCTGACAGCCGGGCGATGCGCGCGCGCCGGC